>NC_091767.1:49018994-49323026 GCF_029378745.1 Bos indicus | reverse complement strand
CCTGTTTTCATCAGGAGACATGCTTTCATTGATCAAGCAATTCTACAGAAAGTGAAATTCAAGAAAAAGGATCTGGAGATATGGGTTAGTGAGGAAGTATCTGCCCAGTGCCTGTGAAACATAGCAGTTCTTATTTTCCAATTAAACACATTTATTACTTTTTAAATGAAGTTTCCAGAATAGGCCTACATCCAGCATAACAGCAATCTCCAGGGCAAAGAAAAAAAAAATGAAACAAAAGCAAAGGAAACATTGATTAGTGACTCTGTACTGAGTGCTCTGTTTAAGAGAAGTCATATAAGTGTCAAAGAGTATATAGCATATTTAAAATATGACTTTGGTAAAACTTGCTCTCTGCTTAAGAATCTATTATCATTTTTTAAAATCCAGCTTAAATATGTTGTAGAGTAAGGAAAAATATATGTACAATAGATACTGTTTTTCTGGTTGGTTGGTATTAGAATTCCTCTTAGGGAATACAACAATGCATCATATATATATATATATATATATATATATATATATATATATATTATTACTTATCTCCTCCATGTCAGCCACTCATCCCCCAGCTACCCTCTTCAGACACTGAGGAGGTAGGGGTGAAATGGCAGACACTTCTACTCCCCATGTGCAATCTACACTCTAGTCTGCATTAATGTGTGCTCAGTCATATCTGTCTCTTTGCAACCCCATGGACAGAGGAGCCTAGCAGCACTAAGGATAGTCCATGGGATTTCCCAGGCAAGAATTCTTGAGTGGGTTGCCATTTCCTTCTCCAGGGGATCTTCCCAACCCAAGGCTTGAACTCAAGTCTCCTGAATCTCCTGCATTGGCAGGCAGATTCTCTAGTTTGAAAGCATCTGAAAAAAACCACTGGGGTTTAAGGTGAGGTTTGGGGAGCTGGGCTGAAGAAAAATAAGAAAGACTTGTAATGTACTCAGAATAGGAAAGGAGGAGTAACGTAGGGACAGGGCAAGCACAAAATCAAGTAGAAGGAAAGGATTTAGAGAAAAGAGAGGGATAAGAATAAGGCAAAAGCTTAAACCTGAGGTAGTGAAAAGGTCTGAGAAACACTGAAAAATCAAATTGTCTAATATCCAGCTTTAAAATATCTGTTGAGCAAGTATTTTGTCATTACCTGTGAACAACCAGAAGAATCCTCTACACTCCTGGAACTACCACCATACATAGAGACCTGGCATTTAGAAGAAGCTAGAAACTGGAGCAGAGATGTCTAGTAAACATCACACACAGGGTAAGTCAAGGGACTCAGATAGGTCTAAAAGAGAGATGAAAATCTGAGCTCATCTTAAAGTGCTGTGGGCCCCAAATGAAATCCATTAAAGAAATCTCTTCCACTCGTGTGTGTGTGTGTGTGTACATACCTGTGTGTATTTATTTATTTATTATATACAAATAATTTCAGGTTAGAACTGGACATGGAACAGACAGGTTACAAATCGGGAAAGGAGTAGATCAAGACTGTATATTGTCACCTGCTTATTTAACTTCTATGCAGAGTACATCATGAGAAATGCCACACTGGATGAAGCA
This sequence comes from Bos indicus, assembly GCF_029378745.1. Classification (NCBI taxonomy): domain Eukaryota; kingdom Metazoa; phylum Chordata; class Mammalia; order Artiodactyla; family Bovidae; genus Bos; species Bos indicus. The sequence goes on along the minus strand of NC_091767.1, from coordinate 49,321,469 downwards.
CAAGCGGGAATCAAGATTGCTGGGAGAAATATCAATAACCTCAGATATGGAGAAGACACCACCCTTATGGCAGAAAGTGAAGAACTAAACAACCCCTTGATGAAAGAGGGGAGTGAAACAGTTGGCTTAAAACTCAACATTCAGCAAACTAAGATCATGGCATCTGGTCCCATCACTTCATGGCAAAAAGATGGGGAAACAATGGAAACAGTGACAGACTTTATTTTGGGGGCTCCAAAATCACTGCAGATGGTGATTGCAGCCATGAAATTAAAAGACGCTTGCTCCTTGAAAGGAAAACTATGACCAACCTAGACAGCATATTAAAAAGCAGAGACATTACTTTGCCAAGAAATGTCTGTCTAGTCAAAGCCATGGTTTTTCCAGTTGTCATGTATGGATGTGAGAACTGGACTATAAAGAAAGCTGAGCATCAAAGAATTGATGCTTTTGAACTGTGGTGTTGGAGAAGACTCTTGAGAGTCCCTTGGATAGCAAGGAGATCCAACCAGTCCATCCTCAAGGAAATCAGTCCTGAATATTCATTGGAAGGACTTATGCTGAAGCTGAAACTCCAATACTTTGGCCACCTGATGCAAAGAACTGACTCATTTGAGAAGAGCCTGATTCTGGGAAAGATTGAAAGTAGGAAGAGAAGAGGATGAGATGGTTGGATGGCATCAGCAACTCTATGGACATGAGTTTGAGTAAATTCCGGGAGTTGGTGATAGACAGGGAAGCCTGGTATGCTGCAGTCCACGGGGTCGCAAAGAGTCAGACACAACTGAGCGACTGAACTGAACTGAACAAATAATTAACCTTGAGAATTTAAACTTGAATCCCAAATTCAACAGCCAGCCATTTCTGTTTCTTCAGTTGTAAAATTAATCATGCCTGGTGCTACCTGCCTTCACAGAGCCTCAGTATGCACATCTGTGTGATAGGGGTTATTTCTTTCTGTTCCACAGAACAATTCTGAAAGCCAAATTCAACAATATGCATTACAGCAATTTATAGTTTGCCACCTCCTAAACAATAAAATAATAATAAAACAATAATTTTTATTTGGACACCTCTGAACATTCTAAAGCTCTTTATTGTACATTATCTTCTTTTTTGTTTACAACTACTCTGCAAGATAAACCTTACTAATACAACTGAAAGGAAATAAGAGAAAGCTCTGAGAGGCTAATTGAGTATCTCAAAGTCATACAGCAAATGTGAGAGGTCACTTCCTATTTCAAGAATGGCATTTTTTTACAACATGCATTTTTTCTAACTGCTTGAAGAGATATATCAAATAACCTGCAGGAACATCAGTTTCACCTAACCCATCTTGCCTCTGACAGTGAACCAACTCTGTACAAATGACCCACTGTCAGAGACTTTGAACTGTCTTTATATTCAGTTAAAAACGAATATCCAGAGGTATGGAGCCATTCCCTTCTCCAAAGAATCTTCCAACCCAGGGATCGAACCCAGGTCTCTTGCATTGCTGGCAGAGCCACCTTTACCATCTGAGCCACCAGGGAAGCCCAACACATGGAGAGGGTAGACTAAAAGGAAGAAAGTGAAGAAAATGTTGACGTTGAAAACAGAGTTTTTATCATGCTGGGTAATTGCTTTCCATAGGGTCTTTTTTTTTTAAGCAGAAATTATAGATCCATAATATGCTAATGAACATTCACACTCACAGCGTGTGCTGTAATGACTCCAAGTGGAAAAGCATGCAGTTTCCATTCACTTTGAACAAGCTGCCAGATGAAATCCTACCTGGTTTCAAGCAATCACAGATTAAATAATATCAGTAGCTTACTTTAAAATACACACACACCCCACCACCGTTACCACCAACACCACTACCACCACAATAAAATAATATTCTGAATTACAGTAAAATAGAAATAGAATCAGAGAGGAAAAGGAATCTTTAGAAGAAATTGTGGAATGACTCCCAAATTAAGCATTTTAAAAGGTTAAACAAAGCAGAATATATTAGGGAATCTGATGGAAACCTCCTTCTCATCCTACTTTACTGTCAATTTTGGTTGTTAGAAATGCCAGAACCTGAGAGGCATAACATCAATAAAAAATGTTGTAGTGATATTAAGCACAGGACAATCCTCTTAACACTTTTTCTAGACCAATACAACTTCTCACCTCTCCATATGGCTCAGCTGGAGTATGGGTGTATTATACACGTATGTGAATAGAGTACCCAATCTAGCCCCTGCCACCCATCTCTTCACAATAACACAGTTGTCAGCATTTCAGATCTGAGCACACTGAATTTAAATCATTTACTCATGTTCTCCCCACATCATTTTGCCAACTGATAGGGAAAACCCCGGTCAGTAAGTGCTGATAATTTTCATTATTCCTCTGTGCTGTGTGACTGCAGTATGGTACAGACATGACTCTGTGTGGTAGTCACCTCTTTTTTTCCTGTTTTCTCCACTTAGGACTACAATAGATTTAGCTACTTGTCCTAATTGCTTCCTGAAGATGAAGTTATTCTACTCTTGCCCTTCCTTCCAAAGAATTCCATGCATGGCTGAGACAATACTTCCTCAGTCCCAGAAATATACACCTTATCTAGTTCCCCAATTTAAGACAGTTCTATATGTATGTATACATGGATATACAAGTGAATATACAGGTATGGTTTTAGGTTGGGTTCCTCCAGAACCTTGAAATCAGGACTGAGTAAAAATAGTTGGTTTGGAACTTTATCCCAGGAAATATTAGTGAAGGAGGGCAGTCATAAGTTGTGTTAATTCTTCTTCCACTTTGCAATAGGGCAGACCTGACTCCAACTATTAAAAAAAAAAAAAAAGCCACTGGTCAAAGACAAACGAAGTGTGGCATTTAGAAGCCAGCTGTTTGTCAAAGACAAATAGAATGTAGCATTTAGAAGTCAGAACTGGATGCATTACTGGTTAATGTCCTAAGGAATATCACCAGGCACCAGCAGCATTTGCTTCAAGATAGATATAACGCAAACAGGATAATAATGGAGTGCACATGTCAGGGAGCTGTTAGGATAAAATGGATACATGTGTATAAGCCACTAGGGTCTGTGCGTGATAAGTATTCAATAGGCATGTTATGCCTATGATAATTATGATTATGATGATAGATTATTTCATCAATTTGTTGTTTCTTCATTTTCATTTCCATAGTTATCATTCATCTCTTCCTTTTCTGTATTCCTTGCCTGTTACAGAAGTTACTTTATTGACTTATGATTATAGTAAATTATTAAAATGTAGAAAATAGAGAGATACAATTGGAAATACAGAAAGGAACAATGAGTGGGACTGAAAACACATATCACAGTGACCTACACATTTGTCATGACAGATATATTATACATCAACATATAGATATTTCTCTAAAGCTGTTTAAAAGGCAAGATTAGCAAGATGGCAAGCCAGAACTAGCTTCTTGTTAAATCTGAGCAAAGATGCCAAGAAAGGATTGAGAATCTCTTCTGAAGTCAAGAGACCTGGGTGTTTCAAGATCCAAAGACAGCACAAGGAAAAAATCAGCCACATTTTCCCTAAAAAGTGTGTTCTATTACCAGAGATACAGAACACATCAGCATATGATATGTTTGCTCTTTATATACAGATGTAGTGTGTGGATTGGTTGTATTTTTATGGCACTGAGACCAGAATTAATACTCCACAGTTCTATTTATTAAGTAGCTAGCTCCAAGCAACTGAAAAAGTATTTATGGTTCTAACAATGTAGTAATCATTAAAAAAACACACATATTTAAATAAAAAATAATATTTCTGTTTATTTCTTAAGTAAATCTTATAATGGAATCTGCTTTCTGTTGGACACTGCATGCTAACACTACCTGCAAATTCTAACTCTTGCTTTTCTTCAACTAAGAATAATCTTTGGCTTTCTCACCTGTGTTTCTTACATGCGATGGCAAGTGAGAAGTGCCAGGGAATCAAAGTCCCCCAAGAGCATTTCTTAATCAATTAGTGATAAGAGTTGATGTATAAATACTCCAGCTCCCTTAGCCATGAAGGGGTGGAACTGAGGTGTTTGTTCTAGTCTGTCTCCCTGAGTTCCCTTATGGCATTAAGTTTCAGTTACCTACAGTAGAATTCTGCATGATAATGCACCACTTTACTGGCTGCTTTTCCTTCTGTTTAATTTTCTTACTCCCCTTCTAGCATTTCCTGGAATCACCACCTAATCAATAACCTTTGTACTCGAACCCTTGTCTGAGGGTCTTGTTCTGAAGGAAATCAAATTAAGAGGAATTAATGATTCATCAGCCTTGTGCACTTGCTAGCAATTCTTTCCTTGTAAAATTTCTCACTTCTTTCCTTTTCCTTTTATTTTAGATGCTAACGCAAAGTGTTATGTATATGACCGGCACAGTTAATCATTATATTCTCACAGAGCCTAACCACACTACTGTTCACTCAACTGCAATACATCAAGCACCCAAATTTTATATACTGTGCTTAGTGCTGGAAATACTAACATAAATAAATATAAATAGAACATACAATTCCTGCCTTCACAATTTTATAGTCCCCAGAGAAGAAATACTTACGAATTGATGACTACTAATATTAAGTAAATGCTTGAAAACTCTCAATAAATAGTTCCTGAGTACTTGAAGAAAGATAGACATCCTTCTCATCCCCATAATTTTCCTTCTTTCTTTTTATTTTTGTTGTCTTCCTCTCTGTCACTTCATACAGCATTGTCAGAAAAGAGCAAAAGCAGTGACTACAGGTCATAAATCACATGTTAGGAAAACCCCTGTTTGTTGTTTCTGCAGTGAATGTAGGGTCTATTTGACCCATTTGTTTAGAATAATGCATTGTGAGCCCAAGATTATAAATCTCACCTTGGGCAGACATACAGAAAAGAGAGCATGAAAGAATTAACACCCATCTATCACCACTGCTAAAGAAATAGTTTAAAATTACCACTCATGATGGGATTAGTAAAGGAGGTTGATGCATAAAAAGAGTCACTTTCCCCCTTTCACAACTTATCTTGTTAATAGTAAAGGTCCCTTGGGAAAGTCATCGTCACTGATCAGGGATCAGGAAAGTGCTACCTAGGCCATAAACATGAAGTTGAGCAGTCCTTTGCCAGATTACGCATGATTCCTCAAGTGAGATTAAATTAAATAGCTAGCTAGCTAAACATAAAGATATATATTGAAGGATGCAATAATTAATTGTATTAATTATCCTTAATTCCTTGCCCACGATCTACAACAAAGATAAAATGACTTTTAAATAACTAGGAGTTATTTTCAATTTAACTATATTTTCACCAAAGGTCTAGGTTTCCCTGGTAGCTCTGCTGGTAAAGAACTGCCTTCAATGGAGGAGACCCAGGTTTGATCCCTGGGTTGGGGAGACATCCTGAGGCAGGAAATGGCAACCTACTCTAGTATTCTTGCCTGGAGAATTCTTTGGACAGAGGAGCCTGGCAGGCTACAGTCCTTCTACAAAGATTTGGACAGGACTGAGCAACACTTTCATCAAAATTCTAGAGAGGTCTTGTTAGGGGAGTAGAAGGAAAACATATATTAAAGCTCAACATTCAGAAAACGAAGATCATGGCATCCGGTCCCAACACTTCATGGGAAATAGATGGGGAAACAGTGTCAGACTTTATTTTTGGGGGCTCCAAAATCACTGTATATGGTGACTGCAGCCATAAAATTAAAAGACGCTTACTCCTTGGAAGGAAAGTTATGACCAACCTAGATAGCATATTGAAATGCAGAGACACTACTTCGCCAGCAAAGGTCCATCTAGTCAAGGCTATGGTTTTTCCTGTGATCATGTATGGATGTGAGAGTTGGACTGTGAAGAAAGCTGAGTGCTGAAGAATTGATGCTTTTGAACTGTGGTGTTGGAGAAGACTCTTGAGAGTCCCTTGGACTGCAAGCAGATCCAACCAGTCCATTCTGAAGGAGATCAGCCCTGGGATTTCTTTGGAAGGAATGATGCTAAAGCTGAAACTCCAGTACTTTGGCCACCTCATGCAAAGAGTTGACTCATTGGAAAAGACTCTGATGCTGGGAGGGATTGGGGGCAAGAGGAGAAGGGGACGACAGAGGATGAGATGGCTGGATGGCATCACTGACTCGATGATCGTGAGTCTGAGTGAACTCCGGGAGTTGGTGATGGACAGGGAGGCCTGGTATGCTGCGATTCATGGGGTTGCAAAGAGTTGGACACGACTGAGCGACTGATCTGATCTAATCTGATCTGATTGCATATAGTATCATAAGGCAAGTTATAAAGTTACCATGATCCCAACTAGTGGTCACAGTATGAAGACCTCAAATATCAGGAGGTGGTAAAATACAACCAAGTGGCTACCATAATGAGGGCTTGAAAGGAAGATCATATTTCCCTTGAACAATTTAATACTCTATTGGTCTGATATAGCCTACAATTTGTGTCCTTGGAATTAAGCACTGAAGGAAAGGAAACTTGAAACTAAACCAGAGCATTCCTCGAATGAATTGTTGATAAGGAGATATTGTGTTTATATGGTTATGGATGCTATGTTGCTATGGCTGCCATGTCTAAACAAGATACAAGGGAAACAGGAAGCTTTTCATGGCCCTACCATCTCCTTCAGTTTCGGACAGCAAGAAAATTCACTTCTCTGCATCCATGCATACTTTTATATAGACACAGACCCACACACACAAAGACAAGAACATTTTAAACCCCTATACAAAGTCACACATAGTACCTATGTCCCTGACAATTTTCAAAGCCAGTCACTGGTTAAATACCAGGAATTAACTAGTGGCGATGAAATGTATATTACATCATATTCAACAATTATGCATCACTTCCAAGAACAAAGGGACAGAAATAATTTATAAAAATACCCTTTTTCTCTGTAATTATTTGTAGTGACCTTTTAGAAAATAGTAGTAAAGTAACTGCTCCTTTCACCTTTTTGCTAGAATCAACATCACAAACTCAGTAACACTATACATCTTACATTTTGTAGCATCTTTTGGTAGTACTTTGAAAAGGAAAGAAGCTTCAGGCTTATGTGTTTGTATAATTTGGGGGATTTTAAGTGGGTGTGCTGAAGCAGGGAGAATAAATAATACATTTAGCAAAACTCCCCTATTTTAAACTAACTAAAAGGGAACGTCCTGAATTAATGACTATGTTGAAGTCAGTGGTATCTCTTTCCCTCCTGAGTATGTTCAGTGCCTCACACTAGGCTAATAAAATGTTGCCTAGAAGCAGTCATCAGAGAAACTACTTCACTAAGTAAGAATGTAAATAAGAGTAAGTCACAATTTGTAGTGTATTGATTGTTTTAAGGGAATATTCTGAAGTAGTATTTACATTAATGAATTGAAGATGACCCTAACAAACTAGTTTATGTGATAAAATCAAGCCATGAACTCTTATAACTAGAGAACTCATAGTCCAAAAGTTGTTAGACATTTACACAGCAAGCCCAATAAAAATATATCATTTCAAAATAAACACTACACATCTACAGTCTTGCTACTATATCCCTTTTACTTATACTGGACAAAGAAAAGGAGCATTGGCAATTTGCCATATACAGATACACACACATACATCCTTTGTTGATATTTAGCACAGAAGAAATAAAAACCTCATACATTTTTTTTTGTCTTGCTATCTAGGGCCTAAAAGAATATCATAAAGGGTGAAAAGTACAACATCTAGAAAAAAATACATATACTAATAACCAATAAATGGCCCCTCTGGAAACAAAACAAAGCAAAGATAAATAACAAAAACAATATTTTTTTCTTCTAGGGAATAATAATTTAAATACATTTTTTAAAGATTTAAAAATCATGATATCAGAGACCAAAGAAACAAATAAAAAACCGTTGCAATGATAGTTTTGGGCAAATATTGATGAAGAGATGTATTAGAAGACAATTAAAAGAGCATCTTTAAAAACATGATACTACTAACCGAACTAGGAGCCCAGCAGGCAAATGCCAAGAAATAAGGGTCTGATATTTCCCCTTTCCCCGACATTTGTATTCAAGAGTACTGTGATTTTTTAAATGTTGGAGACAGCAGTGTCTATAATCAAAACAAAACAAAAACAATGCATCTTAGATGTGTAATGAAGAGTTGTCTTTGACAGGCACAGAGAACAAATACTGTTCTTGGACTGATTCAGGATAACTTACCACCAATTCTATAAAGAAAGATAATATTCAAAGTCATACAAAAATATATGGTTCTTTGTTTCAGTTTGAGCCAATCTCTGTCAGTTATCAATAAAGAAAATGTGAATTATTTTTATCATTAAAAAAATAACCGAAATTTTCTCCATTGATTCTTGTCTGCTTTCAGTGAAATTTCAGAGGATTTTATGCAGCCTCCAAATAAACATCAAAGCTGCAAGAGTTCGTGAAATGATTTTCTCAATCTCATAGATATTTAGAAACCCGGTTTCAGCTCAAATAAGCTGTCCTGATTGTATCTCTTAAAGAACTTAGCAGAGTGGATGTGTCTTTGGTTCAGAGATAGAACAATAGCTGACAGACAATAGAAGTTCATGTTTCCCTGTTTTTATTTTTTCTCATCAATGTTGCAAAATCATCACCAATTAACTATCCTGGCAAAAACCGCATTACAGTAATCAGCCGCCCAACAAGATGGGTCTTTTACTAAAATGGAGAGAATCTGAAGAGAGTACATTTTGAGTGTAGTTAGTCCTTGGCTTCTCTGCTTAGGGTGGTAAAGGAGAGTCAGGCTTCATTAATGTCAATGCTGATAAAATTGCTGGAGACATGGGGACTTCAGTTGTGGAGAAGTGGGCTAAGTCTACCAATTCTTTTAAAACCAACATCTAACAAAGCTTTCTGAAAATATTACATATGGCATGTATCAACCTATGACATGTGACCAATAACAACAGATATAAATTTAACATGGGAAATTAGATATGAAAGGCATACAAACTCATTAATAACGTGTATTATTCAACTCTAGAGACAATGCACAAGTAATTAAGCACGACACAGTCAGAGGGTCAGAGGACAGTTTTGACCACCAGTGGTGTCAGGGGTGCAATGCAGGAATTTACAGTGAGGGACGATGGAGGTGTACCTTTTGAGTTGTTGGAGATGTTTTGGGGGAAGTTTTCCAAGAGATTTGATAGTGAAAGGAGCCATCTTGCATATTGTCAAGATTACATAGGAATGAGAAGGCTGGTAGCAGGGAAGAAACAGAGCTTTATTACTGTTGAGAGATATGTTTGCATTAGAAAGGAAAGTCAACAGTGGATAAATAATCTTGTTTAAAGAGTAATACTGTTGTCAGATACCAAAACCAGTCATTATCTGTGGGCAATGCCCAGCACTGGGTAACGTAGAGGGTATGATAGAAGTAACGTTATAGTCCTTCCATCAAGAAACTTGTATTAGAATTGAGATACTCACAAACTAAAGGAAACTAAAAGACTGCGTGAATAAGTGCATGCTAAGTCTCCTCAGTCACGTCCAACTCTTTTGTGACCCCATGAACTGTAGCCTGCCAGGCTCCTCTGTCCTTGGGATTCTCCAGGCAAGAATACTGGAGTGGATTGCCGTGTCCTCTTCCAGAGGATCTTCCCAATCCAAGGATTGAACCTGTGTCTCTTATGTCTCCTGCATCGGCAGGCAAGTTCTTTACCACTAGAGCCACCTAGGAAGCCCAAAAGAATGCAACCTCGATGCCCATCAGCAGATGAATGGATAAGAAAGCTGTGGTACATATACACAATGGAGTATTACTCAGCCATTAAAAAGAATACATTTGAATCAGTTCTAATGAGGTGGATGAAACTGGAACCTATTATACAGAGTGAAGTAAGCCAGAAAGAAAAACACCAATACAGTATACTAACGCATATATATGGAATTTAGAAAGATGGCAACAATAACCCTGTGTATGAGACAGCAAAATAGACACCGATGTATAGATCAGTCTTATGGACTCTGTTGCAGAGGGAGAGGGTGGGGAGATTTGGGAGAATAGCATTGAAACATGTATAATATCATGTATGAAACGAGTCGCCAGTCCAGGTTTGATGCACGGTACTGGATGCTTGGGGCTGGTGCACTGGGACGACCCAGAGGGAGGGTAGGGGAGGGAGGAGGGTGGAGGGTTCAGGATGGGGAACGTGGGTATACCTGTGGCGGATTCATTTCAATATTTGGCAAAACTAATACAATATAGTAAAGTTTTAAAATAAAATAAAATTTTTAAAAAAAAGGAAAAAAAAAAAAGAATGCATAGCAGTATGCATAAAATATAGTTACCCAAAAAATGTACTGGAGAAAAGTATCATTATTGTTCAGAAAAGAAGTTTAGCATTAATAAGAGAAGAGTCAAGGCTCTTAGAGGAATTACAATAAAAGTGGGCCAATTAAATTTCTTTTGTTAATTCTATTTTATTTTTTAAATTTGTATTTAAAAAATTTTTTAAGTGTTGTCTTAGTTTCTGCTGCTAAGTCACTTCAGTCAAGTCCGACTCTGTGTGACCCCAGAGACGGCAGCCCACCAGGCTCCCCCGTCCCTGGGATCCTCCAGGCAAGAACACTGGAGTGAGTTGCCATTTCCTTCTCCAATGCATGAAAGTGAAAAGTGAAAGTGAAGTCGCTCAGTCATGTCCAACCCTCAGCGACCCCATAGACTGCAGCCCACCAGGCTCCTCCATTCATGGGATTTTCCAGGCAAGAGTACTGGAGTGGGGTGCCATTACCTTCTCCTAGTTTCTATTATACAGCAAAATGAATCAGCCACACATACACTTATATCCCTTCCCTTTTGGACTTCCCATTCAGGTCACCACAGTGCCCTGAGTAGAGTTCCCTGTGCTCTCCAGTGCGTTCTCATTAGTTATATATTTTATATACAGTGTCAATAGTGTATATGTGTCAATCCTAATCTCCCGGCTCCTCCCACCTGCCCCCTGTTTTCCTCTTGGTATCCTTACATTTGTTCTCTATATATGTGTGAATTTTAAAGTGAGAAAGGGGAGACGCACATGCAAGCTGTGAAGTAAAAGCAGGTGTAGGTAGGAATGATCACATTCTTTCAGGGGGATTTTGAGTAAATAGATTGGACTGAAGCACTGGGTTCTAGACTGTGGACTTCTTGATCGTCATGCTGAGAATGACATTATGTTCATGTCCAGTAGAACTTTCTGTGACGAGGGAAATGCTTTATACTGTTGCTGTCCAATGTTGTAGGCTTATGTGGCTATGCTGCTGCTACTGCTGCTAAGTCGCTTCAGTCGTGTCCAATTCTGTGCGACCCTAGAGACGGCAGCCCACCAGGCTCCCCCATCCCTGGGATTCTCCAGGCAAGAACACTGGAGTGGGTTGCCATTTCCTTCTCCAATGTGTGAAAGTGAAAAGTGAAAGTGAAGTTGCTCAGTGGTGTCCGACTCTTAGTGATCCCGTGGACTGTAGCCTACCAGGCTCCTTCGTCCATGGGATTTTCCAGGCAAGGGTACTGGAGTGGGGTGCCATTGCCTTCTATGTGGCTATGGAGCACTTTAAATGTGGCTAGTGTAACTAAGAAATGGAATCTTAATTTTATTTAATTTTAATTAATTAAAATTTAAATTTAAGTGGCCACATGAGATAAGTGGTGTCAGTGTTAAGCAGCACAGCTGTAGAGAGTAGGGAATCACTGTAGGTTTTAAGCAGGGAAAGACAAGATAAAAAATATATCTTAGGCAGATTAATTTAGCAGCAGTGTTTAGGAAAGGGAGAAAATGAGTAGTTCTTTTGAGACTGTGCAAAATTTATAAATTGATCTGGGAGAATTCACATTTTTAAAATGTATTCTGATCATGAACATGATGTACTCTTCCATTTATTTAGTTTTTAAACTTCTAAATGTCTTTCAACAGGTTTTAGAAACTTACAGCAACATAGTCCATAATAACAAAAATGTGAAAATGATCAAAATGTTCGTATATAATATGTGAGTAAAATATAGTCTAATTGTCTATTGCAAGAAAATAAAAGAGCTATAGCTATATGCAACTTTATGAGTAATATTGGATAAATGAAATAACAAAATGGTATATATAGTATCACTACATCCAAAAAGGACAAAATAACAAGCAAGCAAAATTTTATTATTTATATACATAATAAAATCATAAAGAAAAACAAATAAGGGACTTCCCTGGTGGTCCAGTGGCTAAGACTCTGTGCTCCCAATGCAGGGGGCCTGGGTTCAATCCCTGGACAAGGAGCTAGATCCCACATGCAGCAACTAAGACCCAGTGAAGCCAAATTAAAATAAATAAATGATTAAAAAAAAAAGGAAGGAAAACAAATAAATGATTTACTATAAAAGTCAGAATAATATTTTTTTAAATATGGAAGGGATGCTGTTGCAACACAGGAAATTTCTAGGGTTATTTTAAATTGGCTTTATTTCTCAATTAAGGTAGTTTGTGTAATAGACCAGTTATATTGTATATATTATGGCTCAGATGGTAAAGACTCTGCCTGCAATGTAGGAGGCCCAGGTTCGATTCCTGGGTCAGGAAGATCCCCTGGAGAAGGGAGTGGCTACCCACTCCAGTATTCTTGCTTGGAGAATTCCATGGACAGAGGCACCTGGCAGGTTACAATTCTTGGGGTTGCAAAGAGTCGGACATGACTGAGTAACATTTTCACTTTTTTCAAAAACATAATAGTCATACAAATAAAACTATTATTTGCAACAAAAACAAATGTTGCTCAAATGCTTTGCTGTTACTGTCCGTAAAATTTCTAAGCTATATAAACTCATCAGTTTTCTTCAATACAATTACTTACAAAGGCATCAAAGGCTATAGAAACCTTGCTTATGCATTAAAAATCACAGGGTTTAAAAATTTTCCTACTTATTGATTATAATTTGTCCCACTTGACAATCTTTCATTATCCTGTTCCACAACTGTGTAATTTCATATTGATGAATCTGCTCCTATTGAGTTGTATCAAAATCTTCCAATATTGGTAAGATTCTGAAATTTGGTAAGCTGGCTAAGGCAAAAGTAATGATAATCTCAGAGTACCTGCCTATTAATTAAAAGAAACCTCATTTCTCCCATTCAAAACAAAATAAAAGCAAAACACAAAAAACTAAGCCTTCGAAACAAGTATACACATTAAAAAATCAAAAGAGTGCTGATTTGTATGTGTCCAGAGTTCCCTGTATTTTGTAAATCTCTAAAGAATATTATCCATGTGAAACTAACATTGGCATATGCCACCTGGATGTTTTCGGAAATAGTAAAACAAATAAAAGAGAGATGAAGATTTTTCAGGGTTATAGAATCTGAATACAATAATTTCAAGGGCATATAGGGGATTTAGAAGAGAAATCTGGCCTGCACGGGATGAAAATTTCCTCTGTTTGTTATTTGGTCACTCCCTGGTTCCTTTAATAGCTTTTCAGTGAAAGAATTAAAAGAGAAGAGCAGAGGATTGTTTGGGGAGTGACCAGGACAAGGGGATAGGGGAGCTGCGGCCTCTTGAGAAAGGGGAAAGGATTCTGAAGAGATGGGAAGAGAGTTATTAGACCCAACTATGGAAAGAATATAAAAACATTCTGAATCCCAGAGGCTCAAGCAAAGGAAACCTTGGGGAGCTTTTCTGGACCTGAAAAAGGAATAAGGGCTGAGAAGCAAAGGCAGAATGTAATTTCCTGACGTGGAGAAAAACTGCAATAAGAGCCCACAAAACAATTAATCCTGAATGCTGAGAAACAGGTACATCAGAGGACTTGTCTTTGCTTTATTCAATGAGATTCTGAATGTGAGTTCATGGTCAAGAAAAGTATTTTTCTCCTCAGCCAGTAATAGCACACAGCTAACATACTTAACTCCTTTCTGTTTATATAGCTATAAATGGGTTACACATCTTTGTATAGTTTCAGAAACAAATAAACAAACAACAACAAAAAAAACCCTTACCTTTATTTCAAAAGATGTTTTCACAAGAATCCATATTATTTCCTGATAAACTCCTCTACTACCATTAAGGAAAAAAAGTTGTAAAGACTTCATGGTATAAAATTTGAGTGATGTAAAAAGAGAGTGGTGTAGCTTGGCCCCTTTTGAAAGCTTCTGTGTGGTTTTTGTGTGTGTGTGCCTTCATTAATGGATTTAGAATCATTGAATTGCAAAAAGAAGGCAGAAAGGTGATGTTTTGACAAAATGAGCTCAGTTGTTTGGAAGCGGCCCCTGAGGCAGTAGCTCTGAACTGAGGGCCTTGTGGATTTCTCCATAATGCAGATAAAACTTCATGATATATTTAAATCCTTTTCCGCAAACATTTTCCTGATTTGTTGCCAAGCTGTCACTGAATTTAGTAATCCAGACAGATTACCATAGGGGTTCTATTTTTAGGGTCCTTCTGTTACTGCGGCAGTTGCAGCTGATCGGATTACAGCTATATCCTACCCATGTAAAATGCACTGATGCTTCAAGAGAAACCTGCACCCCACTCCCGTAATTACAATGTCAGACTCATTCCTAGATATTTCTCCCTAAGTTGATTTTGTAGCTGCATTGTGGCCAATCCATTATTAACTTACTAGATGGTGTGTTTTCTTTTACTTTTGTTCTGCGCCTCTCAATACTAGCTTACTATTGCGTGTTTTAGTGATGGGGGGTGGGGGTGGGACGTGGTGATGGAAAATGCATGGTGTGGGTCGCAGAGGACATAAAATTTCTCTAATTTTGAAGGCAGAAAAATGTGTAACCCAGCCTTTGCTCTCTGCTATAAATGACAATATCTCCATCTAGTGGTGAAAATGAACTTAACCATGGCGCTGACAGATGAAGAAAGAGGCAAATTTGCCTCGGAGCATAAATTATATTTTACCTTTAGAATGCAAAGGGATTCCCTGGTGGCTGAGATAGTGAAGAATCTGCCTGTAATGCAGGAGACTCAGGTTTGACCCCGCGTTGGGAAGATCCCCTGGAGAAGGGAAAGGCAACCCACTCCAGTATTCTTGCCTGGAAAATCCCATGGACAGAAGAGACTGGTGGGCTACAGTCCATGGGGTTGCAAAGAGTGAGACAAAACTGAGTGACTAACACTTTCACTTTAGAATATAATTTTTTTCTTAAGAATACATAGTCACTGAGCCAAACTAGGCTTCTTGCTGCAGTCTTTGCCGGGGAATAATAATTCAATTTACTTCAGGGGAAGTTTGGCCTCCAGAAACGACTTTTCAATAGCCAGGTGTACAAGTTGTCAATAATCTTTTTTGTGATTTTTTACAAGGCTTTGGAAGGGAGGCAAAGTATAAGGAAATACTAATAACAAGTGGATTTAATATCACATGGATTCTTGCATTTGGTCTAATTTACCCAACAAATTTCTCATCTCCCTATAAAACTTATATTAATTTCATAGTATATAGATTCCAGTGAATTAGTGTATATTATACACACCTAAGCAATTAAATTACATTATTTCCTTGAAAGTATGGATGCCAAAGAAGAATGTTAAGATTTTCCCATTCTGTAAGATATTGCAACCTTAATTTAAAAGTTCCTGTAATATAAAGTCAATAATTTAAGGCTGTCTTTTACAAATGTTCTTGATTATTGCTATTTGTATTTGCAAACTCAGGATTGTTTTAAATTCATCTTCCAACTCCTATTAAGTTGTAGAACCAAGACAGCCACTGAGCTTGCAGCAGATTTCCACCAGGTGGCAGCACTTTTGTGGATACATTCCAGATCCTGGTCCTAAGACTCAAATTCCCAATTTTGGTGTGCTATGCATAGCATTTTGAGCTTCTCTTGCGACTCAGAATCTGCCTGCAATTCAGGAGACCTGGGTTCAATCCCTGGGTCAGAAAGATACCTTGGAGAAGGGAATGGCAACCCACTCCAGTATTCTTGCCTGGAGAATTCCATGGACAGAGGAATCCGGTAAGCTACAGTCTGTGGGGTCACAAAAAGTCACACGACTGAGCGACTAACACTTGCACTTTTATAGGAATTTGGTCTCTCTAAAAGGACCGCGTAGGGTAACCCAGTGCAGAAGTCAGATATTTCAAGTCAGAATGCCAAATGATTTGTGTAAGATTGAGGATATTCCTTTCCTGAAGCTATAATGTCAGAATACATAGAGATCAGAGAGAGACAGCTATGAAAATAAATACAAATACATGAGCACATACACATCTATTTTCCAGTTCTATGTGCTGAGCAGCCATAAGAACAATCACATTCCAGTAGTTATGCAAACACAGTGACTAGATTTGACTAAAATCATTCTAAAATCATAGTGACTAAAATCATTCTCCTTAAAAAGAAGTGAGAAACAGAGAAATGAGTGATTTCAGGACTCACTGAGGGAAGTGTAAGATGAGCCTCGAACATATTTTTAGCCAGAAAATATGGAAGTTCTCAGATAAGATGGAGATCTGTCAAAATAACAAAGAGTCCAGACCAAAGAGGCTCCAGTGGTCCAACTTTAGACAATATGTACATCAAAGTAAATGATAATATTAACAGATTATAAGAAATCAGGTTTATGATTATCAATGATAAACTGCGAAACTCTTCTAAAGCAAAGAAAACTAAAGAGACAGGACAACAGAATACAGCATGTGAATCTGGATTGGATCTTGAACCAGATATCGTCTGTTGGAAGGAGGACGGCTATAAAAAGACATTATTGGGACAACTGAAAAACATAAAGTGGGCCTGAAGATTAGATAAGAGTATTGCATAATGTTCATTTCTTGATTTTGATTATTATGCTATGGTTTTGTGGGGGAAATATTCCTGTTTTCAGGAAGTGCATGCTGAGATATTTAGTGGTGAAGGCTAAAAGTTGCTTTCAAATGAATCAGAAAAACATGTGTCTGTGTTGTGTGTAGAAAAAGAGAAGAATAGAAATGAGCAAAATGCTACAATGCGAGGGTCTGAGTAAAAGTTATATGAACATTATTTGCATTATTCTTACAACTTTCTACAGTCTGACATTTTTTTCTTCAAAATAAAATTTAGAAATTTAGTGTCTAGAAAAGTAATACTAACACAGTTCCTGGCACATATCATCTTCACAAATATCAAGCTTAGAATTCATGATTTCTATAGAGCCTTGTGAATTTATCACATGGTATGGGCTTCCCTGGTGGCTCAGCAGGTAAAGAATCTGCCTGCAATGCAGGAGATCTAGGTTCGATTCCTGGGTTGGGAAGGTTTCCTGGAGTAGGGATAGGCTACCCGCCTCAATATTCTTGGGCTTCCCTGGTGGCTCAGCAGGTAAAGAATCTGCCTGCGATGCAGGAGATCTAGGTTCGATTCCTGGGTTGGGAAGGTTCCCTGGAGTAGGGATAGGCTACCCGCCCCAATATTCTTGGGCTTCCCTGGTGGCTCAGCAGGTAAACAATC
Organism: Bos indicus; assembly: GCF_029378745.1. Taxonomy (NCBI): domain Eukaryota; kingdom Metazoa; phylum Chordata; class Mammalia; order Artiodactyla; family Bovidae; genus Bos; species Bos indicus. The sequence goes on along the minus strand of NC_091767.1, from coordinate 49,304,021 downwards.
TGCCTGCAATGCCAGGTTCAATCCCTGGGTTTGGAAGACCCCGTGGAGAAAGGAAAGTCTACCCACTTCAGTATTCTGACCTCAAGAATTCCATGGACTGTATAGTCCATGGGGTCATTAAGAGGTGGACACGACTGAGCGCCTTTCACTTCTCTCTTCTTCATGATAAACTAAGGGGCTTCCCTAGTGACTTAAACAGGAAGGAATCTGCCTGCAATATGGGAGACTAAGTTTGATCCCTGAGTTGGGAAGATCCTCTGGAGACAGGAAGGACAATCCACTCCAGTATTCTTGTCTGGAGAATTCTATGGACAGAAGAGCCTGGTGAGCTACCGTTCATGGTGTTGCAAAGAGTCAGACACGACTGAATGACTAACACTTCCTTTCTTCATGATGAACTAAAGTAATATGCCCCTGCCATTCAACGTTTAATAATTCACAGGGTGAAAAATAAAATACCTGTGTGTTATGTTTAAGTTAGAAGATATACTTTAAAAATGATGTAACAAACAGTTTAAAAAGCTGAAATGATGACAAGATTTTTCTTTCCTTCCTTCTTATGAGCTCCCTGAAATAATAGTAAATATACACAAGAAGAATAAATTACAGAGGTAAAAATAAAAGATGTCATCAAGCAACCACATAAATGTTGCATTTCTGTAATATAGAAAATATTGATATATGGATATATTCAAATAGAGGGGAAAAAAAAACTCTGAAGGAAAAGCCTAAAAAAGATGAGAACAGTTTCTTTCTAATGAATCACAAATGGCCAAGCTCAATATTGCAAAAAATGGAGAATGTACAGGGGCAGAACTTGTCAGAGTACTTAGTATTAGTAAAATGTTGAGTATAGAATGGCTGAGCCTCTGTCAGATCATACTATAAACTCCCAAACAACGGCACAGAAGGAGGAGGTAATCTTGTGGGTACACTCTACCCCAGCTCTCTCTTGTGTTCAAATGAGTGAGGATATCAGTCATAGTGTAGAAGGCCAAGAGATTGCAGAATTGTTGCCAGTTAGCCTCTTGGCCAACCGTGGAGCCATATACCTCTGGACTTTTTATTATGAGCAGAGAATAAATTCTTATTTGTTTAAGCCATAATTCATCAAGCTTTCTTCTATCTGGAGCCAAAAACATTCCGATATTGATCCAACATTTAAATGTGAAAATGCAATCATTAGAAAAACTCACAATAATAATATATGCTATTAACAAAAATGTGTAGGAGTAGGTGGGGCTGGGGAGATCAAGTAAGAAAGATACCTTCTTTTTTTGCAGGAGAGATAAATTAAGAAATGGATGTTGTTAAGTCACTGCAGTCGTGTCCGACTCTGTGTGACCCCACAGACGGCAGCCCACCAGGCTCCCCGTCCCTGGGATCCTCCAGGCAAGAACACTGGAGTGAGTTGCCATTTCCTTCTCCAATGCATGCAAGCGAAAAGTGAAAGTGAAGTCGCTCAGTCGTGTCCGACTTAGCGACCCCATGGACTGCAGCCTACCAGGCTGCTCCGTCCATGGGATTTTCCAGGCAAGAGTACTGGAGTGGGTTGCCATTGCCTTCTCTGAAGAAATAGATGTATAGGTTTATAATAAGAATTATTGAGTTGAGACATATTAAAATACAAACTTTCGAACAGGTTTATTTATAGATAGAAGTGCATTCTCAGACAACAGAAGAACCAATTAAAAGAAAAGAATTGATTCAAATGCCATCATTATAAATTAAAGCATCCAAAATTATGGGATGAGATGAGAGAAGATGAAAGAAGATATCATATGATTATCATTTTCTTTATTTTTTAAAGTTTATTTCTTTATTTTTGGCTGTGCTGGGTCTTTGCTGCTGCTCAGGCTTTCCCCTAGTTGCGGCGTGTAGGGGCTACTCTCTAGCTGTGGTGCCGGGGCTTCTCACTGCAGCGGCCTCTCGTTGCAGAGCACGCGCTCTAGGGCACGCAGGCCTCAGTAGCTGTGGATTGGATGTGTGGGCTTAGTTCCTCCATGGCATGTGGAATCTTCCCAGCCCACAGATCGAACCTGTGTGCCCTGCATTAGCAGGCCGATTCTTTACCACCAGACCACCAGAGATGTTCTTATTTTCTTAATTTAATAACATGTGAATATTTACTGTACAAATTTCAAAATAAAACTATAAACAATGATTTAAGGTTTTTCCCATGTGTCTGTTGTGCAGTTTTTCCCTCAAAAATGGACATAAGAAAGCCAAAATATTTTCTTTTTTTTCTCTCTGCATAGTTGAGAAAGAATCAAATATTCACAGTGTAAAGAAACCAATTTACTTAGTCTTTGAGAATAGATTTTAAAGATCCTTGGAAAGAAGTAATTGAATGATTATCTGATTTCATACACTGTCAGTGGGTGCTTTTTTTCCCCTTACATTTCCATTTTCAGTCCTCTCATTTCTTCTCATTGTGTTAGGTACACACCCTCCATTTGATGCTAGTGGTCTTAAACATCTGCAAACCTTCCTTTAGAGTGTGACCTGACTTTAGGCAATCTCCAGTACATCCGAGAGTCCATTGGCACAGCACCAAGAAGCAAGAGTATTTAAAAGCAAGATCATTCATCCAAGAAGAGGGATGCTTTCTGCCAGAGTTCTATTTTCAGATTACCGAGTTCTAAATGGAGCCATTCATTCTAATTGACAGTTGACGATGTTAATAGCCAGCAAAGTGCTTCTGTGAGCAAACATTCCTGTTCTCCTTTGTGTCTGCTTCCACCCCAGTGATAACCATTGGCAGCAATCAGTGCCCACACTATGCTTCTGTACCAGCCCAGATGATTCTTGTGAGAGGCTGCTGTGCCTCATGCCTGCTCTCACAGACCTCACTCACTTCATCAGGACTAAAATTTACTTTCAGATTGAAAGTGGAGACATGGTGAGCTTTACTTCCCCAGGGGACATCCAGATGTTCAACAGGTCACCAGATATTCAAGGCTAGAGCTCTCGGGAATCAATTCTTACACATTATATCTGAAGTCCATCAAAATATGGACGAAGGATAAAAACGTAATGCTATATAAAATCATTACTGCTTCCATTATACACACAGCTTTCCCTCGTTGATAATTTTTGTTTTTATATTCTTTGAAAAATGATTTTCCACATTTTTCATGCCTACAGCTTATGCATCATTGGCTAAATTGTAAATCCCATGAAGAAATAGAACTTGCTTTTTAATTTCTTTACATTTTTTAATACAGAACTTTGTACATATTTAGGAGGACATTCATAGAGTTTATCACTAGATGGCAGTAAAGATCAAAAACTGAATGAAACCAAAAAACTTCGAAGTAAGAATTTTGAAATAAAATTTTAATTTGAATAATTGAAATCAATATAAAAGTTATGATCAAATACAAGGACTAATACATATCTGAAAAACATGCTGGCTACTGTTTGCGCTTGCTGCTGCTGCTGCTGCTAAGTCGCTTCAGTCGTGTCCGACTCTGTGCGACCCCATAGATGGCAGCCAACCAGCCCCGTCCCTGGGATTCTCCAGGCAAGAACACTGGAGTGGGTTGCCATTTCCTTCTCCAATGCATGAAAGTGAAAAGTGAAAGTCAAGTCGCTCAATCGTGTCCAACTCTTTGCGACCCCATGGACTGCAGCCTACCAGGCTCCTCAGCCCATGGGATTTTCCAGGCAAGAATACTGGAGTGGGGTGCCATTGCCTTCTCTGACCATTTGCGCTTAAAAAGTGGATTATTCAGGGGAAAAAATAGAAATATTGAAATCAAATGGTTAAAAAAACACAACTAATAATGATATGCCTGTTTGTATGATAATTATGCATACAAACAACTCCCGGGAGACAAACTTACAAGCATTTTACATTATGTGACAATCTTGCCTAAAATATTAAAGTACAATTCTGTGCCTTCTGTCAAAAAAAAAAATGCATTCCCCAATAAGTAGAGAAATTTCTTCATTTAGTATTTTAACATTCTTCATTCTAGTATAATATTTTCTTCATTTTTCAAGAACAATTGGATAATGCAAAAACATAAAACAGTATTAGAATGATGCACAATAATTCTCATTATATTTAATGACAGTTTGCTGTTGTTGTTTAGCCATTCAGTCCTGTCTAACTCTTTTGCAACCATGGACTGTACCCTGCCAGGCTCCTCAGTCCATAGGATTTCCCAGGCAAGAATACTATAGTGAGTTGCCATTTCCTTCTCCAGGGGATCTTCCTGATCAAGGGATAGAAACTGCATTAAAATTTTTTAATAATTTCACAGTTTCTATTTTTTTTTTTTTTGCCAGTGTTTTATTTAGAAAAAGTATACTGTTTGTATAGTGCTGGAAGAAGCACAAGCTGGAATCAAGATTGCTGGCAGAAATATCAATAACCTCAGATATGCAGATGACACCACCCTTATGGCAGAAAGTGAAGAGGAACTAAAAAGCCTCTTGATGAGAGTGAATGTGGAGAGTGAAAAAGTGGGCTTAAAGCTCAACATTCAGAAAACTAAGATCATGGCATCTGGTCCATCACTTCATGGCAAATAGATGGGGAAACAGTGGAAACAGTGGCTGACTTTATTTTGGGGGGCTCCAAAATCACTGCAGATGGTGATTGCAGCCATGAAATTAAAAGATGCTTACTCCTTGGAAGGAAAGTTATGACCAACCTAGATAGCATATTAAGAAGCAGGGACATTATTTGCCAACAAAGGTCCGTCTAGTCAAGGCTATGGTTTTTCCAGTGGTCATGTATGAATGTGAGAGTTGGACTGTGAAGAAGGCTGAGCACTGAAGAATTGATGCTTTTGAACTGTGGTGTTGGAGAAGACTCTCGAGAGTCCCTTGGACTGCAAGGAGATCCAACCAACCCATTCTAAAGGAGATCAGTCCTGGGTGTTCTTTGGAAGGAATGATGCTAAAGCTGAAACTCCAGTACTTTGGCCACCTCATGCAAAGAGTTGACTCATTGGAAAAGACTCTGATGCTGGGAGGGATTGGGGGCAGGAGGAGAAGGGGACAACAGAGGATGAGATGGCTAGATGGCATCACTGACTCGATGGACTTGAGTTTGAGTGAACTCCGAGAGTTGGTGATGGACTGGGGGGCTGGGGTGCTTCGATTCATGGGGTCGCAAAGAGTTGGACACAACTGAGCGACTGAACTGAACTGATAGAGTTTGTTAGTCAGTCATCTCCAATTCTTCTCAAGTACATGGACTGTAACCCATCAGGCTCCTCTGTCCGTGGAATTCTCCAGACAAGAACACTGGAATGGGTTGCTATTCCCTTCTCCAGGGGATCTTCCTAACCTAGGGAAGGAATCCAGGTGTCTTGCATTATATGCAGATTCTTTACCATCTGAGCCACCTGGGACCTATCTTGGAGCATATTTATCATTTTGTTTATTTGCTTACTGTGAAGAGTTATGATAAAACATTTTGTTGTATAGACTTTGCCCTCTAAACAACACCATTTTGTCTTTTGATCAGAGATCAAGGGAACCTTAACACCTACGTGGACAGATTTACCTCCAAGAAAGATCACAAAAGTAGGATGGATTAGTGAATTGCTCAATGGATTAGAAGATCTTCCTCTCAGCTCTGTTTTGGTGTCACTTTTCGCTAAACAGTCCTTGCAATGAATTACCCTTTACTTAACTGGAGAAAGATTTGCAAAGAGTTGAACACGACTGAGTGACTGAGCGCAAGCACGAGCTTAAGCTTATGGTGGCACCAGGTGCCAGGGACTTGTACTGGACCAGATACTATTTTTCTTTTTGTTTTATCTCTTAAGATAAAAAAAGTCTTGACTCTTTTGAGTGAAAACAGGAAAGAACCAGTAAAGGGGAAGATTAAAACAGAAGTAGTTAATAATCAGCCCCATGAAGTGTAAACACCTACCTATTTGATGCATTTATATTTGTATTCTGTGCAATCCATACAAACACAGAGAAGCAAGAGGAAACAATGGTTGTATCCACTTTAAAAAAAAAAAAAACTAACAAATGATTTTACTGCAGGTTTTTTAGTAAGAAGTCAACTTTGTGATTTTATATAAAACTGAAACTTTTTGGTTTGACTTTTTAAAATTATTTTAGAAAAAGAAAAATCATCAGAACAGAAACTTGCAAGTTTTAAGAGAAAATATTAGAAAAACTATTATACGTGACTAGGTCATAAATTCCATATGGCTAGCTTGGATGTAGAGCAATGTACAAACCTCTTATTTTGTCTTTAGTTAATTGGGTCTTTCTCCCATGCTCCCAAACACTGGAAGAAAAAATAATTCTGAGCCCTATCTTGTTTAAAATCCAATAATGTCACTGCCTCTAAGGAACAAATGAATGGCCAGTGTCTCACAGCCCAAGTTAACCTCTAATGTCAAGTTTTTCCCCCGAGTAGACGAGAAATGTGAACCAGCAAACAGAATGTCCAGGGGACACTGAGCCAGAGCCCTCAGTCTTTCCCTCGACAGTGACTCACTTCACCATGGTACACTCCAAAAATTCTTAGAGAGTAGCCAAGGGAAGAGAAATGGGAGAGAAACTAAGAAACTGAGCTGTTTTTTCTAGACAGATAGAGGAGGATCTAAAAATAGATTATTAAATCAGACTAAAATTCACACCAGATGGCACTAAAAGTTCATTTTTTTCCTCCTTAAACTGAGTATGAATTTTTTGAAGAATAATAGATTATATTTAGACAACAAAAAAGAGCTGCATTCAGGGTCGGCTTCATGAATACGTAACCTATACACATGGGGCCCCACTCAGAAGTCACCACCATTTGGTTCAATGGTCTGCTCTATCTGTCTTGAACTTCTTAATAATTTTTGGACAAGGACCCTCACATTTTGCCATGTACCCATGCTGGGCTATATTTTCTCTGATCGATTTAGAAAGACTAAAGTAGACTTCTGAATGTGGAGAATTTAAGAGAAAAAGCACACATGCTAGATAAATGAGGACAAACATATTTAAAGTATAAAAGTTGAGAGACTTGAAGTGAATAGTTGGTTTGCATGCTGACAGCACAACATTCCCAGTGGTCACGATCTTCATGAAAATAAAACAATAATTGTTTCCAGCTAGAAGCCAGAGACTTGAAGTTTATTTCCATTACTGGCCGAAACAAAACAGACTTCTTTCTAGATGGGTGGTGTGGTGGGTGACTCAGCTTGGGACTAAGCCTGAATTTCTATGGATTCCTGTGGTGGGGTAAAAAAAAAGGTAGAAAAAAAAACAGAAACAAAAAAACCCACATACACAGTGAAATTCTTGAGGTATAGGTATATTCAAGCCATTTTCTTTTCCTTTTCTTTCTCTCATACTGTTTTTGCATTCTATTCCTGCTCATTTTTTGCAGGTGCTTTTCCTACTTTTACCTTGGACCCATTTTTAGTTCCATGGACTTCCCAGGCGGCTGGATATTTCAAACAGCAAGATCAATAGATACAGATAACCAGAGAACATTGTTTAGAGCCTAGTTCAGAGACCCCAAACAAAAAAATAACTGGTAGTTAATTACAATTTTTTTTTATTCTTAGGTAAAAAACCAAAGTTTTTAAGAAGAGAATGATAAGCATTAAACCTTTTATCACATTAGAACCAGAAGGATGATGTACTAGAATAGTGTAGTATTTTTATTTTCTGACAGCTCCATTCAAGTTCTAACTTATCAATAAGAAGTCTCTTTACTTCTGTTGGGCTTCCATGATTGTTCAGCAGTAAAGAATCCACCTGCTAATGCAGGAGATGCAGGTTTAATCCCTGGGTCAGGAAGATCCCCTGGAGAAGGAAGTGGCAACCCACTCCAGAAAATTCCATGGACAAGAGGAGCCTGGCAGGCTACAGTCCATGGGGCCGCAAAGAGTCCAACATGACTGAGTACACACATTTGCAGAAAAACAGAGTCAATAAATAAGCTTTTCACTGTTTGAAAGGCTAACACTACTGAATTTAATAATCTCCAGTGAGGTGAGAGTATAAAGAAGATAATCCACAACTTAGTTTACTACATACAAGAGCTCTCATTTCATTGCTCTTTGCAGCACCTAAAAATGATCTGATGGTTCTGATATTATTGAACATTTCATAATGTATTCTCGTATTAAAGGAAGCTTTCTTTGGCAAAAATGCATGGCAAGCTCCTCATCATAGCAGAAGCTACTGTGTTTTAATTTTTACTGAGTTCTTTATGTGAGCTCAATGCTGATTATCTCATTTATTAATAGTTTTCATCACAACCATCAGTGTCCTCATTTTACAGACGAGCAAACTGTGGCACAGAGAAGGCAGGAAACTTAGGCAAGCCTCACAATCAGTGAGTGGTAGGGCTGGATTGGAATCATGAAACCTGACTAATTCTCAGTTATGATTATGAAGATGCTGATCGCCTGTGAATCAGTCTTCAGAGCCAGAAAAGCAAACAGTGGTAATAATTATAAGACGATGCATTGTTTATACATCACGGCTAAAGAAAAGATTTGGAAGGTGGGTCACTTTGGCTATTGAATCAATATCCCAGGTTTCTACCACTGAAACTAAAGAAAGGATCATTTCCACATGACTACACCTTAGGTATCCAGAAACGAAAAAAGACTTTTCTTTTCCACATTTCTGGCTCAGCCTGAAACAGGTACACAAACTCCACAACAAGGATTTCTTTTCAGAGCTTTCAATTTTTTAAAGTTATTTTGGTTTGGAGTTGAAAACTAGTTTGCTACTGCTGCTGCTAAGTCACTTCAGTCATGTCCGGCTCTTTGTGAAACTATGGAACGTAGACTGCCGGCCTTCTCTGACCATGGGATTCTCCAGGCAAGAATACTGGAATGGGTGGTCACGCCCTCCTCCAGGGGATCTTCCCGACCCAGGGATTGAATCCATGTCACTTACGTCTCCTGCTTTGGAAGGCAGGTTCTTTGCCACTAGCACCAACTGGGAAGCCCCAAAACTATTTAATCCTAGTTTAATCACTATAAGATCTATATCATCCATAGCAAAAGAAATGGATGAAATATAAACACCATTCAATTGTATTAACTGTTTCACCTATCATTACCAATTAACTTAAGATTTGAAAGCATTGGTTTTTTTCACTTTCTCTTAGATGGTTTAAAGTATATAGTTTGTACTCCTCCACACCAGAATCTACAAGTAGTCTGTGTGTCTGCATATTTTAACAAGATCACTGTAAGTGTACAAAAACTCATGTAATCAAGCAAGGAAGGATAAATGAAATTTTTTTTTCAGCAAATGCAAAACACTAGCTACCTGCTTTGTGTGTTTGTTCATTTATTCCCTAATAAGGAGGGGGAAAGCTTTCTTATTAGCATTGTACTTAATTTCATATCTTGTCAGGGAACCTGAGTTGACAGTTTTTTATTCTTTTTCCTCTGAATTTTGACAATGAATACATTTCTCTAATATTTGATACTTACATCTCAATTTTTTTCCTTTAAACTTGGGCATTAAAAGAAAATTTGCCGTCAAAAAAAGAAAAGAAAACCACCTGTATGGCCTTGTTTATTAGAATCACCAAAAGAATAAATAAAATCACTGACTCTCTAAGGAACAAAGGACATTTTGATTGTTACCTATTAATAAAAATAACATCTTTGTCAAAAGACATGGTGTCTTCTGAAGCAGGTTCTCATTCAGTCTCACTTCTTTCTTAATTTTCCTTTGGGGTCAGAAGACCTATGTTCAAATTTATGTTCAAAATTCATTCACCATTCACATACTGTGGACCTTGGGCAAGTCATGTGATCAAAGCACACGACACTTCCCTGCCAGCCTTGTTTGAAGACTAAATTAAAAATGTGTATATGTATAACAGCTTAGACTAGTTCTTAAGAATAAGAAACTCTCAATAAATTTATTCATTCAATAATTCAATAGGATGAAGTTTTACTGATCCTTCACATATTCTTCATTTCATAGCTTTTCCCAATTCTGTTACACTCTTATTTCACTAAAGTATTTCATATATGTCTGCATATAATTATTATTACATTATATTATCAACTTTTGCATGATTCTTTCTGGATTCAAAAGTTGATTACCACTTTTTTTCTTAATATACTTTTTTTTTAGGAATATTTTAAGTTTGCAGCAAAATTGTATAGATTTCCCTTTTAGTCTCTCTCTATATCTCACAATTTTCCCTATTATTAACATCTTAAATTAGCAGGTACAATTTAAAATTGATGAACCAATATTGATACATTATAATTATCTAAACTCTATACTTGGGTTTCACTCTTTGTTTTATTGTCTGTCCCTGGAATTCTAAAGGTAAGAATTCTGGAGTGGGTAGCCATTCTCTTCTCCAGGGGATCTTCTGGACCCAGGGATCCAACCAAGGTTTCCTGCATTGCAGGCAGATTATTTACCATCTGAACCACCAGGGAATCCCATATAACTCTATCAGTTCAGTTCAGTTCAATCACTCAGTCATGTCCGACTCTTTGTGAACCCATGAATTGCAGCACACCAGGTCTCCCTGTCCATCACCAACTCCCAGAGTTTACCCAAACTCACGTCCATTCGGAGAAGGCGATGGCACCCCACTCCAGTACTCTTGCCTGGAAAACCCCATGGACGGAGGAGCCTTGTAGGCTGCAGTCCATGGGGTCTCGAAGAGTTGGACACGACTGAGCGACTTCACTTTCACTTTTCACTTTAATGCATTGGAGAAGGAAATGGCAACCCACTCCAGTGTTCTTGCCTGGAGAATCCCAGGGACGGCGGAGCCTGGTGGGCTGCTGTCTATGGGGTCGCATAGAGTCGGACACGACTGAAGCGACTTAGCAGCAGCAGCAGCATGTCCGTTGAGTCAGTGATGCCAATAACCATCTCATCCTCTGTAGTCCCTTTCTCCTCCCGCCTTCAGCCTTTCCCAGCATCAGGGTCTTTTCAAATGAGTCCACTCTTCACATCAGGTGGCCAAAATATTGGAGTTTCAGCTTCAACATCAGACCTTCCAATGAACACCCAGGACTGATCTCCTTTAGGATGGACTGGTTGGATCTCCTTGCAGTCCAAGGGACTCTCAAGAGTCTTCTCCAACACCACAGTTCAAAAGCATTCTTTGGCACTCAGCTTTCTTTATAGTCCAGCTCTCACATCCATACATGACTGCTGGAAAAAACTTAGCCTTGACTAGATGGACCTTTGCTGGCAAAGTAATGTCTCTGCCTTTTAATATGCTGTCTAGGTCATAACTTTCCTTCCAAGGAGTAAGCGTCTTTTAATTTCATGGCTGCAGTCACCATCTGCAGTGATTTTGGAGCCCAAAAAAATAAAGTCAGCCACTGTTTCCACTCTTTCCCCATTTTTTCCCATGAAGTGATGGGACTGGATGCCATGATCTTAGTTTTCTAAATGTTGAGCTTTAAGCCAACTTTTTCACTCTCCACTTTCACTTTCATCAAGAGGTTCTTTAGTTCTTCTTCACTTTGTGCCATAAGGGTGGTGTCATCTGCATATCTGAGGTTATTGATATTTCTCCCGGCAATCTTGATTCCAGCTTGTGCTTCATCCAGCCCAGTGTTTCTCATGATGTACTCTGCATATAAGTTAAATAAACAGGGTGACAATATACAGCCTTGACGAATTCCTTTTCCTATTTGGAACCAGTCTGTTGTTCCATGCCCAATTTTAACTGTTGCTTCCTGACCTGCATACAGGTTTCTCAAGAGGCAGGTCAGGTGGTCTGGTATTTACATCTCTTTCAGAATTTTCCACAGTTTATTGTGAGCCACACAGTCAAAGGCTTTGGCATACTCTATAAAGCAGAAATAGATGCTTTTTCTGGAACTCTCTTGCTTTTTCGATGATCCAACGGATGTTGGCAATTTGATCTCTGGTTCCTCTGCCTTTTCTAAAACCAGCTTGAACATCTGGAAGTTCACGGTTCACATATTGCTGAAGCCCGGCTTGGAGAATTTTGAGCATTACTTTACTAACATGTGAGATGAGTACAATTGTGTGGTAGTTTGAGCATTGTTTGGCATTGCCTTTCTTTGGGATTGGAATGAAAACTGACCTTTCCATAACTCTATAGGGTTTGACAAATGCATAGTACATGTATTCACCATTATGATATTGTACTTAGGTGTTTTAATTAACCTAAAAATGTCCTGTGCTTCACCTATTTAACTATCCCTTCTTTTTCCTAACCTTTGGCAATCACAAAATGATAGGATACTGAAAGAGAAACTCCCCAGTGTCAGTAGGTGCCCAATATGCTACTGGAGATCAGTGGAGAAATAACTCCAGAAAGAATGAAGGGATGGAGCCAAAGCAAAAACAGTACCCAGCTGTGGACGTGACTGGTAATAGAAGCAAGGTCCAATGCTGTAAAGAGCAATATTGCATAGGAACCTGGAATGTCAGGTCCATGAATCAAGGCAAATTGGAAGTGGTCAAACAAGAGATGACAAGAGTGAATGTCGACATTCTAGGAATCAGCGAACTGAAATGGACTAGAATGGGTGAATTTAACTCAGATGACCATTATATCTACTACTGCGGGCAGGAATCCCTCAGAAGAAATGCAGTGGCCATCATGGTCAACAAAAGAGTCCGAAATGCAGTACTTGGATGCAATCTCAAAAACGACAGAATGATCTCTGTTTGTTTCCAAGGCAAACCATTCAATATCACAGTAATCCAAGTCTATGCCCCAACCAGTAAAGCTGAAGAAGCTGAAGTTGAACAGTTCTATGAAGACCTACAAGACCTTTTAGAGCTAACACCCAAAAAAGATGTCCTTTTCTGGAATGCAAAAGTAGGAAGTCAGGAAACACCTGGAGTAACAGGCAAATTTGGCCTTGGAATACGGAATGAAGCAGGGCAAAGACTAATAGAGTTTTGCCAAGAAAATGCACTGGTCATAACAAACACCCTCTTCCAATAACACAAGAGAAGACTCTATACATGGACATCACCAGATGATCAACACCGAAATCAGATTGATTATGTTCCTTGCAGCCAAAGATGGAGAAGCTCTATACAGTCAGCAAAAAAAGACCAAGAGCTGACTGTGGCTCAGACCATGAACTCCTTATTGCCAAATTCAGACTTAAATTGAAGAAAGTAGGGAAAACCACTAGGCCATTCAGGTATGACCTAAATCAAATCCCTTGTGATTATACAGTGAAAGTGAGAAATAGATTTAAGGGCCTAGATCTGACAGATAGAGTGCCTGATGAACTATGGAATGAGGTTCGTGACATTGTACAGGAGACAGGTATCAAAACCATCCCCATGAAAAAGAAATGCAAAAAAGCAAAATGGCTGTCTGGGGAGGCCTTACAAATAGCTCTGAAAAGAAGAGAAGTGAAAAGCAAAGGAGAAAAGGAAAGATATAAACATCTGAATGCAGAGTTCCAAAGAATAGCAAGAAGAGATAAGAAAGCCTTCCTCAGCGATCAATGCAAAGAAATAGAGGAAAACAACAGAATGGGAAAGACTAGGGATCTCTTCAAGAAAATCAGAGATACCAAAGAAACATTTCATGCAAAGATGAGCTCGATAAAGGACAGAAATGGTATGGACCTAACAGAAGCAGAAGATATTAAGAAGAGATGGCAAGAATACACAGAAGAACTGTACAAAAAAGATCTTCACGACCAAGATAATCACGATGGTGTGATCACTGGCCTAGAGCCAGACATCCTAGAATGTGAAGTCAAGTGGGCCTTAGAAAGCATCACTACGACCAAAGCTAGTGAAGGGATGGAATTCCAGTTGAGCTCTTTCAAATCCTGAAAGATGATGCTGTGAAAGTGCTGCACTCAATAGGCCAGCAAATTTGGAAAACTCAGCAGTGGCCACAGGACTGGAAAAGGTCCATTTTCATTCCAATCCCAAAGAAAGGCAATGCCAAACAATGCTCAAACTACCACACAATTGCACTCATCTCACATGCTAGTAAAGTAATGCTCAAAATTCTCCAAGCCAGGCTTCAGCAATATGTGAACCGTGAACTTCCAGATGTTCAAGCTGGTTTTAGAAAAGGCAGAGGAACCAGAGATCAAATTGCCAACATCTGCTGGATCATGGAAAAAGCAAGAGAGTTCCAGAAAAGCATCTATTTCTGCTTTATTGAGTATGCCAAAGCCTTTGACTGTGTGGCTCACAATAAACTGTGGAAAATTCTGAAAGAGATGTAAATACCAGACCACCTGACCTGCCTCTTGAGAAACCTGTATGCAGGTCAGGAAGCAACAGTTAGAACTGGACATGGAACAACAGACTGGTTCCAAATAGGAAAAGGAATTCGTCAAGGCTGTATATTGTCACCCTGTTTATTTAACTTATATGCAGAGTACACCATGAGAAATGCTGGACTGGATGAAGCACAAGCTGGAATCAAGATTACCGGGAGAAATATCAATAACCTCAGATATGCAGATGACACTACCCTTATGGCAGAAAGTGAAGAGGAACTCAAAAGCCTCTTGATGAAAGTGAAAGTGGAGAGTGAAAAAGTTGGCTTAAAGCTCAACATTCAGAAAATGAAGATTATGGCATCCAGTCCCACCACTTCATGGGAAATATATGGGGAACAGTGGAAACAGTGTCAGACTTTATTTTTCTGGGCTCCAAAATCACTGCAGATGGTGACTGCAGCCATGAAATTAAAAGACGCTTACTCCTTGGAAGGAAAGTTATGACCAACCTAGACAGCATATTCAAAAGCAGAGACATTACTTTGCTAACAAAGGTTCGTCTAGTCAAGGCTATGGTTTTTTCCTGTGGTCATGTATGGATGTGAGAGTTGGACTGTGAAGAAGGCTGAGTGCCGAAGAATTGATGCTTTTGAACTGTGGTGTTGGAGAAGACTCTTGAGAGTCCCTTGGACTGCAAGGAGATCCAACCAGTCCATTCTGAAGGAGATCAGCCCTGGGATTTCTTTGGAAGGAATGATGCTAAAGCTGAAACTCCAGGACTTTGGCCACCTCATGCGAAGAGTTGACTCATTGGAAAAGACTCTGATGCTGGGAGGGATTGGAGGCAGGAGAAGGGGACGACAGAGGATGAGATGGCTGGATGGCATCACTGGCTCGATGGACATTAGTCTGAGTGAACTCCGGGAGTTGGTGATGGACAGGGAGGCCTGGCGTGCTGCGATTTATGGGGTGGCAAAGAGTTGCACACGACTGAGCGAGTGATCTGATCTGATCTGATCTATCTTTGTACTGTCTCTATAGTTTTGCCTTTTCCAAAATGTCATATAGTTGAAGTCATACAACCAATTTTTAGATTGACATCTTTCACTCAGCAATGTAGATGATTAATATGTGTTTTCCCCAATGTCTTGATAGCTCATTTCTTTTTATGGCTCAGTAATAAATATACTAGTTTATACATTAATCTTTTGAAAGACATCTTGGTTGTATCCAAGTTTTGAAAAGTACCGATAAAGCTGCTAAAATCACTTGTATGAAGGTTTTTGTGTGGACGTAACTTTTCAACTCATTTGGGTAAAGACCTAATAGTGTGATTGCTAAATTATGTGACTGTCTTTAACTTATAAGAAGCTATCAAACTGTCTTTCAAAATGGCTGTACTATTTTTCTTTCCTATGAACAATGAATACAACTTTTCTGTTACTCCACTTGGAATGGATTTTGGCCATTCCAATAAATGTATAGTGGTGTTTCATTTGCTTTAATTTTCCATTCACTACTGATGTATGATATAGAGCATCTTTTCATATGCTTATTTGCCATCTGTGTATCTTCTCTGGTGAAATATTTATTCAAATCTTTTGTTCCTTTTTAATTTAGGTGCATGCATGCTAAATCGTTTCAGTCACGTCCAACTCTTTGTGAACCTGTGGACTGTAGGCTGCCAGGCTCCTCTGTCTAGGGGATTTTCCAGGCCAGAATACTGAAGTGGGCTGCCATGCCCTTCTCCAGTGAATTTTCTCGACATAGGGGTGGAACCCATGTCTCTTATGTCTTCATGTCTCCTGCATTGGCAGGCGAGTTCTTTACCACTAGCGCCACCTGGCAAGCCCTTTTTAAATTAGGCTATTGTTTTCTTTATATATGTTTTGGATGCTAGTGTTTTATCAGATGTTTTGCAAAGATTTTCTCCAGGTCTATGACTTGTTTTCTCATTCTCTTAACAGTATCTTTTACAGAGCAGAAGTTTTTCATTTTAATGAAGTCTAATCAATGTTTTTCTTCCATGGATC
Organism: Bos indicus; assembly: GCF_029378745.1. NCBI lineage: Eukaryota > Metazoa > Chordata > Mammalia > Artiodactyla > Bovidae > Bos > Bos indicus. Next base: position 49,287,814 of record NC_091767.1, on the reverse strand, counting down.
ATAGAGTTATATATTTTTATCTTCTAAAATGTTTCTTTATATCTCTACTTACTTACTTCATACTCTCCTATTCAACTGTGTATCCACTTACCTAGCCTAGAATCTGGAATTTAGTCAGGAGCCTCTCAAGTAGTTTTTTATATAACATGTAGGTTAGTATCTCTGAAAAGTATCACCATACAGAGTCCTAGCAGGAAAAGATTGGCCCCCCAAGCTGTTAGTGTTAAATAAGGGACTATTTAGAGGTGGAGCAGGTTATAGGAAACAACATTGCATCTTGCAGCGCCCAAGGACCAGTATCAGCATGAATTCCAGGATCCAAGTAACAAGAAAGGAAAGTTCTAAAAAAAAAAAATTCTTGGGAGCTTGGGCCATCCATAAGATGTTATACTTGTAGAACACACATGTTAATAAACCTGTATAGAATCAGATTTATAAATCTGTATAAAATCTCTATAGAAGGAATACCTCCTCCTGATCTCCCTTTTTCTCCCAAGGCCTGAATTCACCCAGAAGTCAGAAGATAAGTGAGCTTGTAGGGTGAAGTCTTCAGAAGTCAATTTCCAGAGGGGAGCAAAAAAGAGTAGAAAATGGATGGGGATGGTAAGACAGGAAAAGAAGAATAACAAGGTTAGGCAGTTTCTTTATAATTTAGAAGAGGAGGAGGTGTGGACTCAATCTTTTTCTTTTTTTTTTGGCTGCCCAGCAGGGCATTTGTAAAATCTTGTTTCCCCAACGAGGGATCAAACCCATGCCGCCTGCAGTTCTGAAGTGAAAATATGGAGTCCTAACCACTGGACTGCCAGAGAATTCCCCAGCAGAATTTTTTTTGGCCATGCCAAGTGGCATGTCAGATCTTAGTTTCCTCATGCCCCTGCAATGGAAGCACAAATTCTTAACCACTGGATGCCAGGGAAGCCCCACAGTTTCAACTGGCAGAAATATTATTTGATCCACCTTGACCTTATGTTTAGAACAGTGACAACAAAAACACCTGGATAAATCCATCCTGTCTCAATGAACCAGCACCACGTTCCTTCTAGTTTCCCACTCAGGTACTTCTCAATCCATCACACAAGGGAGGTATCACATATAGTAACAAAAGAACTAAAAAAGTCAGCGATGTAATAAGCAGCATGTCTAAATGGCACCCCACTCCAGTACTCTTGCCTGGAAAATCCTGTGGACGGAGGAGCCTGGTAGGCTACAGTCCATGGGTTGCAAAGAGTCAGACACGACTGAGCGACTTCACTTTCACTTTTTACTACTAGCCTCAGTTTGGCTAATATGTTATGGGCCAAGTCATCATGGTTGTTCCATAAGATGTACGTGGAGGAAAGTGAAGGAAAGGTAATTAAGGCAAATAAAGCTACAATTAAGTGAATAAAGCTAAGATATAGTCAGAATTTTAATACCCAGCTGAATTATTTGGGGAATGAATAAATTATCACCTCTGTGGTAAGAATACTCTCATAGGAAAATTTTGATTTTTTTACAAAAGTGCAAAAGCAATTCAATAAAAGAAAAATAGCCTTTTATACAAATGGTGTGAGAACAATTGGATATTCATAAGTAAATAAAAGAATTTTGACCAAGTCTCATCTCACATGTTACACAAAAATTAGTTCAAAATGAATCACAAACTGAAATAGACAATGAAAAACTATAAAACTCAGAGGAAAAACAGAGGAGAAAATTTCCAGGACCTAAGGTTAGGCAAAGAGTCTGTAGATGTGACACCAAAAGCAAAATCATTAAAAGGAAAAAGTGAACCTCATTAAAATTTGAAATATTTCCTCTGAAAAAGTATTTTATCTATTAAGATGATAAAAAGCTACAGACTGAAAAAAAATATTTGCAAACCACATATTTGACAAAGGACTAATATCTAGAATTTATAAAAAGTTCTCAAAATTCAACAATAAAAAAATAGACAATGTCAAAATACAAAATAGTGACAGTGTCAAGTGCTGATGAGGTTGTGGAGAAACTAGATTACTTATACATTTATTGTGGGAAAGTAAAATGGTACACCATCCTGGAAACCAGTTTGATAGTTTCTTAGAAATCTATACAAAGCTGAAACTCCAGTACTTTGGCCACCTCATGCGAAGAGTTGACTCATTGGAAAAGACTCTGATGCTGGGAGGGATTGGGGGCAGGAGGAGAAGGGGACGACAGAGGATGAGACGGCTGGATGGCATCACTGACTCAATGGACATGAGTCTGAGTGAACCCCGGGAGTTGGTGATGGACAGGGAGGCCTGGCGTGCTGCAATTCATGGGGTCGCAAACAGTCGGACACGACTGAGTGACTGAACTGAACTGACTGATACATGCAACTACCATTTTTTTAAAAAGTGAGGAATTTTTATTGCTGATGCCATTTCATCTTTGTACTGGTTCATGAAATATAGCAGAATGTTCAACTGTTACAATGCTGATGCAATAAATTCCACTATTATACAGAGATACCATCTCAATAATCTGTAACCAGATGGTAAAAGGGTTAGTTCTTCAGTTGTGTTCCACTCTTTGTGATCCCATGGATTGGAGCCTGCCAGTCCCCTTCGTCCTTGGAATTCTCCAGGCAAGAAGACTGGAGTGGGTAGCCATTCCCTTCTCCAGTGGAACTTCCCAACCCAGGGATTGAGCCCAGGTCTCCTGCATTGCAGAGAGTCTTTACCATCCGAGCTACAATACACACAATGCAAAGTAAAAGTGTTAGTTGCTCAGAATTTAATGGACAGAGGAGCCTGGCAGGCTATAGTCCATGGGGTCACTAAGAGTCAGACACAACTGAGCACACACACGAAGATGGAAAAATGTAAAAAGTACAGTTTCTAACTCTGTGAATATTTTATTTAATATGCAAAATCTATTTCAACAAGTGATCATAATATAAAATTCAGATTCCTGTCCCTTGATATCAAATTAAGCAACTGCACTACACACAAAAGAAAATCAGAATAGAAAAATCAGTAACACACCAACTGTCCTGTAAAATCATTTTATTTTCTGCAAGGTAAATATTTTTCTTAGGCATTGTTACTAGAACAACCTCTTTGTAGGGTTTTATAGTTTGGAATAACCATATTTAAAAAAAAATTTTGTATCTATAAAGAGTTGTAATACAAAAAATGATTTATAGGCTATTTTTCAGGAAGAAGTTACTAGACTATATTTCTATTGAAGAAACTTTGCTATTTAAATCTATGATATGGAATGAAAAGATGATTAAAAAGTCTTCTGATCAAAAAGCCTGAGATCATCAAAGGAATGTTTAGTCTCTTCCACAGAGAGCCACCAGGATTTTTTCATAATCTCCTTTGGTTTCATCCTGTTGATAAAAATAAAGTATACTTAATGCTACCTGAGACCACAATCAATAGAAAATATTTTTAAATTGTAGACTAATTATTGTATTAGGCTTAACATACATCACAGTATATCAATTTTTTAGGATCTTGGATAAGAATATCACTTATTTAATTAATAAAATTTATATAGCAGATAACTGGTATTTTTAATTGATTATATGAAAGCAATAGCTTTCAAAATTCAGATTGCAAACTTCTCTCAATTACTCTACATTAAAGCCATTATTTTCCAAGAATGAAATATAACACAGAATAAATATAGCAAAATATAATTTCATATCACCTCTGACTTGCTACACCAGAGTGAAGGTTACAAGTCCACGATAGTCTCAATTTTCATGTTAGATTTTTGTTATCCAATATAAATGTCAAATTGAATTTATTTATTTATTTATTTATTTTCAAATTGAATTTAAATAGTCATCTTTCATTAAGTTCAAAACTCCTTGACTTGTCTTTCTTTTTTACTTTCTAACTTGAACATGCATTCTATATCTTCTACATATGACAAAGTTAAGGAAAATTTTAGAGTAAAAAGTTTCTAATCCTCTGATCAATATTTATTACAACATAAATCATTATATATCTCTACCAAAGTATTTTGATTGCTAAATGTATGTATGGTAAACTGTTTCCATGACTATTGAAAAATCTGCAGTCTTTCTACATAGAACTCACTAGTAGATTTTACCAGTGAAAGTTCAATTTACTTTAAATTATGTATCTTTTTAAAAATTTTTATTTTTTGGTCATACTGTGCAGCAAGTGGGATCTTAGTTCAGCAACCAGGGATCAAACTCATGTCCCTTGCAGTTAAAGTATATAGTCTTAACCACTAGACCACAAGAAAATTCTCTGTATCTTAATATAACAAATGAATCTTATATATGTAATTTATGGATACAGTAAGTCAGCCCTTCTTTATGAAGAAGTTGCAAAAAAATTATCATTTGTGGGGGTAACATTATGAGAATTACAACATACCAGGATGGCTTGACAGAGAGAGATGCCATACAACTTCTGATAGCATGCTTTGATGTCATTCATGTCAATTTCAGAGCGGGAAACCATAATCCTGATCAGTGTCTTATGACGAGTTCCAATACCCTGTCAGAAACAAATGATGGCAAGTGTCCCTTATATTCCAAGCTTACTTTTAAGGTAGGATGTGGGTTTGAATGTGAAGCTCTTTTGCTAACCTATATAGTTTTTATGGAGAAACTATTTCCACAGTAATATATGCACAAACACACACACTTCAAACAAGTGGTAATAAAATGACACGAACTCAACTGTGACAAGAGAATTATATAGAGAGCTTTTAAAACCTCCTAACTGATCTTCCACTATCCAGTCTTTCCTCTGTCTAAGCTATTCAAGAATTGCAAAGTAAACTTTCTAAGTTGTAAATCTGATCATTTGATTCATCTGCTTAAAACCTTTTAGTGACCTTCTGTTAATTTTAGGATGAAAATCAATAATTTTACCTGGGCTTACAATGCCCTGCCTAATTCTACAACTTCTTCCACCATGTACCATCACTCTAATTATATTTATTATCCTGAAAGGGACATGCTGTGTTCTCCTCCAGGACCAGACTTGCTTTATCCCTTCATTCCTTACACTTCTGCACTCATCTGGCTAATTCCTGTTCAAATAGCATGTTGTAATTTAGCTGACACCTACACTGCTTTCCAAAGTCTGGGACACAGGTCCCTCTTCTCATTTACAATACTAGGTGTTCTCATTACCCATCTAGTAACCTCACTAGGTAACAGCAGGCATGGGGTCAGGAACTGTACTGCCAACTACCTGGTAGAACATGCCTATCACATCACAGGGACTCTTTTCTATTAATTGAATGGTTAGATTGCTTTCTCCTAAGACTTCCTTACTTTGGAGTTGCAAAGGGAAAAAATAGACAACTTCATAACTTTTCACAAGTATATAGGTACCATCCTATATAATAAAATGCAAGCTAGACAATAAAGTGCAGTACTTAAAGTGATATCTCAAATACATCTTAACAACACCTTACACTTTAATGAGCTTAGAATGACATTTTAAAATCTTAGAATGACATATTAAGCAATGCCATGGAAGGCAAAATAATAAAAAAGATAAAATTTAGAAGAGATTGTAAAGCTTACAATCTTAGCAGGTTGCTAAAATCATACATTAAAAGAGGAAGTATATCGCCCTTCCTCTGCTGACTCAGATTTTACACAAATCATGAGTAATCTACAAATTGCTTTCAAGCTCACCTTACTATCTTACCTATAAAAGAGTATAACAAGTCTAACAGAACTTTATTGGATAGAAAATAATCTTTTAATGAAAAGATATTAAAAAATAAATGTAATTTTTAAACCATATGGGGTTTTCTGTTCTCTCCATACACAGGAATTTTTTCCCCAAAGCAAATCATATGTTACCTTCATGGCCTGATGGAGCTTCTCAGCAAAGAACATTGGCTGGCTTGTAGCACACTTCACTGTAAGAGAGGCATGTTTTAGTTGACATCTTTACCACAAAAGAAGAAAGATACATATGAAAGAAATAGAAATACAGAGGTTTTCAAGTAAGATTCTGTTCTCTTTTCCTGTTCCTCATCATCCACCCCTAGTAAGGGATATTTGGCTTAAAAGAAGCTGTTTCTAGATGGTGATTTTGAATATTCTGTCCTCTGACAGTATCATTTATCTCCTATTATCCTAAGCCCACCGATAGCAACTTCAATAGTTCATGCTATCCTGAGTATACTCTTCATGGAAACAAGGAAACCAGTAGATATGTTAAAGGCCATGTTGGCAGGCAAGAAATACTTATTTTTCCTATTGTAATAAGAGAAAAAAATCCAAGTGGGACAGGACAGTCATAAAATATAAGGCAACTGCCAAATAAAATACTAACAGATGTGTCAATCAGTAATAAGAAGATTCTCTACCTTCTTACTCCAAGTGTGATCTATGGACTAAAAGAACTGGTGTCAACTGAGAATTTGTTAGAAATGCAGACTTCCAGTTTCCACCCAGACCTACTGAATTAGAATCTACATTTTAGCAAGATTCCCAAAGGATTCATGTGCACATTAATGTTTGAGAAACACTGCTTTATAATGTAGGTTTCCAAACCTCGACTAGTCATCTGAATAAAAGGGAAAACTTTAAAATTCTTTTCTTCTGAAGGTCTAAATCCTTTAAGCTTGCCCAAGATTACTCAGCAAGTGACAGACCAGGATACAGACCTTCATTTATCTAATTCCAAATGCCATGCTCTTAATGACCATTTTGACTTCCCTTTGTGCCATGCCCAGCCTGATATATTGCATGGTACAAGTAGATGCTCAGTATTATCCACCTGCTCATCTTTTTAATCAAGGAAATAATACCTGTAATCACTAACAAGACTATTGCATCACTTTAGCTAAATATTTATTGCCAATTATCTTACATGCTACCTCTATTTGCAACATAAATTATATATGAGTTTTTGTCTTATTATTATATTTTATAAATTATTGGACAACATTGACAATACAATTTCAAGTTAGAAAACTCTTCCCCCTCCAGGACTACATACCAATAACTGTGAGGCATTTCTCGATGTCACCTTTCAACTCCAGGTCCAGAACTTTGTTCATGTCATGCTTGCTATACTTGGAATATTTCTGAAACACTGAATATTAAGTTTAAATTTAGAGATGTACAAAACATCCTGTTTTTTTTTTTTTTAGCAAACTAGCAAAATCAGGCATGGCCACGAAGTCAAAGCATTTCTTATGTGTATGCTAACTCACTTCAGTCGTGTCTGACTTTTTGTGACCCCATGGACTGTCACCTGCCAGGCTCCTTTGGCCATGGGATTCTCCAGGCTTATACTGGAATGGGTTGCTATGCCCTCCTCCAGGGGATTTTCCCAACCCAGGGATCGAACCCACATTTCTTACATACCCTGCATTGGCAGGCAGGTTCTTTACCACTAGCGCCACCTAGGAAGCCCAAAGCATTCCTTAGGAGGACTGAACTTCAAAAAACACAATGTAAATCTATTCATCTGAGCATATTTTGGATACATCATCTTCTCTGAAGGATGTAATTCACATGGCTATTTTTGTGCTTCTGTGTATTTCGGGAAAATTTTTGCAAATGTTGACATTTATTAGAAGTGACATTTGATTGACAGCCATAACTCTACATCAGAGCCAGGTGTCACAGCAAATGGATCTTTCTTTATATAAAGATCTGTGTTGTAGATTCCTCTTAATTCTAATCTCAGAGTGCTAACAGAGTGCTGTTAACAAACAATAAACTTGAAGTAATCATCACGACCTGCACTTTGTCTTGACTTCCAAAACACTCAGGGCTAAATCTTGTGGCAAGAACTCTCTTTTAGCTTTTGTTTCTGGAGTTTCTAGATACTCTTTTCTTCACTTAGCCTCAGGTGTTTTTTTCTTCATTGTAATTTCATGTGTTCTGTTTTACATGTATATATTGTCAGACCTATTCCAAATATTTTGAGGAAAAAAAAATAGTAAAAATAACAAACTAATGTTCTACATGCCAAAGTCATAAAATGTGTTTCAAATACTATCAGGTGGTGTCTGTACAAAGCTGGACAAATGCACAAGTAGCAATAAGAGATCAGGAGCACTGCATCTGTTTGGTTTCGGAGTGCCACTGATTATGATTTCTTTCTTGCTTTCTCTTGAAAGTGTTAGTCACTCAGTCATGTCCAACTCTTTGCGACCCCATGGACTACAGCCTGCCAGGCTCCTCTGACCATGGGATTCTTCAGGCAAGAATACTGGAGTGTATTTGCCATTCATTCCCTTCTCTGGGGAATCTTCCTGACCCAGGGATCGAACCCAGGTCTCCTGCAGTGCAGGCAGATTCTTTACCATATGAGCTACCAGGGAAGCCCTTTCCTTTCTCTTGCTTGTCCTCATTAAAAAAAAAAAAAAAAAGTGACTTCTGCAAACAGTCTCAGGGAACATTTGTTTTCTTCTTACCTCTGCGGAGATGGGGATAGCTCCTGGTGGTAAGAATGGTAGTGAACACATTCACATCTGTCCCTTTTCTTCTTTCTCCTGCTTCATATAAGGCCTGTTAAGAAACAGAAAAACAAACACTTGACCATCTGAGGACTTGATATCTGCATAAGAATGCCAGATCTCTTCAAAGATTTTGGAGGCAGCTGCTTTGTGTCCAATACAATCAGAGCAGGTGGCAATGCTAAGATTACAAGCTCCTTAGAGATGGAAACCTTGTTTTGTCAAGTATCTTCCATAATCTCTCAAGTTGCCTTGCAAACACGAGACTGAATCTATGCATGCAAAATAAATGTTTATTGAGTTAACTCGCTTTAAGATTACATTCTGTATCAAGAAAACTTCAAGGGACACTCTCTAATTTTTACTTTTACTTTTAATCGTTCAAAGTAATTTTCAGTGAATGGTACTAATATATCAATAATTCAACCATTACCTAGATGTTGAATTTTGATGTAAGAATTTCTGGATTCAAATTCTGACTCGGCAACTTAATCATTCCTAGATATTAGTACTAAGATATCTTAGTAATCTTATGTAGTTTCACATTATTAAACTACAGACTTTCCTCTTTTGTAAATGGAAAAGATAATCTCTGCCTTATTGTCACCAACATGCTCTGTTACCTTTGAAACGTTAATTACCACCCTCCTCCTGGGTCATGCTAATCCATGTAATGGCCATAAATATACATCTAAGAGCCCTGATAGTCTTTTTTTACTTTAATTTTTTCCTGCACTGGGTCTTTGCAGCTGCACGTGGGCTTTCTCTAGTTGTAGAGAGCAGGGGCTATTCTCTAGCTGTAGTGTGCAGTGGTTTCTCTTGTTGCAGAGCACCGGCTCTAGGCACATGGGCTCAGTAGTTGTGGCACATGGGCTTAGTTGCCCCAAGGCATGTGGGATCTTCCTGGACAAGGGATTGAACTGGTGTCCTCTGCATTGCAAGGCGGATTCCTAACCACTGGACTACCAGGGAAGCTCCCTGATAGTCTTACAATGGAAAGCAAATTCAGAAGTATCACAAGCAAATAAAAGTAATTTCTTACTATGGGCAGTTACTCAAAGTTATTCAGGACTTTCTGAGCAAACAACTGATATAGATGCATTTATTCAACAAAAGTCAATAAATGCCTGTTATGTGCAGGATAATGCACTGATACAGTGAAGAGAGTGGAGTAGTCAAGTAAGTTTCTATTTTTACTAACTCACTGTGATGAATTTGTGGAGAATATTAACTGTACCATGAGAACAGCATATGTAAATACTAGATGCCATTTTTTTAACAAAAATTCCAAGTCCCAAAATGACACAGTTTTTCTAATGTTGCCAATAGACTGATGTATTAAAAAACAAGCAAACTCACTGAAACAATATATAATAATATACTTGAAAGTATATAAATGCTATAACCTTTATAATTTTAATATCATTACCATAATATTTTTACAATATAAACTTACACCTCTAAACCAATGTTCACTGTTTAAAGAATTGTTAGATGTGTTTATTCTTTTCACTTTTACTTTCTTATACCTGGTAAAATAAAAATTCAGAGTTTTCTCAATAACAGATCAAATTTTTACTGTTCTTTCTCAATCCTCTCCAGCTTCATGAACAGTGCAACCGTTGAAAACATAAAGACCACATTTCCTCTCATGGATTGTTTGAGTCCTGGCTGGTGGGCATCCTTCAGGGAATGGACATTAGGTGCCATTATCCTTTTGGAGAACCTCATATCTGCTTTCACACGGAGGCCCTCAAGTAGTACCTCACCTCAGGTCGGACCTAATTGAAGTAGCAAAGTGGATTCTAGGAGTATTCATAAGCACTTGCTTACCCTGGCATCTGAATCAGCCAAGTCGTCATTTACAGCAAGCTCCTCGGATCGGTCACCCTGGAAAATATCCCATTCTCGTGTAAGTAGTTTTCTAGCATATAATCACATGGCTTATTTATGCTCTTAAAATCAGATGAGTAATATTCTTTGCAGAAAAAGGAGTGAATTGCTCATTTCTAAAGAGAGATGAAATCTAAGATTTTACTTTTCATCAAAGAAGAGATATTTCCAGATCTATTTTAGTTATACCTTAGCAAGAGAAAGCAAAGCCTTCTCATAATCTCCAGATGTGTCTGAGGCGATGTCTTTAGCCAGATCTCTCTTCAGTTCTGAGAAATAGGAAAAGTATATTTTGTAGTAAACTAGTGATAATGGTGATGGTAATAATATGTAACATCTCTATATTGGTTCACAACTTGCAATGCCAAATGTTCAATGATTTATGGAACACATTTCAAATAGTTTTATTTTTTAATAAAGGGAAATCAGAGCGAGTAAAATTTTTGATCATCAAATTTATTTCCTATAAGGCAATTAAAACAATTTAGATAATACTGTGAATGAAACTCTACAGCCCTAAAGCTTTTGCTAACAAGAATAAATTGCACAGGAATACATTACTAGATAACTATTTCTGAAATAAACTATACCAGAATTTAAGCAATGGGGTGAATAGAACAGTTATTTAAAAAGGATAAAACAAAGCGCTTGCTTGAACATAGAGTATTTATTTACTTTGAAATGATAAATATCTTATATGGAATATAATTTAGTTATGTATGCATATGTGTATGTATACACATCTACAGTAGATAAAGATTTAAAATGTTTCTTTGTTAAACACCCTTACTTAACATTAAAAAATAATGCTGTTATTATTTTTTCAGCAAAAATTTACCTGAATTTATAGTTGACTAGAAGGCAGAACATTTTAATAAACAGTCATTGAACTGTACCTCGGGAATAATTTATGGCTATTTGCCTTTGTAAACTATGTTTTACAAAATAAAAAAAAAAACAGTAATAATGCCCCTCTTGATGACTGTCACTGATAAATGGACCTAAGATAAATATTGATAATAAGGTAAGAATTGCAGAATTGAAACATTCTGATTCCTTTATTAGATTGCTGTGAAAATAATACACGAGGACTATTGTATTCTCTGTGCTTGGTTTTAAAATCACGCAGAACGATCCTCTATGGTGCTACATATTGGGTTGGGAAAATAAAACAAAAAAAAAAAAAAACAAGAGGCTTGGGAAACTAGAAAAAGAAAACAGTGATGACTCAGCACTGCCCAGGACCCATTTGCAGATATCCTGTTTACAGTGTTAAGCATACCATTGAAATGAGATGTTTCACTGAATAGATAAAATGAGCCATGGCTAGTCTCTCATCCCCATGAATCTAACTGAATGTTAACAGTGAGTAAGTCATTTATGTTCATAATGGTAAAATTAGCGTCCATCAGAGAATTATAAGCACCAAGCTGTTTTCCTTTTCAAGGACAAATGTTTGGAGGGTTTTTGTTTGCTTGTTTTTGTTGTTGTTATCTTTTCAAAGTGAAAAGACAACGGGACATTTTTATGAAATGAATCTCTGAAAAGTAGGAAATGTTTTTAGAAAATTCTTTACATTCAGAGCTTTGAACTGAGGGTTTCATTGCAATACTATGTGGCCATTTGTCCCAGACATACAATTTTTTTTAAAGTGCAAAGTTGATGAGGACTGAAACAATCGTGTCCCTTATTTGTACCCCACCAACTCTAATGTGTCTGGTAACCATATGTGCTTGTGAAAGACCTGTGACAGACAATGAAAGAAATATTTTAATATGTACTTTTCCCATAATTAACATCCACACTCAATTTTTCAAAAAGTATATCAGAATTCCTTTTCAACTAAGACACTGGGACTGTTAGGCATTAAAACTTACCTTCTCTATAGACTCTGTTAATTTCTCTGATCTCTCTGTTAGTTCTTGATGCCAGAATTTCATTCAGAGTGTCTTCATCAGTCCCAAGGCCCTGAATTGAAAAAGATTAATTAAAAAAAAGAAGAAATGTAGAAAAATCTTCATTCAAAAGTATCAACTAGTTATTATGTTCCAAAATTTGTCTGAATCTGACATTTAGTAAATTTCTCACATTTAATAAATATCCACAATATTTATTAATTGCAATAAAGTATGTATTATATTGCTTAAAAGACAAAATGGGTTTAATGCCAATATTTTGGCAAATAAATACAAAGTGAGATCTATTAAATATGGTAACATCATGAAGATAGTGGAAAGAGCATAGTCGTTAACACCAGCATCTATTTTTTCATTTATTTATTCATTCACTTATTCCTTTTATTACCACTGATGGGTGGCCCTGTGCTGGTTGTTGAGAATATACTAGGAGGCATAAGTGGTTTGGACATGATTTGAGGAAAGGAGCTTTGTTTAAATCAGGTGGTTTACCTTCATGGCAGCACGGAGCTCTTCGGCATCAAACTGGGCTGGAGTTTTCAATAGAGCCAAAACAACTTCCTCAAGGTGACCGAGGAGGGCTTTCTTCAGAACTTCATCCAGGGGCTATAATAAGAAGATATATAACCTTTTAGTAAATAACACATTAGGTGATATAGTAAAGCAGTGTTATTTGATGTGTAGCTAATCTTACTGAGTCCTAAACCCAACCATTTTTCATAGCTCCTTCCCTTTACATAGAAAAGGGTACCCAATATTTAATATCTTAATCTTTATGGTTCTAGAGTGATTAGAATGAAATTTACTGAATTTATTGATAACTCCTTAAAGGATAGAAGTCTCAATCTTTTATAGAGGGAATAAATGACAAAGCTCAAAAGATAGGGATTGTGTATTAACAGAAATAGTAATAAGAATACTTTAAAAATAATGTATTAATAACTTTTCCAACCATTGAGATTTGCACTTTTCAAATAAGCATTGTAATCAGACATTATGTGGTTTTCTAACTACACTCCTTAAAAAAATTACCCATATTTTGTATAAAATAGAAACCTTACTTTTAAAGTAGAATTATACATATAAACTTTACATTCAGACATTAAACAGCTCAGTTTAAAATTTAACAGAAGTCACATTTCAATCAGAACATATTTCTTACTGCCAACAGTAATCTTGATGTCTGTTATGCTCAAGTTAAAGGCTTATCTCCAATGTAGAAAACCACATGTGCAAAGAATCAAAACAATGCATAAAACCAGCAAATTTGATAGAACTGATTACATTGCAACCAAGAAAATAAATACAGTAATCCCAGACTTAGTTGTAATGGAAAACAGTGGCTAGAGACTGAAAGAACTAGACAACTGTATTTCAAAATCTATGCACACATACTTAGTTGTATTCGACTCTTTGCGGTCCCATCAACTGTAGTTCACCAGGCTCCTCTGCCCATACAATTTTCCAGGCAACAATACTGGAGTGGCTTACCATTTCCTACTCCAGGGGATCTTCCTTACCCAGGGATCAAACCCATGTCTCTTGTGTCTCCTGCATTGGCAGGCAAAGATTCTTTACCACCGCTACCTGAGAAGCCCATCAAACGCTATATTTAAACATAAATATGACTGAAATTAATTATCTAAATTAACCACTGCAACCGACCTTTCCTTTCTCCTGCAGATAGGCCGCTTTGATCTGCTGACGCTGTGCATTGTTTCTCTTAGTCAGAATTTCAATGATGGTTGCTTCATCCACACCTGGAAATAAAGGGCCTCTAGACTTTAAAAATCAATTTTCTTTATTGTCAATAACAGACAAAAAATGATTCATTATCAAGATGCTTCAAATGAAGATCTTAACAAAACAAAGAAGTATAAATTATAACAGGCTGGGACATGGATGCGACTCTGTATATCAGATGGAAGCACTTGGGATGACATTCTCTTCTCTCTGAGAAAGTGAAAAAATGGCTCATTTGTGTCCTACTCTTTGTGACCCCACGGACTGTAGCCTGCCAGGCTTCTCTGTCCATGGGATTCTCCAGGCAAGAATACTAGAGTGGGTTGCCATTCCCTTCTCCAGGAGATCTTCCCTACCCAGGGATTGAACCCGGATCTTCTGCACTGAAGGCAGATTCTTTACTGTCTGAGACACCAAAGGAAGAAGAAATTCTCCCCAGCCCTGTGTTGCAGTGTTTGTTCCTAGTTCACACCTTAAGTGTGAACAGAGGTGCTGACTTCAGCATTCAGTCTGTTAGAAATGAGATTGATAAAGATCTTGTATCTTCAAAACGAAGCAGACTCTTTCCATTGCACATGTTTGTTTTTCAGTAGCCATTCTGAAATGTCTAGGAGGGGACTGTTTGGGGAAGACAGAATTACCTTTAACTGTGATTGCTTTGTGCAAGGCCTCAACATCCGAGGATGGATTGAACGTAGGATAGGGGCTCACTGCTGACCCAGGACCACCTTTGGATCCTTTCACCGTTTTCTGTGAATGAGAAATAAATTACTGTCCATTCACTTACATTTGCTTCTATTTTAATACTACGATTTAAATAAGTTATTTTATTTCCTCTCGACTTACAATGTATTCCTGCTCTTCATTTTCAATAAACCAGGCCTGCTTGAGGAATTCAGATACCATTGCCATTTTTGAAGGATCTGAAAAGAAAACAGGTTGATGTTTTTACAAACCACAAACTCACCACATATACATACCACTCCACTCTCTTACATATGTAAGACATAGAGCTGCCTTGCTTTTACTTTCCAGGATTACTCTTAGGAGCACCATACAATGCTAGATTTAGTGTGTTTTTGACCATGCTGCATGCCAAAAGATGTGGGATATTAGCTCCCCAACCAGGGACTGAGCCTGCACCCACTGCAGTGGAAGCAAGAGTGCTAACCACTAGACTGCCTGGGGAGTCCCTAGATTTGAATTTATTTTAAAGAGACTCTACTACCTTTGAACAGAAACCCAAAGCCTCAGAAATGTAGCTCTTTCTCAGTATATTCAGGCCTAACCTTAGGGCTCAGATGACATCTATAAGTAAGCATATATAGGCTGTAAAGAGCGAAGCTGGTGTTTCATTTCACTGTCCTAAATTTACAGACCACCCACTGTATACCAAGCCCTGAGGACACAAAAACACTGAAACATCCTTTGCCTCAAAGAACTTAAAGCCAGTATGTGCTCTTCCTAAGAAAACTTAAAAGTTTAAGAATTCTTAGAGGAAGTTCTGGGTGATCTGAGACTCTTTTGGGGGAAGGTTTGAGATTAAATTGGCTAAAAAGTTAAAGAGAACAAAACAGAGGAGTTTGTCATATTAGGGAAGTTGAAAAGAGTTTATTAGCTCAAGAAGCTCAAATTTAAAAGTTCAAATGTGTTTCCAAAGTTTTGGATAAACATTAATGGTTTTTTTTTTTTTTTAAGTTATATTTCAGAAAGATGACTCATCCTGTGTCATAGAGAATGCCTAGGAGATGGGCAAGATGGAAGATTAGAGACCACTTAGTAAGCTGTGGGAGAATCCATGTAGGGTTAATGAGGACTTGAACAAAGCTATTGGGTAGAGAAAGAACATTATATTGGCATTTATAAGGTAAGATAATCTATGACAATCTACAGGAGTGCATTCCAACTCAAAACTCTACCTAAAAAAAAAAAAAAAGATATTCTTGTGAGATTTCTCCTTGAAATAATTCAGTTTTCTTTTCCATTCCTTGGTATAAAATTATTTCAGCACCTGGAATAATCACTACACTCACATTTCTTCTATTTGAGCTGTCTGAATTCTCATCCTATGTGTGTTTTTTCTTTTTTTACCAATACAAAATAATCCTGGGAAAGAATTATTTTATACCAGCTGCTTTGCTCTAACAGGATTCTTTAGAGTGAAACTGCACCATGCATGCCCTCCATTGGAAAACTGTACGTTAAAGAAAATTGCTTGACTTACTATCATCGTTCAGCAATATTTTTATTTAATAAGCTATGTATATGTTTAAAACTTGAAGTACGTTAAAAAATTAATGCATTTACTGCATTATCTACAAAAGAAACCCTCAAGGATCCTTTTTGTCTAGGATTTTTTTTTTTTTTTTAGGAGCCTAAGCTCCAGGTCTATGCTGATCGATCTCTCCACACCCTTTTATTTCTCTGGAGACTGCTATTATGAGTACATCTGAAAGAGATTGGAAGGATGATCTTAGCAGTTTCAAATTCTCCCTGTGAAGCTAAATGACTCATGAGGAGTAAAACCCATAGCCTGATTCTTTACCGGTATGTTCAAGGTATTTCAATCCCCACCTGCTGAAAAGGGGCAGAAATTCTAAGTAATGAGATTAAATACATGAGGGAAATAATATCCAAAGCAGAAACTAGCTCTACTTAATTATCATGGGAATTGTTCAAATTACTGTTCTGTCATCTGTGAGGAGAACCAATATATTGTGCACTTATTTAATCTCTCCCCCCAGCAACTGATCAATTTAAAGTTAGTTCCTGAGGTGAAGTCATGGTGTACAATTTTGCACAAGGTTTTAGTTCCTATTACACCATAATCCGCTGCAACTGTTGTTGGCACATGGAGTTTCATTTTCCTCTTGCTTAATTGGCATATACAAAACTTCTTGCAATTTCTGGCAAGGTTGCAGGTATTTAAAATATCCATTTTTTATCTCATCCATGCCCTTTAGAAAGTAGAATTCTCAAAATGAATGATACAATCAGTCACTTAGTGGAGTAATTTTTCCCTCAGTAATAGAAACAGATATTCCAATATTTCCACTTTTTTCAATTAGAAGCAAAAAACTTCAAAAGTGATCAAAGAGGAGATTAAGAATATTGTCAAATATAACTTTTAAAATGATCCTCACAACTTCAAAATAAATTTTATGAAAACTTTACTGTACATCACAATTTTTTCACTTAAAAATGCTTATATAATGCATTAATTTCTTAAAAGGATAAACTTGAGGAAGACTAGAAAATATTTCTCTATTGATTATATTATACAAAATAACAAAAATAAAAGGGTTAAATAATTTGTTTCACACATGTCCATAGAGAATACAGCTTTGTGACATATCTTCTGTGTTGCTAGATTTTGGTCAGAAGCTATTTAGGTGACCTGAAAAAGTGATCTGGAATATGGTCTGGAAAAGAGAAGTAGCCTGAATAGAACCTTCTTCAGGAAAACAATTAGAGGAAAATGGAATCTCAATTCAGCCTAATAAGATCCACTAGCTCTCAGCAAAGTTTAAAGATACAAAGATTGTGACAGGATGTTAAAAAAAAAAAAAAAAAAACTCCCTACAGGAAATAGATTTGATCATATACTGCTAGTTAAGTGCTCAAATGCAACTCCATGTTTTAACAGAACCTTGAATAGTTGCAACATACCTTACAAATACCACAAACAGCAAAAATATTTTGCTCAAATTGTATTGCTAAACCATTCTGTTTTTTCAATACCTAACCTCTGCATGAAAACCAATGTGTTGTACTTGATAAAACCCACTTAATAATTTGAAGGTAAGATTTCTTAACTATCAACAAATAATGCATGCAAACACATTTTATAGACTGCAACATGCTATATAAATGTTTGTCACATATTTTTACTATTCAGAGAATGATCCAGTCTAGAAATTAGAATTGTACATTAAAAATAAAAAATTAATAATCCCCTGAGTTCACAAGAGGCTTTTTTCCATCTTTCTTTTTAGTTGCAACATTTATTTTATTTTATTTTAGTTGCAACATTTAGAATGTGTACTAGGTATTTAAGAGCCTATTTTCTTAATATTCCTTGGCTCAATATATATTTAATCTGGCTACCAATGAGCTTGAAACCAAGATCATCTCAGTCCTTAGCATCATCTAATTTGAAGATGAAATTAAACATCTATAGACTGATTTACATGGAAATTAATAAAATTCCAGCTACAGTCCATGGGGTCGCAAAGAGTCGGACACGACTGAGCGACTTCACTTCACTATAGTTAAGAATCAAATTCATTCACAGTAAGCCCATGGAGACTGTGGCAGGTTTTACCCCAGCCTGAGGGAGTTTATTTTTCAGTGCTTTGGGCTGTGTAGTTTTTTCCTCGATTATCTATTTCACAAGTCTTTCCCACACCTACTCATGTGAGAAAAGACAATTAGACTGTACAAAGGCATGACTTATGAAGAAACACTTTATGAAAGGTAGTTTCATGAATGTTTCGCTTCCAGGCCTTTGAGTAGGGTGTTCTGTTTGCCTGGCATGCTATTTCATCCTCCATATCCAATTCTCTTTGCCTAAATGATGCTTCTTAGAGAGGACTTAGCCTAGATCTCATCACATCCTCCAGACGGGCCTTCCTTAGTTCAACACTGGGGTAAGCGACCAACCATCTGTGCTCTCCCAAAGCATCCTGCCTTCACCCCTACACTTGCCCCTATTGTTCTGCATTATCACTTTCTATTTACTCTTCTATATTTTTAGTGGCATTCCATGGGGGCAATGATAATCTACCATGCCTGGCAGAATGCCTGGTACTTAGTATGCTGGAAAGCATTACTGAATGAACAAATAGGGTATCAGTGCTAATTATTTAGGAAAAATTCTATACTAATTTAACTAATGTTTTCTATCCACAACTATAGGATGTAAAAATAAGAACTGAGGAGTTTTGAGCCATATCTTGACTCTCTTTAGCTGGCCCTATGACCTGAAGAAAGCATTTAACTTTAGGGGTGAGGAGGGCTCTCCAATTATAAAAATAAGAGTTGGAATGCACAGTAGCTGAGATTCATTACAGCTCTGAAATGCTAGTCTTAAATTTCATCTCAAGTACCAGGAGGTGGAAAAAATTAGCATAGTGAAAGAAAAGTGGAGTGATGTTAGTCGCTCAGTCGTGTCTGACTCTTTGCAAACCCACGGACTGTAGCCCACCAGGCTCCACTGTCCAAGGAATTCTCCAGGCAAGAATACTGGAGTGGATAGCCATTCCCTTTTCCAGGGGATCTTCCTGATCCTGGGATTGAACCTGGATCTCCTGCATTGTAGGAGGACTCTTTAGGGTCTGAGCTGCCAGGGAAGCCCACAGTGAAGGAAGGTATTACATAAATTGTGTCTGTTATCTCTCTCATAAAAATCTCTCCCATTTTAAGGAAAGAGGAAATCATTTACTCAAAAGACAGCTTTTGGTTTATCACTGAAAAATAATATGTCCGCTGGTTTCAAATATGTCATCACTTAATGGGTCTAGAGAAGATCAAGCAGCAGCTGAGCAAGCTAACATCAATAGAAACCAATCTTTGCAGATCTTCTGATTGAAAAAGTATTTAATTACCACGAAACTCTAGCTGGTTTCTTAATAATATTATTATTAGCTATTCTGTCAACATCTGTCAAATGATGGCTGTCTGCCAGATGTGGTTGATCCTGGGGCTAGGGTGGTAACCCAGCTTCAGGAGAAGAGGCTAGGAATTTTGAAATTATGAAACTGGCATTTTACCACATTTGAGGTGTTCTGCAATGTGCCTACCAAAATACATTCCTGTGGGCAGAGGAGTCCAAACATAATTTTAGACACAAACTAGGCAAGAAAAGTACATAGTTTTTTATTAACTAGCACTAAAAATTAGATATCAGATCATTTAACTTAACACTGAGAATGAGCTAAGAAAAAATTCTTGAAGGAGCAGTTGTAATAAACAAGAGCCAGATATATGGTTAGGATTCAAAAATCCCTCACTTTTGCACATACATCCAACACCAGTAAAATCTCTACTTTAGATATGCTTTTTGCTTTTCTAAGGAGTTTTACAACCATTAGCTCATTCGACAATCAAGATGCTAGTAAGTGGAATAATTTTTAGAGGGCCCTAATGACATTCCCAAGGGATAACTTATCTGACACCACCCAGGAAATGTTTCCTTTCCCCTTAGGTTTTCAAATCTGCACTTGAAAAGCCAGTCTATGACACAGAGGCTCCAGGGGAAAGAATGTGGCCACACCCTCTCTAAAAGAAATAAGTGGATCCTCTTATTTATTTATACTGCGTAAGTGAACATAACATTAATTTAAAATGTTAATTACAAAGGGCATAATTTCCACTATGAGATCTGAATCTTTTTTTTTTTTTTTTTAAGAAAAAAATAAATTATTTAAGTCCCTTGAACCCACCTCTGGGTTCTTCAGGCCTGGGTCCCCACAAACACCCACCATCCATCATGATTTCTACATAAAGTTCATACAGATCCTGGAAACTCATAGCTTGTAGGAACAAACACATTCATCTCTTCTTTTCCATGGTAACTCACCAACAGTACAGAAAGCCAGTATTAAGCAAAGTTTCCTTGTTTTTAAAATTGTATTTTACTAAGTAAAAATAAAACTACAATTTGTGATTTCCAAGATATAAATTCCCAATGTAATCTTACAAAAATGTTTGTCAAAGATATAAGTGCAGTAGCCTTAAGTTCTACAGTAGTAACATTAAACACTGACAGTAAAAGTTATCAAAACAGCCAAAACTTAAAGGAAAACCAAGACTTACCTTTTTGTTTTTTTCACCTCCGTACAAAGAACTAAAGAGAGATTCTTCTCTGAACGGTTTGTGCTGGAAGTGGAACCCTGAGCTTCTGATTTTATAGAATTTCAAAGAGGCCACACCTAGCAACCAGAAGTTAGTAACTGGCTGTCTTTTGTTTGAAATACAGGGCTCAACCTTGCCCCAAAGTGAAACAAGCCTTGCAAAACTATTCGCTAAGCCAACTCAGAGCTAACAGCAAGAAGGAAAAGAAACGGAAGTACAGATTTTTTTTTTTTCCCTTCTTTAGTTTGCACTGCTTTTTTCAGGGAGCAGAATACAAGAGGTGTTCAAGTATGCAGTACTATCTGCCTCAATCCTGATACCAATGACTGACATTCTTTTTTTAGTTAGACGAATTGTGGAATGAAAAATCATAAACTTTAAAACAAAATAAAACTCTCACTGGTTAAGTCTCAGCTTCACCACTAGTTACTATGTGATTTGGGGGACATATTTAACTTCCCTGAATTTGTTTCAACTTTTGTAAAATAGAGATAGTACTTTCTAGGCTGCCAACTTACTAGAATTCTTGTGAGAATTAAAAAATAATATATCTGCAAAATTTAGTGTTATGAAATACTGGGTAATTTTTGTTATTTTATTATTTTGTTATTTATTATTTTGTTATTTTAATCTTTATTTTTTAAATTGGAGTTATAATTGCTTTACAATATTGTGTTAGTTTCTGCTATACAATAATGTGAATCAGCTTGGATAGTTTTCTATTTCTATTTCACCAGCATTTTTCCTACCTTCAAAACAAAATATGTTCTATGCTTGCATATACCTTGTTGATATATATAAGAAATGAAAAAGACATAAAGTTCCAAATTGTCTCAAAATCTCAAAGTTAATTCTAGAAATATAACCATTATGACATTCTAAGAAAATATTGACATTAGAGAAAGGCTTAATACATTAATTATTTTTATAGACTAAGTTATATATAAATTTTCATACAAATAGATCCTTGGTATTCTACAGAATTTGAACAATAAACCAGAACTACAAAATGAAAGGATTAGTGGAGTAGCAGCTGTTTCAGAACGAACAGGTATCACAAGAAATTTCCCACTTGACTCAAGGAAAGGAAATTTGTTTGGTAGTCTCGATGATGATTCATTTTTATTCTTCATGAAACCTTATAAAGTTATATATGATGTTTTCATTAAACTATACGTAAGTATGAACTCTCTCATAGTATTATAGTTCAGTTTATGCTACATTTTAGTAGTTCTTTTTTCTTTTATATAGCTCAGGTTATTATATACGTATATATCAGGTTTGGAAAAATCGGTGAAGATAGTTTCTTATGATTGTCAATTTTTAAAACATATTCTAAATTCTCAATGCTAATGTTAATAAAGTCAACATATCCTGAAGAGGGAGATCATCTAATCTAAATATTTTGTCGCCTACCATAACAAGTACGTTTTGAACTATTTAATTACATGCCAACTAATTAATTGATTGGTATTATTGCAAATTGGTATTATTGCATCTTGGACAGAGGTAGACCAGCTTTTTAATACCACATTTATTTTTGTCAGGTGAAAAAGGAAAAGATAATTACACAAAATTATCTTATATTTGTATTTTTATTCCTGATTTTGACAATGGAAACATTGGAACATGCACAGTGACACTCCTGTGAAATAAAGAAAAAAGTCCATGTAGCTTTTAGAAGACTACCTGAAAGAAACATTTTGTCCTGTTTTTGTGGTTACCAGTAGCATTAATGTGGAGGAATTGGGTTGTATATTTAGATTTGTAATACATTGGCAAACATATGATAGCAACAGTAGATGTGGTACCTGTGGCAGAATTAAGGACAAAAAGTTAGAAAAACATTTTTTTCCAAAATTAACTTTCAGCTGTAACTCTAAAGGTAATGAAACTCCAAAATATAAAAAGAAAGTCACTAATCATATAGGAATATTTCTGTGAGTAATCTATTGGAAACTCTGTCCCCCCAATAATGCTGTCAAGTGGAATCTGGAAATAAAACATATCATGTGTTACCATTAGCAGCTTAAGGGATAATAACTGGTTAAATGCTTCGTGTACGTGAAAAGCCACATACTCCAAGTCTGGGGGAATGAGTCACCACTCTTGCTGTTTCTAGAAGATGACTCATTAGTTCCATTTATTTTACACAGAGAGAACAGAAAATGAAGAAAAGGGGGAGAAAGAGAAAGTTAAAGTAACTATTATGTTTTATATTTTCACAGTATATTTATCTCTACTCCTGTAGTACAGACCTGATAGTGAAAAGGAAATAAAACAAGGATACAAAGTATGGAGTCTCTCACACATACCATACTTTAACAGAGCAAAAGTATTTGGACAAAATCTGACAAAACATCTGATTTAAGTAAAGGGTTTCCTCCACCCCTTTGTTTTAGGTTCTATCTAAGCATTACTTTTCATGTGAAGAAAGAGGTATGCTCAGAATCATCAAAGACCGCAATTCTCTGAAATCTTAAAATTTCCCCACAGCTTTCTCACACCCATTATTCACAGTCAATGAAAATACTACCTTAGTTTGTATTTCTAATGGTGCCAAGAAGGTTGAGAACCTCTTAACACATCAGTACAGGAAGGTGGTTAATTGAGAATGTGAAGGAATAACATTTAGATACATTATCTTGCTTCCTTGATATGGATTTAACAGGGAAGAATGAAAGTTATCACCCTGTCTGCCAAAGAATTAACCATGACTAGAATTCCCAGGGATTTGGAATCTCCTTATTCTCATGGACTTTGGAAGGAAAATAGTTTCCTAAGTTTCTCGTTAGGGTCAAGCCAAAGTAAGACAATATTTTGTTTGTTTTGAAGGTCCAGACACATCTAGAGTAATGTTTCAACTGCTAAATCAAAATCATTAGTGAAATATGAAGTCAATTTGTTACGCACTGATCAACACTAAAAAGAAAGAAAGGAGTAGAATAGAATGAAATGGAACAATGTGGAAAGCATCAGTATGTTTCGTTTATTATAAGCTAAGTTATTTTGTGAAACTTTAGCTTATAATGCTATGTGTGTGGATGTTTGTATGAATGGTGTAAAAATGTAAAAGTTTTGTGGAAACAAAATTAAGCTTTCACGCCATGATTTTAAATCATTATAACTAGGCTCAACACATCTGTATTAATCAAAATAGAAACCACTACAATCAACACATTTTTGCCAATGAGAAATAAGTCTGCTTATTCCTGTAGCATAACAATCTGTGCTTTGGAATTTGACTAACTCTTGGAAAGCATTTTCTGCATCCTACTGGTTGTGGAAATGTTTTGCCTGAAAAAAAGTTGTGAAGATGCTTGAAGAAGTGGTAGTTGGTTGGTGAGAGGTCATTTAAATATGGCAGATGAGGCAAAACTTTATAACCCAGCTCATTCAACTTTTGAAGAATTGGTTGTGCAATGTGCTGTCAGGCATTGTCATGAAGAAGAACTAGGCCCTTTCTGTTGACCACTGCCTGCTGCAGGGATTGCAGTTTTCAGTGCATCTCAATGATTTGCTGAGCATACTTATCAGATGTAATGGTTTCACTGGGATTCAGAAAGCTGGAGTGAATCAGATCGGCAGCAGACCACCAAACAGTGGCCCTGACCTTTTTTTTGGTGCAAATTTGGCTTTGGGAAGGGCTTTGGAGCTTCTTCTCAGTCTAGCCATTGAGCTGGTTGTTGCTGGTTGTCATATACAATTCACTTTTCATCACACATCACAGTCTGATCAAGAAATGGTTTCTTGTTATTGCATAAGAAAAAGAGAAGACATCCGGTCCCATCACTTCATGGTAAATAGATGGGGAAACAATAGAAACAGTGACAGACTCTTTTTTGGGGCTCCAAAATCACTGCAGATGGTGACTGTAGCCATGAAATTAAAAGATGCTTACTCCTTGGAAAGAAAGTTATGACCAACCTAGACAGCATATTAAAAAGCAGAGACATTACTTTGCCAACAAAGATCCGTCTAGTCAAGGCTATGGTTTTTCCAGTAGTCATATATGGATGTGAGAGTTGGACTATAAAGAAAGCTGAGCGCGAAGAATTGATGCTTTTGAACTGTGGTGTTGGAGAAGACTCTTGAGAGTCCCTTGGACTGCAAAGAGATCCAACCAGTCCATCCTAAAGAAAATCAGTCCTGAATATTTATTGGAAGGACTGATGTTGAAGCTGAAACTCCAATACGTTGGCCACCTGATGTGATAGAATTGACTTATTTGAAAAGACTCTGATGCTGGGAAAGACTGAAAGTAAGAGGAGAAAGGGACAACAGAGGATGAGATGGTTGGATGGCATCATCAGCTTGTTGGACATGAGTTTGGGTAAGCTCCGGCAGTTGGTGATGAACAGGGAGGCCTGGTGTGTGCTGCAGTCCATGGGGTTGCAAAGAGTCAGACATGACTGAGGGACTGAACTGAACTGAAGAGAAGACAACACATCAAAACGACGATTTTTTTGCTTTGCAGTCAGCTCATGAGGCACCCGCTTATTGAGCTTATTCATCTTTCCATTTTGCTACAAGTGCCAAATGATGGTAGAATGGTCAAGGTTGAGTTCTTCAGCAATTTCTCTCTTGAGTCTTCTGCATTGACAGGTGGGTTCTTTACCAATACAGGAGACTTAAGAGAGTATGTTATTCCTTTGTAAAAACATTTCACTATTTATTTATCCATTTTTCTCTGGTTACATATTGGAATGTTTCTAATTTCTGGCTATTACAAACTGTGCTACAACAAACGTCCTTATACACACCTTCTGGTTCTTTTGCTAGGTCATGGTGTTTGCATGCATTCTACTTTAGTCAATACTGCCACTTAGTTTTCCAAAGTTGTACCAAGTTACACTTGCAGACAGCAGGAGATGAGAAATCCAGTCTTTCCTTATCTTTGTCAATATTTGCTATTGTCTTTTTCATTTTAACAATTCTGGTGTTGTGAGTGGTATTACCTTGGGTTTTTAATTTAGCTTTCTTCAGTGACTAATGAAGTTTAACACCCTTATATATATATGTTCATCATTGGATATATTCTTTCTTAGATTCCAGTTCTAGTTTTTGGTCCATTTTTTCTAAAGGGTCGTCTGCCTATTTCTTACTGATTTGTAGGTGTTACTTATATATTCAAATTTTTTATACAATGTTCACAAACAGGCAAGGTTTATCTATTTTAATTTTTTGAAAAATACTTTAAATTGAAATAAATTTACATACACACACATACACACTTACACATACCGCATGCACAAAGTAGTTGGTCTGACCTAAAGAGGTGGTTGCAATTCTCAGTCCTGGAAGGAACACAAGAGCTTTGGGTTTTCTAGATCATATAGTGTGCTTGAATCCTGTCAGATGCTTCTATGCTAGCATGGTCACAGAAGGGGCTGACTCCATGGGACATGAAAGAAGTCAGCACCAATTGCCATGGTCTCAGGGCCTTACTGAAGGTGCCCATGATTGAAATGGTCATCAGCAAATGAGATCATTGAAATTAAGAGCAATGTGGTGCCGTTTCTCATTTCACTAGGTTTTCCAAAACCTTGTATTCCGGTGTGATGCAGGGATAAGAGAGAAAGTGCTGAACACGCACTCAGGTTAAATTTACTGCTAGTCTCAGGGTGTGAATTTTGAGGTAAAAGTGAATCCAGTTTATAACTTTAAGAAATATTTTATCTCTCCTGTGTTCAAATTGTAATTCCAATAGCTGTCAAACAAAAAGAGGTGATAGCATACTTGTGCTAAGATCTTATATCTCTGCTCCTCTATGTTTTCCTATGTGGGTGATAAATCATAGATAAAATAGAAATTCAAATTCAGTGGAGGCTTAATATCTATTATTATATGACTTAGGAAACGTCAGTGAATAATTCAGTGAGTCAGTTCTTACACTCCTACTAACAGGATCTTGCTAGGATTAGAAAATGTTTCACAAGTCTTTTTTATCCTTGAATATGGTGTCACCATTCCTCTCTATGTTATTCTAAAAAGGAGAGAGAATAAAATGGTCACATTGGCTGCTGCTGCTGCTAAGTCGCTTCAGTCGTGTCCGACTCTGTGCTACCCCATAGACGGCAGCCCACCAGGCTCCCCCATCCCTGGGATTCTCCAGGCAAGAACACTGTAACTAATTTTATTTCAATAAATTATCAAGAAATTTGTAGGCAGAAAAATTAAGATGTCTGTTAAGGTCAAGAGTTCAAAATCTGCTTTCCAGGTTCAAGAAGAGCAAAGCATCTGTTTAAATCCAATGTTGTGAAATTTCAGATTTCCTAATGCTAGCTTAATTACCATATTCTTTGATAACCTTTAGTAATTTGTGCTATCATAATGATTTCTTCCTTTATGTCAACCAACTTGCAGCAAAACTTTGTGATGAGAAAAATACATATATATATAAACTAATTTCATGATGATATTAGTTTGAGTAATAAATATTTATTCAAAACTCCAGTTGGCAGGGACACTTGTTAATTGCTGGTAAGGAATACAAGATGGGACTACCCTTTGGAAGGTAGCCTGATAGTTTCTTAAAAAGTTAAACATAGTCTTAGGACACAGTCCAGTGATTGTATGCCTAGATACTTACTCTAATGAGTTGAGAAAATTATTTTATCACAAAAATCTGCACATAAATCATTATAGCAACTTTATTCATAATTTCCAAAAATTGGAGGCAACCAAGATATCCTTTAATCGGTGAGTGGATGAACTATTATACATCCATACAGGGCTTCTCAGGTCACGCTACTGGTAAAGAATCCACCTTCCAATGCAGGAGATGCAAGAGATGCAGTTTCGATCCCTGGGTTGGGAAGGTCCCCTGAAATGGGAAATGGCACCCCACTCCAGTATTCTTGCCTGGAATATTCTATGGACAGAGGAGCCTGGCAGGCTGTAGTTCATAGGCCACAATTCATGGGGCCTCAAAGAGTCAGACATGACTGAGCGACTGAGCATAAACATACATACACACACACACACACACACACATAATGGAATTTTATTCAACAATAAAAAGAAATATGTTATCAAACTAGGAAATGTCATGGAAGAATCTTAACTGTGTACTGCTAAGTGAAATAAGGCAGTATGAAAAGGTTGTATACTATATGATATTAACTATATGACATTCTGGAAAAAGCGACCTCCAGAGACTGCAAAAATATCAATGGTTGCCACGAGTCTGGGAGAATGGTAAGAGAATGAGTAGGTGGAGTACAGGGGATTTTTAGGACAGGGACATTTTTCTATACTATCATAATGTTATATATACGATATTTTGTATTTGGCAAAACCCATAGAACTGTACAACATAAAAAGTGAACCCTAATGTAAATTCTTGTATTAGCAAATAATAATATATCAATAGAGGTTCACCAGTTATAACAAACGTACCACACCAGTGCAATATATTAATAATAGAGGAAACTAAGGAAGAGGGCCTTTATGTGAACTCTCTATATTTTCTATTCAGTTTTTCAGCAACTCTTAAACTGCTCTAAAAACTAAATTTATTAATTAAAAAAAAACAGTTGACTATATAACAATAGATTCACATCTTTTAATTAAATAATAATGCTATTTTCAACTTCTATTTGAATTCAATGGATTAAATAGATAATTTAAAACAATTCTTTAAATAGGAACAATTAGAAAACTGGATCCTTATTTTATATCATATTAAAAATATTTCAGATAGAACTAAGATTTAAATGGAAGTAAATATATAAATGGGGCTTCCCTGATGTCTCAGCGATAAAGAATATACCTGCAATGCAGGAGACATAGGAGAGGTGGGTTCAATCCCTGGGTCAGGAATATCCCCTGGAGGAGAAAATGGCAACCCACTTCAGTATTCTTGCCTGGAGAAACCCATGCGCAGAGGAGTCTGGCAGGCTACAGTCCATGCGATCACAGAGTTAGACACAACTGAGTGACTGAGCATGCATGCACAAATATGGAAAAAACATACATAATCTCTGGGCTAGGAAACACTTATTCATGCATGGAAATCTAGTATGATTTAGAGAGAGAGAGAGAGAGATTTTAATAAACACAAATAAAAGTACATGTGGAAAAATATAAATAAAATCATTAGATTCTCATAAAAATTCAAATCTTATTTTCATATATTAAGAAAAGGCTGATATGTATACTATAGCAGGAGCTTTTATAAACTGTTGAGGAAAAAAATTCAAGCAACCTAAACAGCAATAGAAATGAGGCGGAAATGTGAATATTCAGAGAAGCAAATTCAAATGGCCAAACCATGGATTTGTGTGAGAAATTTCTCCTTGTCCAAAAGGTATTCCCACTTCCTCCTCTCTGTTGACCTGATCTAGATTATGTGGCAGAATTGGGAATAGATGTTCCTATGGTAGTTGGAGAGGCAGTGGATGGGTCCCAATGCCTCTCTCATGAAGATGAGGGATGCCTTGTCATCCCCGTAGGACTGTAGCTAAAGATTACCAACAAGCTCCTTGGTGTGCACCCCCAAGAAAGTGCAGGTCTTGAACTACTAGCAGTTGAAAAAGAAATTTATTTCACCAACAGAGAGTAAACGACAAATTTTGTTTGCACCGTTTCAGATAAGGAAGCGGTGGACATTAGAATAAACTTTTGACTCATCATTGTCTCCTGGTACCCTAAATATTGATTATTATGAAGAATTTAAAAGCTATTTTGTCTAAAGTATATGGTTATCTGAATATCTGACTTTGACAAGGTCCTAAAGCAACTTTACTTTCCTATTGCAAAATATGTGTTACTATAGTTTGAGGGTAAAGAGTTTTGCAACAACATACCATATTTTTTCAACATGCAAAAGAATGGCATGGGATTTAAGACTGATTTTAATAACTGAATGATTCAAAATGTCTTTCAATGTCATAATTGTACAAAAATGTTGATATGACTCCTGTGTAGCTAGCTAGTGTATAAAAATTATTCATTTAATTTTTAGATATTTTATAGTTTTTGTACATACATATTATGGAAGGTCATGAAACCTGTCATAAAATAAGTATCAGAATACAAGACAAAAAAGAGCAGAAAAGTTGCACACTTTTTATAACCAAGATCATCTTTAAGCTCAAAGCCAAACATGCAAATTCTAACATTTTCCCTAAATCTGCTACATAACCAGGAGTCTTTTAGAGAGACTAAAAATAAGCAAAATGTGAAAAGGAAACAATTCTAAATTCCATGTGTGTTAGCCAGGTTCAGAAGAACCCCAAGAAATTTAAATTCAGCTAATGGGTTTATAGTGAGCAATCCAGAGAATTAAAGATCCTTAGGCTTCAACAACAGCTCTTCCTTCTATTTGAAACTATATCCTGTTGCCTGGTTAAGGTTTTGCATTTTTAAGAGGCAGTGGCTGGTGCTTGCAATATGCACATTTCAGTTTAATTTCCATCTGGGTGAACAAGAAGTCAGCTGCCTGGAGCTGAGGCATATTTACTGTGGACACAAGTAAATTTGCTTAAACTACCCTAAGTGTAAAGAGAATAAAGGATTAGTTGAGTAAAGAGAGAGTACAAAAAACTCACTGGGATTAGAAATGATGGGTTAGGCAAATCTTCTTTGTAGCATTTGATATTTGCAATATGGAAATGAAATGCAGATCAGAAGAACTGCCTCTCGGTCTTCTTAAAATGCAGTGTCTCCTAAACTTCCTTTAAACGAAAACATCTAAGTTACGTTTCTATGTAGCTGGAGTATACTAAGTTTAATATCACTATGAGATATTTTTTTAAAACTCTATAGATGGGCTTTTGTGAAAACTAGTACTGCATTGAAGAGAACTATTGTATCATGAATGTCACTACCATACAGGAGACTTTTTGAGAAAAAGTAAGACAGAATCCATTTTGTGAACAAACCGGTTTTGCAGAAGGAGTCACCAAAGTTCAGAATGTCTAACTGCGGTTTGATGAATCAGGGCTTTAAAATTTGCTCCAGGGTGGGGAAGAGGGGGAGGGAGATTTGCAGGGAATTGCTTGGTCGTGTCAGAACTTAAGTAAGGAAAAGATAATACCATGCCTTTTCTTGAAATACCAGTATTTTTCTTTCATAGGCAGTTTGAGTTTAATGTGACACATGCTGGAAACTGAAACATAAACTCTTAAAAATAAACACAGAAGAAGCTTTTTTTTTTTTCAAGTTACTCATTTCACTTTAAGGGAAAATGGCAGAAAAGTCACTCCCCGCTCCCTACAGCCAGCCGGTGGGAGGGCACTCAGATGTGCTTAAAATACTTGTGTCTTGAAGATGCTGCAGTGCTTAATAATTTAGGTAAAGTTCTTTCAGCTATTGAAACATACCATTCTTTATTTCTGCTGGTCTCATAAAGGCTCAGAAAAGACTCTAAGACTGATTTCTAGTGCAAGGCATTCTCTGCCTTTGAGCTTCTCTCTGTGGAAATTCTATTCGTATTTTTAGACACAGCTCAAAAGCTAATCCTCTACAGCAGAACTTCAAATCTCTACAGAAAGGAGTGCTGCTTCTCAGGAAAGCAAACAGCACATTTGTTGGTTCTTGAATACAGGATCATTTTAATTGAATGTTTAGTATACCTATTTTTAAAAATAATTTTATTTATTTATTTATGGATTTTTGGCTGTGCAGGGTCTTCATTGCTTCTTGGGCTTTTCTCTATTGTGGCCAGTGGAGATTACTCTCTAGTTTCAGTGGATGGGCTTCTCTTGTTGTGGAGCCTGGCTCTAGAGCACAGGCTCAGCAGTTGTGGTGCACAGACTTAGCTGCCTTGTGGCATGTGGGATCCTCCTAGACCAGGGACTGAACCCGTTTCTCCTGCATTGTCAGGCAGATTCTTTACCTCTGAGCCACCAGGGGAGCCCCCAGTGTACCTGTTTTTGTATTGTTTCTCTCACCTACTAGATAAGTTTCTTCAGGATGCATTCTTATTCAGCCTCAAATTGTCCACAGGGTTTTCCGCATCGTAGGGGCACACACACTGAAAATCAAACCTTTATTCAATTATTTAGCAGAATGATTCAGCCCTATAGTCACAATGTGTGAGCCTTCCAACAGATGTTAGCAATCTCTTGTATTAGGTCCTCTTCCAAGCCCTGGGGCTTGGTGAAACACAAGCAAAAATCTACCATCCTTACAGAACTAACATTTTAATGACACTAGTTGTATTATGTCAGAGAACCTGAAGAAGGAATTCATAGGGCCTGGACTCCATCTTAGGCCTGTTCATGCTGATCATGCTCGGCCACCTTTCCAATGGACTCTGAACTCTGTGTTTAGTGCCTGTGAAAACAACAACAGAAGGATAAGACCTCCTCCAGACAGGGGAACCTTGAAGATCTTATCTAGGTTACTCATCACCTAAGAGAAAACATACACTCATCACCCCTTCCTCCAGATCAGATCAGATAAGTCACTCAGTTGTGTCCGACTCTTTGCGACCCCATGAATCGCAGCACACCAGGCCTCCCTGTCCATCACCAACTCCCGGAGTTCACTCAGACTCACGTCCATCGAGTCAGTGATGCCATCCAGCCATCTCATCCTCTGTCGTCCCCTTCTCCTCCTGGCCCCAATCCCTCCCAGCATCAGACTCTTTTCCAATGAGTCAACTCTTCGCGTGAGGTGGCCAAAGTACTGGAGTTTCAGCTTTAGCATCATTCCTTCCAAAGGAATTCCAGGGCTGATCTCCTTCAGAATGGACTGGTTGGATCTCCTTGCAGTCCAAGGGACTCTCAAGAGTCTTCTCCAACACCACAGTTCAAAAGCATCCATTCTTCAGTGCTCAGCCTTCTTCACAGTCCAACTCTCACATCCATACATGACCACAGGAAAAAACCATAGCCTTGACTAGACGAACCTTTGTTGGCAAAGTAATGTCTCTGCTTTTGCATATGCTATCTAGGTTGGTCATAACTTTCCTTCCAAGAAGTAAGCATCTTTTAATTTCATGGCTGCAGTCACCATCTGTAGTGATTTTGGAGCCCAGAAAAATAAAGTCTGACACTGTTTCCCCGTTTTTTCCCATGAAGTGGTGGGACCAGATGCCATCATCTTCATTTTCTGAATGTTGAGCTTTAAGCCAACTTTTTCACTCTCCACTTTCACTTTCATCAAGAGGCTTTTTAGTTCCTCTTCACTTTCTGCCATAAGGGTAGTGTCATCTGCATATCTGAGGTTATTGATATTTCTCCCGGCAATCTTGATTCCAGTTTGCGTTTCTTCCAGTCCAGCGTTTCACATGATGTACTCTGCATAGAAGTTAAATAAACAGGGTGACAATATACAGCCTTGACAAACTCCTTTTCCTATTTGGAAGCAGTCTGTTGTTCCATGTCCAGTTCTAACTGTTGCTTCCTGACCTGCATACAAATTTCTCAAGAGGCAGGTCAGGTGGTCTGGTATTCCCATCTCTTTCAGAATGTTCCACAGTTTATTGTGAGCCACACAGTCAAAGGCTTTGGCATAGTCAATAAAGCAGAAATAGATGTTTTTCTGGAACTCTCTTGCTTTTTCCATTATCCAGCAGATGTTGGCAATTTGATCTCTGGTTCCTCTGCCTTTTCTAAAACCAGCTTGAACATCAGGAAGTTCACGGTTCACGTATTGCTGAAGCCTGGCTTGGAAAATTTTGAGCATTACTTTACTAGCGTGTGAGATGAGTGCAATTGTGCGGTAGTTTGAGCACTCAGACAGGCCATAAATTTTTCTTTATCTATTGGAGTGTAACCTCGGGTTTATTGATTATTGGCTAACTGTTTGAGCACATGAGCACGTAGCAAGTGAATGATGGGGTTATTGGGATTGTATTTTCCTTGGTTTATGTAAGTCTCAAGAAACTTGAAGTGGTGGGTTCAGACACATGGGGTATAAAAGATTTTCACAAATGCTGGTCGGGGTCCATGGCTAAGAGGAGACTCTGCCTTGGGCCCGCCGGTGTAATAAGCTGCACTCCACTATCTGCATTGTCCTTCTGAGTGAGTTTGTTTCCCGGGACCCATGGCTACAACAAACCTATTCCAATAAGAAAACTTAAACTTTCTGTCTCTATGGAATTTTTAAATAGTCTACTCATTAATAGTGGAGGGTTTGAAACTGCACTTTTGCCTTATGAGTTAACTGCAGACAACAGATCATGTATGGAAGGCTGTCTGATAGTTTAGGTTGTTCTCTTATAAACATAGCCAATATCTTTGATTTTTTAAAAAAAAGCTAGAGTATGTTGATAACATAAGGCAGAGAAAATTAAAGCTTTGAAAGCATCTAAATGCAATTCTCTGCCCTCTATGGACACACTGTGAAGAAATCACATCTACCCCTCCATAGTATGGATCAGAAAGGGTTATGAGAAAAGACAACTTTGAAAAAGGCAGGATCAGCACTGTGTCCAAGGGTGAAAGTCAAATTCAAGAGGAAGTGCTTGTCCCACATTGGCCAATAGAAGCAGAGGCACACAGAGGATTAGAAGACAAATCAACCAAAGCTAATTGTAGTCGCTCTTAATAGTAGAGAAGCAAAAGGCCAGACTCTTCAAAGTTTTTGTAAAGGGCCAGAACAGGATGGATGGTATTAAGGAATTATTAATACCTACTGAGCTCTTGCAGGTAAGAGTGCTAAGTCACCTCAGTCATGTCCGACTCTTTGCAACCCCATGGACTGTAGACCACCAGGCTCCTCTGTCCATAGGATTTCCCAGGTAAGAATACTGGAGTAGGTTGCCGTTTGCTTCTCCAGGGGATCTTCCTGACCCAGGGATCAAACCCACATCTCTTGTGTCTCCTGCATTGCAAGCAGGTTCTTTACCACTAGCACCACTTGGGAAGCTCTCCAGGTAAAAGTAAGGAGGCTTTACTAAGAAAGAGGGGAGAGGGCTAGATTCAAGACACAGAGGGAAGATCTTGATAAAGTAAGCACTATGGAAACCTCACCAACTTGCCAGGGGAAAATAGCATTAGAAGTAAAGAAAGCTTTTCAACTAGTTTGTTGTCTTTTTATATGTAAATTAACGTCTTTTTCATATAAATAGTACCTGTGGTATTGTTGATTTGTGCTGTTACATATAAGTCCCCTGGATAAGTCAGGTTTGCTAGTACAAACACTGAACTCCAACAAGCTCAGTCAGAATGGGGAAAATAGAAGAGAACAGTATTAGGGTTCTCTTTTGCAACTCAAGAACAGATCTAGCCCTCAGACTCTTAGAACTAGAAGTCTGCATGTGGTTTGAAGTTTCTTTCTTTTTCTCTTATCTCTGCATTAATCAGACCAGCTTTTCTCCTAATGGTGGGAAACTTGACAGACAACATTCTTGTTCTTCACACTTCTTATCACTTGTCTATCAAAGAAGCATTGCTTCTGTCTCTGTGTTGGGGAAAAAATACTGGAAGGGTTGCTATTGGCATATTTTGGATCAGTCACTTATTTCTGAAGCCATCTACAGTGGTCAGAGAGTTAATTTACTGTGACTGAAAGCCCAGTTGGTTGATTTTATCCAAAAGAAGGTAGGATTAATCTTAGCATCAGTAACAATATTTCTCAGACAAAGCAATAAATGTCTACAGCATTCTTTCAGGGAGGAAATCCACTGTTTTCCTCCATGTCTCCACTTTTATTGTCTGGAAAGTTTAAAATACTTAACTTTTAGCCTAAAATGTATTGCCTTTATTTTTCCCCTTGGTATAGCTGGATAAACACCTTCTATAGTCGATACAGTGATTTATGGATAATAGGAACTTTTAAATGTAAGTAAAATTTTTGTACATATTTGTACAAAAAAGTCAAATCCTACTTTCAATATAAATAGTATTATAGTTAAATTTGTTTAATTCTTTAAGCATTTGATATTTCTACAAATATGTTATAAGTTTGTAACCAGTGCCACAAACAAATAAGGCCTATTTTCTTTTTACAAATGTCATAAAACCTCATTTCATTTATTCTTTATTGTAGTGCAATATTGTGAAGGTGAGGAAAATATAGGCCGTATCAATGTCCAACTGCCAACATGAACTTTTTGTTGTTCTTTCATTTTTGTTTCTCTGGTCACAAGCCTTTATATGGTACATCACTGTTTGCAGAGTCCAATTATGTAATTCTCTCATTTTAATCATGGTTGACTGCCATATACTTTCTCGCATATGTGTGCTCACTCACTGAGTCATGTTCACCTCTTTGCAACCCCATAGACTGTAGCCCACCAGGCTCCTCTGTCCATGGGATTTTTTCAGACAAGAATACTGGAAGAGGTTGCCATTTCCTTCTCCAGGGGACCTTGCTGACCCATGGATTGAACCCAGGTCTCTTACTTGGAAGGCGGATTCTTTACCACTGAGCCACTAATCTGGGTTATAATATTTAAATTTCTTTTAAAAGAAAAGCAAAATCTAAAGCAAAAGCATTTGTTTTGTTTCAAGAAATAAAGACGTTTTTCCTTAAAAAAAAAAAAAAAGCAATCATTTTATAAAGATTGCTACCTTGCTCTTCTTTTTTATATATATTATTTTTTATATATAATATATATATGATATAAAAATGATATAATATTATTTTATTTATTATTGAGAGCATTAACCAACATCTGTCATTTTTAATCTTGATTTTCTCCTAATGGTTGATCTTTTCATTTTACTTTTTTGATGCCTGAAGGTAATGAACCACTTTCATATACATTCATAGATTATAATTGTACTATTATAAAGGAAAATGAGGATTTAAGGTAGAACTCTGTGGAAGAAAATGTATGTGTGTATATATTATATATATTCTGTAAGTGCTGAGAATATATATATATATGTGTGTATATATACATATATAGGTGAAGTAAAGTAATAGAACAATTTCTATTTTTAATTGACCAGTTTAAGCAATTGCCATGTTCATTAAGAGCCTATTGTTGCCCCGGTTCTGTACCTGTCCTTCAGATAAAATCTTATTTTGCAGTCTCAGGAAGAAACTCTTTCTTCAGTATCTTTTCTGGGGGAAAGGCAGAACATGTTTTATAAAGTAAAAATGTAAGAATTTCATCTCTTGGTTTAATGTCTCAGTTCAGTTCAGTTCAGTCACTCAGTCGTGTCTGACTCTTTGAGACCCCATGAACTGCAGCACGCCAGGCCTCCCTGTCCATCACCAACTCCTGGAGTTCACTCAAACTCACATCCATCGAGTCGGCGATGCCATCTGTCCTCCCCTTCTCCTCCTGCCCCCAATCCCTCCCAGCATCAGAGTCTTTTCCAATGAATCAACTCTTCGCATTAGGTTTAATGTCTAAAAAGACCTTAAAAAGTGAAGATAATGCAATGGTTAAATATTATTTTTGCTTGTTTTATTTTATTTTCCCCTTCTCATCTGCAGTCAACAACTAAAACCCTGAAGGCTGCCTCTTCCTCTCCCATTCTGTCCTCAGCTTCACATGTATCCTTGGCCAAACTAGACCAATTTCTTTACCATTTTCCAAATAATCTCCATTCCTGCTCTTGCACAATTGCTCATTCTGTTTCCAGTAAAGACACTCCCCTTTTTCCCCATAAATCTTTGCATTCTTTAAAGTGCAGCTGCAACCTATATTATGTACTCCTTAACTTTCTAGTTCATTCCTTTGAGTAAACAATCATACTCTTGTTTATACTAGTACTTAATAGTTCCTTAGTCTCAGAAACGTCTTTAGAGAACCGACAGACTTTTCAAAGCTTTTTTAATTTCAACCTTAAAAAGATCCAGTTAGAAATTATTTTTCTGTTGATAAAAGTGAGGTGAGGCTCACAGGATTTCAGATTTTTTTTCCTTGTAAAAGAAAAGTGAATTGTGACAATATTTGAACTTTCTTTAGGACTACAAATGACATTCCTGCCTATTACAAACAGCATAGTTCACAGTAGGTGTTCCAATTGTTACTCACATGTTCCCATTCAGAATTAGAAGGAAAAATGAGAAAAATCAAACTATGACTTAAGAGGAAGATGGCACTGAATTCCTTTTTAAATAATTTGGTATGAATATACAATTACTTGTGTGGTTTTCTGTGTAATTGTGTGTTTGATATCTATCTCCCCTAACAGACTGTAAGTTCCCTGATTTATTTCTTATTAGTTCCACTCCCCAGCACAGTGCCTGGACTGCAACAGGTGCTTAATAAGTTCTTGTTAAAGGAATAATGAATGATAAGATATCTCTATATTAGAATGAGCTCACTTGTCTGAGGAATTCTTTAATAATAAGGTATCAATCAGAACAATCTGGTTGACTTTCCATGATTGGAAAGCTGTTACTATTCTTTTGAGCTCGAAGGAAATCTACTAGCCATGCTTGAACAGAATGAAGGTGAACCAGTACTGACTGTTAAATAATACAATGCAGGTGCTGTGACTGAGTAACAGATATGGACAGTTTTCATCTCTGAGGTCAAGTCTAGTTTCAGTTTCTATTTTCTAACATTCTTTTTTCTCCTTTCATTTTAAAATGAAATTTTTTTACTGTTAATGACATGATGATAGTAATGAAGAATGGCTTTCTTCTTTAATAACCCATTGAAGACCCATCGTTAACTAACAAAATTTGGAGTGAACAGAATGGGATTTAGAAGGATATCTAAGTAAGGAAAAAATATTATTTGTGTATAATTTTTGAAAACAGAACTGGAAGGTAAAGGAGGGTGGAGAGGAACATTCTAAGGGTGAAGCTCACTGAGAGAATTAAGGATGAAAGAAGCACTGTTAATACTCCCCTGACTTTAAGTTCCTGAGTAAATAAATCCTTTCCATAGTCCCAGTGTAGAGTTGTCTGAAACTGAATAAGTAAGGAGGGAATTCAGGCCATCATGGTAAACCTGAATTAAGACTCTGGCTATTGCTGATATAAAGTACATCTCTGACCAATCAACAGGATTGACTTACCCATGATTCTGAACTTTGAAACATAAAACTTTACATGGCTTTGTCCCTAGGTGGGCAGGTGGCAGAGTAATGGTGCCATTGTATTTATTTATGGTTGACTAGCTGAATCCTAGTGGTTTAAGACTGAGACCCAACAGAAACCAATCTATAGGACACACTCAGGCACTACTGATATTCCTGAGACAAGCCTGAATTTTCCACTTGCCTCAAATGGAAACCAAGGAGAGTGGAGAGCTGTTACGCAGCCCCAGTAGAAATGCTTTACATCCCTATCACGATGCTTTATCATTTAAGTTTTACAACACTGAATTGGTTCCATTCTGCTGTAACACAAATGTGTAAGTGTGTGTGCATGTGTGAGCATCTGTGTCTGTGTGTGTTTAACACTTACTCAATGTCTGGGTTCCTAGATAGCAGTGACTTCAATTTTCTCAGTATTTTTGACAATGATAATGGACATTGTCATTATCCAAATGGACAATGTCCATTTGGAATGGACATTCCAAAGCATTTCCTTTGGAAAAAGTTTAAACACATTGGAATAGTGGACTCTGCTATAGGATCTGGCTCAGAGGGAACTGTAGTTATCATGTTTTATTTATCTTACCCTCATTCCTGCACAGATACTTCGTTTTCACCAAGACTAATAAGGCAAATGTTGATTCAGAAAGGTACATTTACTTCTGGTCATTATTCAGTTTAAATTATTCATTTTACCTAGAAAATACATTAGAATGGTACTTACTAAAACCAGAAACATAAATAATTCACTATATATAAGACAGTTCAGATAAAGTGCCTCAAACCATTTTGTTGATTTGAGTGGAATATTTAAAATACTTATAGCTAGACATATATATTATGTTGCTTATTTTTGAATATGTATTTTAAAGTTGTCTTCATGCCAAGAATCATGTTACTGTTCAAATGAAGTATATGATTGAGCATCTATAACCTTATCTTCTGACTGTGCCTGATTCTTGACAAAACCATCATGTGGGCAGGGATATTAAAAAGTGCCTAGAGCTTTCTTCTGGAGAAGGCAATGGCACCCCGCTCCAGTACTCTTGCCTGGCAAATCCCATGGACAGAGGAGCCTGGTAGGCTGCAGTCCATGGGGTCGCTAGGAGTCTCGGACACGACTGAGCGACTTCACTTTCACTTTTCACTTTCATGCACTGAAGGAGGAAATGGCAACCCACTCCAGTGTTCTTGCCTGGAGAATCCCAGGGACGGGGGAGCCTGGTGGGCTGCCGTCTCTGGGGTTGCACAGAGTCGGACACGACTGAAGTGACTTAGCAGCAGCAGCAGAGCTTTCTTCTCAATCGTGTAACTATAAAGTCTTTTAAGTGAGAGAGGTGGAAGTGAAATCCCATCTGCTACATCCAGCAAGGGTGAAATTTTCTGTTGGTTTTACATTTCAGGGCTTGCAAAACTTTTTTCACATATATTTATTTCATCCACATAATTATATTGTGAGAAAGATTAGGCAGGTAATATTTCACATATTTCAAAACTGAAATGCACTGAAGTTGAGATTTAGTTAAACTGAATAATTAATAAATAGGGGAGTCAGGACATGAATCTAGATTTATAGTGCAGACCACAATGCCCAATTTGACTTAGCTATTTGGAGGCATAAAATTATCTACAATTCTAAATTAAAGACTGACAAAAATTTAGAAAGACAATTTTTGATTGACAATAAAATAAAAACATAAGACTGGAATATGAGGGCTATAGTGACTACAAACCTACACATACACCTACCACGTAATACTGATAGACCCACAGGCATCCACTTTGTTTCCCTTCTTTAGGAGGGTGGGGAGCCTCAAAAGGACACTCATGTTTCTAACTACTACATCATTATTCAGTTTCCTGTATGATTCTTGAAAAACCAGCTCTTCTGGAGTTAGCACTCATGGTATGTTCATACTCTTCAAAGTTTTTTTTTTCCTTTTTGAAACTTTTGTTCTTCTCAGTAATTTTTCATACTTGACATTTGAGACAAAGCTGAGTGATGAAATAATGAAATGGTTTGATTCATTCTTTGTCTTTGTAATTAAAAAAATGCAGTGCAAAGGCACCATGCATGCCTAGTTTTTGTCCACTAAAAATCTTTTCTCTGTGTTTGCTCTTGAACTTCATTGTTTTTCTTGATTTTCTTTGACTTTGAAGTTCTTTTATCCTTGAATTACATCTTACCTTTCAGTTTTTAGATTGGAATCTTCTTTCATTATATCTAGAATCCTGTGTCATGAAATCATTGAAATACTTAGGTTCCAATTTTCTTAGAGTTCCTTAGAAAATAAATATATAAGCTGACTGTCCAAACAATTTTCTTTGATTCTTTAAATTTCAAATAAGTTATAATCCCCACAAAACTGTCAAGAATAAGTTTTATTGATTACAACAAATGTAATACAAAATGTCGTTATTCCATCTTCAAAACAAACCAACCAGAAAACTACAAAAACATAATATAAATCAAAAGCATAGACATCATGATTTACTTTGATTTCACAGATATTGGAGAATAATCCAATTAAATAAACTTCAAAACACTCTGCCACTCTGTATGTCCAATATATTTAAATAACTGATGATTTTTTGATTGGAATTTATGTTTCATTCAACTTTCTAGTAATTTAGACAGTTTCTTTTTTGGGGTTATTTCTTTTCTTTTTTTTCTTTTTAATTTATTTTTTTATTGAAGGATAATTGCTTTACAGAATTTTGTTGTTTTCTATCAAACCTCAACATGAATCAGCCATAGGTATACACATATCTCCTCCCTTTTGAACCTCCCTCCCATCTCCCTTCCCAGCCCAACCCTCTAGGTTGATACAGAGCCCTTTTTTGAGTTTCCTGAGCCATACAGCGAAGTCCTGTTGGCTATCTATTTTACATATGGTAATGTTGGCTTCCATATTACTCTTTTCCTACATCTCACCCTCTCCTCCCCTTTCCCCATGTCCATAAGTCTATTCTCTATGTCTGTTTCTCCACTGCTGCCCTGTAAATAAATTCTTCAGTACCATTCTTCTAGATTCCATATGTATGTGTTAGAATATGCTATTTATCTTTCTCTTTCTGACTCACTTCACACTGTATAATAGGTTCTAGGTTCATCCATCTCATCAGAACTGACTTAAATGTGTTCCTTCCTTTGGCTGAGTAATATTCTGTTGTGTATATGTACCATAACTTCTTTATCCATTCATCTGTTGATGGACATCTAGGTTGCTTCCATGTTCAAGCTACTGCAAATAGTGTTTCAATGAACAATGGGATACATGTGTCTTTTTCAATTTTGGTTTCCTCAGGGTATATGCCTAGGAGTAGGATTGCTGGGTCATATGGTAATTTTATTCCTAGTGTTTTAAGAAATCTCCATACCATCTTCCATAGTGGCTGTATCAATTTGCATTCCCACCAATAGTACAAGAGTGTTCCCTTTTCTCCACACCCTCTCCAGCATTTATTTTTTGTAGACTTTTTGATGATGGCCATTCTGACCGGTATGAGATTATATCTCATTGTAGTTTTGATTTTCATTTCTCTAATAATGAGCTATGTTGAGCATATTTTCATGTGATTGTTAGCTATTTGTATGTCTTGTTTGGAGAAATGTCTGTTTAGGTCTTTTTCCCACTTTTTGATAGGGTTGTTTGTTTTTCTGGCATTGAGCTGTATGAGCTGCTTGTATATTTTGGAAATGAATCCTTCATCAGTTGTTTCATTTGC
The DNA here is from genome assembly GCF_029378745.1 of Bos indicus. Classification (NCBI taxonomy): domain Eukaryota; kingdom Metazoa; phylum Chordata; class Mammalia; order Artiodactyla; family Bovidae; genus Bos; species Bos indicus. The sequence continues at coordinate 49,245,339 of NC_091767.1, read as the reverse complement.
TATTATTTTCTCCCATTCTGAGGGTTGTCTTTTCACCTTGCTTATAGTTTCCTTTGCTGTGCAAAAGCTTTTAAGTTTAATCAGGTCCTACTTGCTTACTTTTGATTCTATTTCCATTACTGTAGGAGGTGGGTCATAGAGGATCTTGCTTTAATTTAGGTCAGCGAGTGTTCTGCCTATGTTTTCCTCTAAGAGTTTTATAGTTTCTGGTCTTACATTTAGGTCTTTAATCCATTTTGAGTTTATCTTTGTGTATGGTGTTAGGAAGTGTTCTAATTTCATTTTTTTACATGTAGCTGTCCAGTTTTCCCAGCACAATTTATTGAAAAGGCTGTCTTTGCCTCTTCAAAAATAAGGTACTCATAGGTACATGTGTTTATTTCTGGGCTTTCTATCTTGTTCCATTGGTCTATATTTCTGCTTTTGTGCCAGTACCATACTGTTTTTATGACTGTAGCTTTGTAATACAATCTAAAGTCAGGAAAGTTGATTCCTCCAGTTCCATTCTTCTTTCTCAAGACTGCTTTGGCTATTCGGGATCTTTTGTGTTTCCATATGAATTGTAAAATTTTTGGTTCTAGTTCTGTGAAAAATGCCTTTGGTAATTTGATAGGGATTGCATTGAATCTGTAGATTGCATTTGGTAGTATAGCCATTTTCACAATACTGATTCTTCCTACCTAGGAACATAGAATATCTCTCCATCTGTTTATGTCATCTTTGATTTTTTTCCTTCATGTCTTATAATTTTCTGTGTATAGTTCTTTCATCTTCTTGGGTAAGTTTATTCCTAGATATTTAATTCTTTTTGTTGCAATGGTGAATGAGATTGATTCTTTAATTTCTCTTTCTGATTTTTCATTGTTATTATATAGAAATGCAAGTGATTTCTGTGTATTGATTTTGTATCCTGCAACTTTGCTAAATTCACTGATTAGCTCCAGTAATTTTCTGATACTATCTTTAATCTTTTCAATGTACAGTATCATGTCATCTGCAAATAGTGAGAGCTTTACTTCTTCTTTTCTGATCTGGATTCTCATATCAGACAAAATAAACCTTAAAATAAAGAATATTACAAGAGATAAGGAAGGACACTACATATGATCAAGAATCAATCCAAGAAGAAGACATAGCAATTGTAAATATTCAACATAGGGGCACCTCAATACATAAGACAAACACTAGTGTACATAAAAGGAGAAATTGAAAGTAAGACAATAATAGCAAGAGACTTTAACACCCCACTCACACTAAGGGACAGGTCATCAAAACAGAAAATCAATAAGGAAACATGTCTTCAATGATACATTAGATGAGATGGATCTTATTGATATCTTCAGGACATTCCATCCCAATGCAGAAGAATACACCTTCTTCAGGATAGACCACATCTTGGGTCACAAATCAAACCTCAGCAAATGTAAGAAAATTGAAATCATATCAAGCATCTTCTCTGACCACAATGCTATGAGACTATATATCAATTATAAGAAAAAAAAACTGTAAGAAACACAAACACATGGAGATTAAACATCACGTTTCTAAATAATCAACAGGTTACTGAAAAAAATCAAAAGGGAAATCAAAAAAGTTCTAGAAACAAATGACAATGAAAGCATGGCAACTCAAAACCTATGGGATGCAGTAAAAGCAGTTCTAAGAGGGAAGTTTATAGCAACACGATCCTACCTCAAGAAACAAAAAAACCATCAAATAGACAACCTAACTTTACACCTAAAACAGCTGAAAAAAGAAGAACAACAACAGCAAAAAATTAGTAGAAGAGAGGAAATCACAAAGATCTGAGCAGAAATAAGTGAAAAAGAAATGAAACAATCAATAGTAAAGATTAATAAAACTAAGAGCTGCTTCTTTAAGAAGATAAAATTGACAAACCTTTAGCCAGACTCATCAAGAAAAAAAGAGAGAAGAATCAAAGCAACAATTAGAAATGAAAAAGGAGAGATTACAACAGACAATGCAGAAATACAAAGGATTCTAAGAGACTATTATGAACGACTATATGGCAATAAAATGGATAACCTGGAAAAAATGGACAGATTCTTAGAAAAGTTCAATCTTCCAAGACTGAATCAGGAATAAATAGAAATTATGAACAACCCAATCACAAGCACTGAAATTGAAGCTGTGATCAAAAATCTCCCAAAAAACAAAAGCCCAGGACCAGATGGCTTCCCAGAAGAATTCTATCAAACATTAAAAGAAGAGCTAATGCCTATCCTTCTAAAACTCTTTCAAAACATTGCAGAGGAAGGAACGCTTCAAAACTCATTCTATGGGCCACCATCACCCTGATACCAAAACCAGACAAGACAACATGAAAAAAGAAAACTACAGGCTAATATCACTGATGGACAGAGATGCAAAAATCCTCAACAAAATTTTAGCAAACAGAATTCAACAACATATCAAAAAGCTCATACAACATGATCAAGTTGGGTTTATTTCAGGAATGCAAGGCCTCTTCAATATATGCAAATCAATCAATGTCATACACCATATTAAAAAATTGAATGATAAAAATCATATGATAATCTCAATAGATGCAGAAAACGCCTTTGACAAAATTCAGCACCCATTTATGATTAAAACTTCAAAAATGGGCATAGAAGGAACCTACCTTACATAGTAAAGGCTATATATAATAAGCCTACAGCAAACATTATTCTCAATGGTGAAAAACTGAAAGCATACTCCCTAAGATCAGGAACAAGACAAGAGTGTCCACTTTCGCCACTATTATTCAACATAGTTTTGGAAGTCCTAGCTATAGCAATCAAGTAGAAAGCTTTATGATGTAAAGTATTGTATTTTGCTTCCATTGATGATGTGACTGTTTGGGGGAAATATTAAAAATTCCAACTTAAAGACTTTCCTGATTGTTGAAGAGCAAAAAATAAATGATTTGATTTTCATCATTCTCAAAGTACCGATCTTAGATTTTTTAAAAGTATCATCAAGATGATGACTTACTCTCAGCGAAAAAAAAAAAAAAGAAAGTCCTTACGCTTTCTACAGATTTGAGCTTAAAATATAGCAATGATTTCTAAGAAGCAAAGTTTAGGAAACCCTGTGTTTCTTCTTACAGAAATAAATTTGTGGAAAAAAAATGATCTACCATGAATTTATCTCTTTCAAGTGAGAGGAGATTCAGAAACTTTTGATGGGTCGTCAGTAAATGTTTTCCTGCTAAGACAGTGATGATTGACTAATATTTCAGCACAATTTTGGGTAGAGGAACAATGCAATTAAGACATGTTCTAGGAAATATTCTGTTCTATTTCACATGATACTTAGTTAATGCTAGGATGACATTACTTCTTTCTGAGAATATGACAAGACATATGAGGAAACAGGGAGTATCGATTGAAAGGTACCTCTTGGAAGTATTTGGATTATGGACAGTTACCTCATCTGTCACGGAAACAGAAAGCTACTTTGATGAGCAAGAGGCAGAACATATCCTGAGTACAAATGGGGAGGCTTGCTACAACTGGTTCATCAGGGTGGGGCCACAAGAGTCAACCAAGGAAAAAACTACATCATACATAAAATGCAAACATCAAGCCAATTGTTGGCCAGAGTCCTGATAGAGTCCTTAATAAGATTACTAAGAAATAAATACCTTGGCTCACCGTAGAGTATACAATGTGAATCATAAATACTCATTCAGTTCAGTTGCTCAGTCGTGTCCAACTCTTTGCGACCCCATGAATTGCAGCATGCCAGGCCTCCTTGTCCATCACCAACTCCTGGAGTTCACTCAAACTCACGTCCATCGAGTCGGTGATGCCATCCAGCCATCTCATCCTCTGTCATCCCCTTCTCCTCCTGCCCTCAATCCCTCCCAGCATTAGGGTCTTTTCCAATGAGTCAACTCTTCACATGAGGTGGCCAAAGTACTGGAGTTTCAGCTTTAGCATCATTCCTTCCAAGGAACACCCAGGATGGATCTCCTTTAGAATGGACTGGTTGGATCTCCTTGCAGTCCAAGGGACTCTCAAGAGCCTTCTCCAACACCACAGTTCAAAAGCATCAATTCTTCAGCATTCAGCTTTCTTCACGGTCCAACTCTCACATCCATACATGACCACAGCAAAAACCATAGCCTTGACTAGACAGACCTTTGTTGGCAAAGTAATGTCTCTGCTTTTGAATATGCTATCTAGGTTGGTCATAACTTTCCTTCCAAGGAGTAAGTCTTTTAATTTCATGGCTGCAATCACCATCTGCAGTGATTTTGGAGCCCCCCAAAATAAAGTCTGACACTGTTTCCCCATCTATTTGCCATAAAGTGATGGGACCAGATGCCATGATCTTCGTTTTCTGAATGTTGAGCTTTAAGCCAACTTGTTCACTTTCCACTTTCACTTTCATCAAGAGGCTTTTGAGTTCCTCTTCACTTTCTGCCATTAGGGTGGTGTCATCTGCATATCTGAGGTTATTGATATTTCTCCCGGCAATCTTGATTCCAGCTTGTGCTTCTTCCAGCCCAGCATTTCTCATGATGTACTCTGCATATAAGTTAAATAAGCAGGGTGACAATATACAGCCTTGACGTACTCCGTTTCCTATTTGGAATCAGTCTGTTGTTCCATGTCCACTTCTAACTGTTGCCTCCTGACCTGCATAGAGGTTTCTCAAGAGGCAGGTCAGGTGGTCTGGTATTTCCATCTCTTTCAGAATTTTCCACAGTTTATTGTGATCCACACAGTCAAAGGCTTTGGCATAGTCAATAAAGCAGAAATAGATGTTTTTCTGGAATTCTCTTGCTTTTTCCATGATCCAACAGATGTTGGCAATTTGATCTCTGGTTCCTCTGCCTTTTTTAAAACCAACTTGAACATCTGGAATTTCATGGTTCATGTATTACTGAAGTGGTTAGCTAATTTGGATTGACACTTTGTGGGTCATTTATTATTGATGGAGTTCCAAGTATAGAGGCTATTCAATTTGTTTACTGTTTTCTTTATGGGATTGGATGTACAGAAAACTTTACACATTCAGTAAATAACTTCACCCAAACTCTAGTGTGATGAAACATTGAGTTATGAAGGTGTTTTAATTAAACTATTTTATTCAAGCTATAATTTAAAACATTAGATTAAAACTAGAAATAGTAAGAGAAACAAAATTAATTTTTCACAAAAATAAAGATTATAATTTTTAGAGAATTAGTCATTACAAAGTAAATGTTACAGGTTACAGAGTAAAGCAGTGGCATTAGGTGAAGATTTAAAGCTTGATATAATTAAACTACTTTGAATCATACCCACTTATTTTTCACTCTGTATTTTCTATATGTCTTATATGTAGAACATGAACATTTTCTAGAGAAAGACTCTTTTCCATCCAAAATCAGCTTTCGTATTTTTCCTGCCTTCCCATTTTGCTTTAGCCCATCTTAAGTAATAAAGGTTAAAGGTAACATTTATTGCTCACATTCACACTGTAGAGCATTATACCATTAAAACCATCTGCAAACCAGATACCTGTATTTTCCTTCCCTTACAAGAGGCCTTACATTGGTTAAATAACTTGCCCACAGTCTGTATGTGAAAGAACATGAACTTAAACTGGGGTCAATTATTTTCTAAACACCATTCTCTGAAAAGCTATGCCATAAGCAATCCAAGTATAAGCTTCTTCCTTATAGAACTTTCATTTTAATATAGTTTAGTGTTAAGTGTATTTCAAAAATTATGAGAAAATGAATTAAGCCAGAGGAGTAAAACTTTATTTTACACACATACTTTTTTTGTTGAAGTTTGTTTATTTTGTTTTTACCATGCCTTTTTCCTTTTTTAAATTTTTTTTAACTTTCCATTTTAATTGGTGTATAGTTGATTGTTTTTTTACCATTCATAAAGAAGTTTTGGGGGGACTGAATTTATGTGATTTCTCTCATCTTTAAAAGAGAGATGGTGTCAATGTCATTTACTTTTTGTATCCATGGATATGATGTGAAGATGATGTATTTAGAATAATAAGATGAAGAGAGTTCATCTTTATAAGAATTAACAGCAGAGATTCTGGAATCTAATTACTGCAGAACAAATTTGAATTGCTATTTACTAACTATATAAATTTTACCAAGTTTCTTAATCTTTCCGTGCCTCAATTTCACATCTGAAAAATACACATAACAACTAGTATTCCATATAGCTGCTACTTGATTATATGAGAAAAATCTGTGTAGAAAGTTTAGCACAATATCTGGTAGATAGACATTTCTCAGAAAAAGATTTATTTTCTTTGTCACAACAAATAAAACAAAAGACTAGACCATAAAAATAAGAATATGGCCTCTAGACCACATTAAGGAAGATGATTTTCCTATATAAAAGTGACTTTTGAAATAAGACAAGTTTAGGTTTTCTTTTGGAAATGGTTGTTTTACCAGTTTGCATTTTTTTTTTCAGAATAAAAAGGAAGTTGTTTTAGAGAATGAATTCATTTTTAGTACTGCTTTGATGTTCTCTGAATTTCTTTCTGTGTTTTGAGACACATGATTCAATTTTCCTAAGAATTTATTCCTTAAGGAAAATAGATTAGAAGAGATCTTAAGAAGCTGAAAGAAAACAAGTGAATTATTTATGATTGCATTTCTCCTGATTGTGTTTGTGAGCTGCCATTCAGAACAAGCAAAATATTTACTTTATTATCAGAAGACTGTATGTCATAAAAAAGGAATAAGGGAAGTTTTATAAATGATCTAATGAAAAACTCTGAAGAAAAAGCAGCAGCAGGTTAGAAATGTTGCCAGTGATGCTATAGAAGCATAAATATTACTGATACTAGAAACCAAGGAGGAGAGAAAGACAACAAGGGTTTCTGAAGCTGTAATGTTTAATACTAGAAACTCAAGGAGATGCAAAGCCCAAAGGCTGAAAGTCTAAGCCTGTCACAGCTTGTCTTTCTTTGGAGTCTGTAGCTGTCAAGGCACTTCCTTTGCTGGTTGCTATAGAAATAATTATAGTACAAGACATTGAGAATTCAAAGCAGATGGATGTCAAAGTAGAAACGCTGTCATCTTTGTGTGTTTACTCTAATATCCTTAGGGTGAAAAAGATAGAATTAAAGACAAAAAGCATCATATTTTGAATTGAAAATTAAGAAATATAGGTTAAACGAAGTATTTCATTTCAGCACAAAGCAGTTAAGTGAGGGCTATTCACTGAAGCCTTTAGAGTGATCAGCAAATGCTAACAAAAATAGAAACTAAGGGTTCTTGTCAAGTGGGAGAATGTTTGATTTAAATCAAGAAACTGAGGATAAGTATATCTTTGAAAGGATTATTTCATCCTGTAAGTGATCTCTTTTTAGGTTTGTAGTTATATGCCGGGATATCACTACCTTGAAAAAAATATTCAAAAAAACCAAAGGTATTTTTTTTTTTGCTATCACCATATTAACTTTGATTCTTTCTTTCATTTTAATTTCTCCTGTTAGATTTATCATATATAAAGGATATATTATAATATATAAATATGTGTGCATATATGTACATTTGTGTGTATATGTATGTGGGTAGATATTATTTCTATCCTGTTCTATCTTTTAATCTTTCTTTTAAGCAGTACTATAGTATCTTGATTTCTAAAACTGATTTTTAAAATTTCTTGATATTCAATAGAGCAATCCCAGCATCTTCTTCAAGTTTCTCTGGGCCAAGACATTTTGATAATTTTAAGCACATAGTCACATTTCCCATTTTGGCATGATAATTTATGGAAGGTTACTATGATAGCAATTATGGCTTTTTGATCATTATGAAATAGTAGATGACAGAGTTTACTAAAAGGCCTAAGTTCTAAGACCACATACTGGTTCTACAGTGGCTATTCATTTCTTTTGACTCATCTGATGTTGAAAATTTGTAATTCCAGCTCGGGGAAAAAAGACACCTGAATTTAATCTACCTGTATACCCAAGTTAATCATTCCATAATTAATACTCCTATTTAAGTTTATCTTCAGTATCTCAAGTAATTCTGCCAGTTAAGAAACGAAAATAAATGTATGGGTGTAGTAATATTTGCATTCTTATAAGCAGTGATAAACAGCTCCAATTCTAGTTCAAAGAATGAAACGAATAAAATGCTAAATGGAAAATACTAAGAGTTGGACATGACTGAGTGACTGAACAAACAAATAAATTTTGTTAAACATGTGTGTATGTGTATGTTCAGTCATGTCTGACTCTCTGCAATCCCATGGACTGTAGCCTGCCAGGCTCCTCTGTCCATGGAATTTTCCAGGCAAGAATACTGGAGTGTGTTGCCATTTCCCACTCCAGGGGATCTTCCTTACCCACGGTCAAACTCACATCTCTTGACTCTCCTCCCCAGGCAGGTGGATTCTTTACTGTTGCACCACCTGGAAAGCCCTATTAAGATTGTGTGATGTTCAGTTCAGTTCAGTTCAGTGTCTCAGTTCAGTTCAGTTCAGTCGCTCAGTCGTGTCCGACTCTTTATAACCCCATGAATCACAGCATACCAGGCTTTCCCGTTCATCACCAACTCCAGGAGTTCACACAAACTTCTATCCATGAAGTTGGTGATGCCACCCAGCCATCTCATCCTCTGTTGTCTCCTTCTCCTCCTGGCCCCGATTCCTCCCAGCATCAGGGTCTTTTCCAATGAGTCAACTCTTGGCATGAGGTAGTCAGAGTATTGGAGTTTCAGCTTCAGCATCAGTCCTTCCAATGAACACCCAGGACTGATCTCCTTTAGGATGGACTGGTTGGATCTCCTTGCAGTCCAAGGGACTCTCAAGAGCCTTCTCCAACACCACAGTTCAAAAGCATCAATTCTTCAGTGCTCAGCTTTCTTCACAGTCCAACTCTCACATCCATACATGACCACTGGAAAAACCATAGCCTTGACTAGACGGACCTTTGTTGGCAAAGTGATGTCTCTGCTTTTTCATATGCTATCTAGGTTGGTCATAACTTTCCTTCCAAGGAGTAAGTGTCTTTTAATTTCATGACTGCAATCACCATCTGCAGTGATTTTGAAGCCCCCAAAAATAAAGTCTGACACTGTTTCCACTGTTTCCCCATCTATTTGCCATGAAGTGATGGGACCAGATGCCATGATCTTCGTTTTCTGAATATTGAGCTTTAAGCCAACTTGTTCACTTTCCACTTTCACTTTCATCAAGAGGCTTTTGTGTTCCTCTTCACTTTCTGCCATAAGGGTGGTATCATCTGCATATCTGAGGTTATTGATATTTCTCCCAGCAATCTTGATTCCAGCTTGTACTTCTTCCAGCCCAGCATTTCTCATGATGTACTCTGCATAGAAGTTAAATGAGCAGGGTGACAATATACAGCCTTGACTTACTCCTTTTCCTATTTGGAACCAGTCTGTTGTTCCATGTCCAGTTCTAACTGTTGCTTCCTGACCTGCATACAGATTTCTCAAGAGGCAGGTCAGATGGTCTGGGATGCCCATCTCTTTCAGAATTTTCCACAGTTTATTGTGATCCACACAGTCAAAGGCTTTGGCATAGTCAATAAAGCAGAAATAGATGTTTTTCTGGAACTCTTTTGCTTTTTCCATGATCCAGCGGATGTTGGCAACTTGATCTCTGGTTCCTCTGCATTTCCTAAAACCAGCTTGAACATCTGGAAGTTCATGGTTCACGTATTGCTGAAGCTTGGAGAATTTTGAGCATTACTCTACTAGCATGTGAGATGAGTGCAATTGTGCGGTAGTTTGAGCATTGTTTGGCATTGCCTTTCTTTGGGATTGGAATGAAAATGGACCTTTTCCAGTCCTGTGGCCACTGCTGAGTTTTCCAAATTTGCTGGCCTACTGAGTGCAGCACTTTCACAGCATCATCTTTCAGGATTTGAAATAGCTGGAATTCCATCACCTCCACTAGCTTTGTTTGTAGTGATGCTTTCTAAGGCCCACTTGACTTCACAAACATAGAGCATTGTAATAAGTTCTGGTGTTTAAGAGTAATCCTGTTTGCAAGGGTCTAAGCATTGGGTTGGGACTTCCCTGGTGGCTCAGACAGTAAAGCGTCTGTCTACAATGTGGGAGACCTGGGTTCAATCCCTGGTCGGGAAGTTCCCTGGAGAAGGAAATGGCAGCCCACTCCGGTACTGTTGCCTAGAAAATCCCATGGACAGAGGAGCCTGGTGTCCATGGGGTCGCAAAGAATCAGACACAACTGAGTGACTTCACTTTCTTTCTTTCACTAAGCACTGGGTTGAAAAAGTGATTTTTCTTTATATATAAAAATTTCCACAACCAGTCAAGACTGAATATAGTAAAAGTTAAATGAACAATATAGCTGTATAGAGGAGGAAGTGACTACCAAGAGATGGAGGTCATTGGGAAAGGCTTTATTAAAGCGTTAAAAGAGGGTAGCACTCACACAAAGAAGTTGCAAAAGAGTAACGGTAAGAATCATTAGCCTGTATAAAGAAACTAGAAATGTGCATAGTGGGCTAGCTAATTTCAAATTATAGTGAATTATATGCAAAATATGTAAAATGATATGGCAGAAATCTCTGCCATAAGCCAATAACCCAGATGAGGAAATGGCATTCCATGAAAACTGATGAAATCAAGCTTCTGCTCATCCAAATTTAATAATTTTTAATTACATGTATCAAGCCATGCTCTTGTCAGCTGTCCATCTATTTTTCCTTTAGCAACATCTTAGGATATTAGTCATCACCATAGTGATGACTCCAGAGAAGGTGATGGCACCGCACTCCAGTACTCTTGCCTGGAAAATCCCATGGACGGAGGAGCCTGGTAGGCTGCAGTCCATGGGGTTGTGAAGAGTTGGACAGGACTGAGCAACTTCATTTTCACTTTTCACTTGCATGCACTGGAGAAGGAAATGGCAACCCACTCCAGTGTTCTTGCCTGGAGAATCCCAGGGACGAGGGAGCCTGGTGGGCTGTTGTCTATGGGGTCACACAGAGTCGGACACAACTGAAGGGACTTAGCAGCATACTGATGACTCAGTGGTTGATTATGGCCTCTTCACCTCCACTCCTCAGGAATCCTATCATTCCCACTGACTACAGGGAGCCCAGTTCTCTAATAATTATTGTCTGTCCTCAATCCTGGAGCAGTCACCACTGAGCTTCCTGACATGCCAGTACCTCCATCACTAGCATGTTCCTCATAAGCTTAGTGATGAGAGCATTCTCTGCCCCTTCCAAAGAACTTAGCCATCTGGCGGGTACTCAGCTGTTACACAATAGAGCCATTGTAGCATGCTTACTTTTCTGAGCCTTTTGATCCCTTCCTCAAAGCTCTGCCAAGGGAGTTCTGTCATTTGCACTTAATTTAATATGAGCCTTTTGTCCGCACAAGCCTCCAGTAACCATCCATCCCAATAGTGTTTTAGGACCATTTCTAGGTGCTCTTGCCAGGGAGCTTTCAGTCATGGGAGAATTCTCCCTACTGGACAATTCTCCTTTATGGAACTTATCTTTCATCATCCCTAATCCCCAAGCAAGTCCAGTGCTATCAAGATCAACTTCTTGGAATACTCTCTCCCGCCCCACCTCTGATTTATTTTGCTACAATTAATCATGTCCTGAGGTTTCTTTAGTAAATAACTCCTTTTTGCCTCTAGCAGGAAAGTACCTCCTTAGTTGGCTCATGTTAAGACTTGTTATAGAACTAGAAGACAAGGGGAGGAAATGGGGTCAGATCCTGAAGAGAACAACTGTTATCCTCCAAGGCATCCATCTCAGTTGAGGGTTGTTGTTTTTTTTTTTTTTTAAATTAATTAATTTATTTGACTGTGCCAGGTCTAAGTTGTGGCATGCGGGCTCTTCAGTCTTAGTTGCAGCATGTAGGATCTAGTTCCCTGACCAGGAATCGAACCCAGGTCTCCTGCATTGCAAGCTCGGAGTCTTACCCACTGGACTACCAGGGAAGTCCTTAGTTGAGGTTTTGGTATGGTCTTCAGGCAAGAGAAAGCTGCTGTTCTTCAGGAAAACAAAGTAGACTATGCTTGCAGGTCCAGGGGTTCAGAGGAATCTGGGGGCCCTTATTCTGAGCATGTCTCTCTCTCTATATATATATATATATCTCCATTCAATGTCTTAGGGACTCCCTTCTTCCCTATCAGGATTTTTATTTTAGCATAAAGACTAGCCAAAGCTGTGGATTCAGTTTTCATTAGCTCTACTATTTTTACAATAAAAAAGTGTGTCTGAAATAATAGAAAATTTATATATTGCCTCTGCTCCCAGTTCTTGGCACAGAGCTCTAGAGCCTTGTAATTCCTAAGTGATAAAAGTACTAGGAGCAACTTTAGTTCTAATATTTGACCTTTGTGCTGACATGAGCTCCTAAATCCCTTGGAATTTATCCCGTGGTGATAGCAGTGTCTTGTGTTCCATGAGGTGACTCTTGGTGGGCTCTTGGATGAGGACTGGTCCCCAGAAAGAGCAAACCATGATTGCTGCTGCTAAGTCACATCAGTCATGTCCGACTCTGTGCGACCCCATAGACGGCAGCCCACCAAGCTCCCTTGTCCCTGGGATTCTCCAGACAAGAACACTGGAGTGGGTTGCCATTTCTTTCTCCAATGCATGAAAGTGAAAAGGGAAAGTGAAGTCGCTTAGTTGTGTCTGACTCTTCACGAACCCATGGACTACAGCCCAACAGGCTCCTCTGTCCATGGGATTTTCCAGGCAAGAGTACTGGAGTGGGGTGCCATTGCCTTCTCCGAAACCATGATTAGAGGCTTGGAATTCTTTTAGCCCCACTACCCATTCTCTGGGGGCTTCTCTAGGGTAGTTCAGTCAGCAAAGAATCTGCCTGCAATGCAGGAGACTGGGTTCGATCCTTGGGTCGGGAAGATACCCTGGGGAAGGAAATGGCTACCCACTCCAGTGTTCTTGCCTGGAGAATCCCAGGAACAGAGGAGCCTGGCAGATTACAGTTCATGGGGTCACAAAGAGTCTGAAATGACTGGGCAACTAAGCATGCACCCATTCTCTGGAGAGGGAAGAAGGGCTGGAAATAGAGTTAATGATCGATCTTACCTGTATGATGAAACCTCTATAAAGATCCCAATATTATGAGGTTTGGAGAGTTTCCTAGCTGGTGAACATGGGGAGTTGCTGGGAGAGTGACATGATATACCCAGAGAAGGCATGGAAGCTCTGCACTCCTTCCCGTGTACTTTTCCCATACACATTTCCATCTAGATGTTTATTGTATCCTTTAGCATAGTCTTTGTTATATAATAAATGATCAAACATAAATGTTTCCCCGAGTTCTGTTAGTTGTTTTTTGAGCAAATGATCAAATCCAAGGGGGAGGAGACCATGGGAACTTCAGATTTATAGCCCAGTTGAATGAAAGCTGTGGGCATCCTGAGCAACTACTAAGTGGAATTGTCATCTTAGGTGGAGAGAAGTCTCATGGGACTGAACACTTAACTTGTAGGATCTGGTGCTCTCTCCAGGTAAACGGTGTCATAACTGAGATAAATTGTAGCACATACAGCTGATGTCAGAGAGAACTGCTTGGTGTGGGAGAAAAAACCCACATACCTGATGTTGCAAGTGTTGTAATTGTTGTACACAACAGAAGACCAAAAAAGTTTGGAAAAAAAAAAAGGAGACACAGAGGAAGAGTGAGCTTTTTTCCCCCTCCTATAATGCCTCATCCAATTTCCATTTCAATCAGCCTTCTAGCTACAAAAACTCAGGATCTCTTTAAATGCTCCCACACAGACTTTCTAACTTCTTTTTCACAGTACCGAGGTTGGTAATTGATTAATCTGAACCTGTCAGTTTTCTTCTTCAAACCAACAGTAGCACTTAGCAACAACGAACACAGTCCTTATAATTACTGAGCCCTCCTTATCTTGGAAATGCTTAGAACTGTGCGTCAGTGTGTCTCCTATCATCTATTCCCATCCAGACTCAACAACGATGAAAATTATAGCCATTATAATGCCAGAGTGAGCAGGAGGTTTTAAACATGGTTTATCTCCAACAATGGGATCTTTATTACTATCTAGCTGGCAAGTGATCTAATTCCAAAATTGCATCCTAAGAGTATGCTACCTGGGACCACTTCTGAAATTACTTATTTCCAGTAGGGTTTCAGCATTAGTTTCCTAGGATTACCACAACAAAATCTCACAAAATTTGTGGCATAAAGCAAGAGAAATTTTTTGTAAATTTCCAGAGGCTAGATATCCAAAAATCGAAGTTTTGGTGGGGTTGGTGTCTTCTAGGCACTCCTAGGAAGAATCTGTTCCATGCCCGTCTCCTGGCTTCTGGTGATTAATTAGAAATATTTGGCATTCCTTGGTGTATGGATATATTACTCCAACCTCTTCATCTATCTTCACATGTTGTTCTCTCCTTTTATTTCTGTGGTCACATGACATTCTCCCTGTGTATCTCTGTCTCTTTATGTTCAAGTTTCCCTCTCCTTATAAAGACACCAGTCATATTGGACTTAAAATCAATATTGCTCAGTATGACTTTGTCTTAACTTGAGCACATATACAAAGACCCTATTTCTGAATAAGGTCACATTTATGCATTAGGATTTCAACATATCTTTTGGGGAGACATAGTTAAACCCTTAACAGTCCCAAGGACAGATAAAGACAAATCCTGTGATGAGAATTTGTGTGTAAGTGATTTATTAGGATATATTACCAAGAAAATGTTGTACAAGAGGATGTATTATCAAGCAGCACCCAAATGAGGGTAACTTTTGCTCATTCTAGTCATAGAGTCCTGGGGATGGTATAGGTCACAACTCAAGCGTCAGCAAAGACAAAGATGATTCTCACCTCTGTACCCATCAGTCACTGGTTCAAAGCTATAGCTGGAGGAACATAAATTCCCAGGTATATTTATTCCTGCGTGTAACAGGAAAGGTGTTAAGATGGCTTGAAGATAGCTGTTATGGAATGATTTATGCCCCCCCTAACTCATATGTTGAAGTCTTAATTCCAAGTGATGCAGAATGTAACTGTATTTGAAGATAGGGCCTTTAAGGAGGTAATTAAGTTAAAATGAGGTCATGTGGGTAGACCCTAATCCAATATGACCAATGTCCTTATAAAAAGAGATTAGTATGCAGATGACACAAAGACAGAGGGACAACGACCATGTGAGGACACTCCAGAAAGACATAATAAGTGTTCTACTGAAACTTGAAACACATATTTTGTCAGTGTCGGCTCTGAAAATTTACCCAGGTTTGTTTTTATACAATGGAGACAGAAACAAGTATACATATGGACCTTAGGAGATTCCTTTAGATGCATCTTGATATTTCTACATATGATGATAAAGTGAGTGGGTTAATCGAGTAACAGGAGTTGGATGAGTGCAAGGTACCAACAGAGCATGGATGCTTCAAGTTTGAAGACATGGATCACTCCACAGAGTGATTAACCTAGACCACATACAATTTTAACCAAGGATGAATAGTTGTAGAGGAGTAAGAAGAGCCCTTAGTTGATGGCTGCTGTTGAAAACTCTGCTTCATTCGATATATCTTATATTCTGTTTTCATATTTGCACACACAAGGGACTTATCTCACAGTCCTAAAAAATACAATTCATAGCCAAGTTTGAGGAATTGTTATATGTAGTTGGGGAAATATATGAAACAATCACACAAATAGCAGAATCTCTTTGCTTCTCTAAAGGACAATTTAAGACTCATATTATTGCCCATTAAGTTAAACCTGTTTTTATATGCTTTTATGTTTTCATATCTAATCAGTATAATGTCTCATTGAAAGGACATTCTACTATATAATGCAACATTAAAGCTGATCTTACTTTAGTCATTACTAATCATAATTGTATTGTTTGCATACTTTTTATCTTTAGTTGGAGTTATAATTTTATATATTCATTTCCTACAGAAATGATTTTCTGTGGATCTGTAACTCAATTAGTATTTCAAATATTTTTGTTAATACACACTTAGAAAAATATCACAATAATGATAATTTAACTTTCAAACATTTAAAAATAGAATGTAAAGATGCAAGTTTTATTTTAGAAAAAAAAAGCAAAATGATGGATATGGTATTATCATTTTTTTCCAATTAGGAATATTTTGTGTAAATATATACAAAAGTCAGTTTACTATAATCTTGATTCTGACAAGCATAATAATAAATGTGAAATCACTTAGTTGAATTTTTAATAAATAAATTAAAACTTTTGCATGTGACACTATAAGTGATATAAGAAAATTATAGGTTAACTGCAGGGATGAATCCATTTAGAGGTATTGTTTATAGTCATAGAATGGAAACTATTCCCAAAACAATTCAACCTATGGTAGAATAGTCTTCAAGACTTTTCTCAGAAAATAAACATCTAAATAAACGTTGTATTATATTCTATAGGAATCATTATTTTGGTGTTAGTTTCACAAATGTTATTTTCACACCCAATGTTAATTAACTTTCAAATCTGTTAATTAAAACAGCAGAATCTCATGTTGTAATATAAATAAAAAGACAATTTTCTTCCCAGGGAGCCAAGCTAAGTCAGTATTCAGAGCCTAGAAACAGAATATAGACAAAAATATTAACCTTACAACTCAGGCAACCTCTAATTACGCATACATGAAAATGTAGATTAAACAAAATTATTAAAATGGAATAGCTCCATGCTTATAGTTCATTAGCTCTTGATGAAAAAGAGGACAAAAATTGT
Source organism: Bos indicus (assembly GCF_029378745.1). Classification (NCBI taxonomy): domain Eukaryota; kingdom Metazoa; phylum Chordata; class Mammalia; order Artiodactyla; family Bovidae; genus Bos; species Bos indicus. Next base: position 49,228,611 of record NC_091767.1, on the reverse strand, counting down.
GTAATTCTTGTATAACTAGTTAGGAGCTGATGGTGGAAACATTTTGTGAAAACACAAATCAGTTCACATTCTAATATTATCTCAATCAAACCTACTCTTACTCATGTCTCTACCATCCTCCTTGTTTTCTCTAACCTGCAAAACTTTTGCCTTATTTATCATCCCTTGGCCAGTAACTGAGAAGAGGTTCTTGGAGGATATCCTACCTGCCTTCTCATCTCAACCAATATCAATCAAGTCAGGCAATATTTTAGGTACTGAAGATATAGGAGTGAACAGAAGTCCACATACCTGTCTTCTTTAAGATTATATTTCACTCAAGTGATAGACATAAATAAATTAAACATAACTAAATAATGATCTTCTCCACCTTTGGCTGCAAAGAATATCATCAATCTGATTTCTGTGATGTCCATGTGTAGAGTCTTCTCTTGTGTTGTTGGAAGAGGGTGTTTGCTATGACCAGTGCATTCTCTTGGCAAAACTCTATTAGCCTTTCCCCTGCTTCATTCTATACTCCAAGGCCAAATTTGTCTGTTACTCCAGGTGTTTTTTGACTTCCTACTTTTGCATTCCAGTCCCCTATAATGAAAAGGACATCTTTTTAGGGTGTTAGTTCTAAAAGGTCTTGTAGGTCTTCATAGAACCATTCAACTTCAGCTTCTTTAGCATTACTGGTTGGGGCATAGGCTTGGATCACCATGATATTGAATGGTTTGCCTTGGAAATGAACAGAGATCATTCTGTCGTTTTTGAGATTGCATCCAAGTACTGCATTTCTAACTCTTTTGTTGACCATGATGGCGACTCCATTTCTTCTAAGGGATTCCTGCCCAGAGTAGTAGATATAATGGTCATCTGAGTTAAATTCACCCCTCCCAGTCCATTTTATTTTGCTGATTCCTAGAATGTCGACATTCACTCTTGCCATCGCCTGTTTGACCACTTCCAATTTGCCTTGATTCATGGACCTTACATTCCATGTTCCTATGCAATATTTCTCTTTACAGCATCAGACCTTGCTTCTATCACTGGTCACATCCACAACTGGGTATTGTTTTTGCTTTAGCTCCATCCCTTCATTCTTTCTGGAGTTATTTCTCCACTGATCTCCAGTAGCATATTGGGCACTTTGGGCTCCAAAATCAGTGCAGATGGTGATTGCAGCAATGAAATTAAAAGACGCTTACTCCTTGGAAGGAAAGTTATGACCAACCTAGATAGCATATTCAAAAGCAGAGACATTACTTTGCCAACAAAGGTGTGTCTAGCCAAGGCTATGGTTTTTCCAGTGGTCATGTGTGGATGTGAGAGTTGGACTGTGAAGAAAGCTGAGCACTGAAAAATTGATGCTTTTGAACTGTGGTGTTGGAGAAGGCTCTTGAGAGTCCCTTGGACTGCAAGGAGATCCAACCAGTCCATCCCAAAGGAGATCAGTCCTGGGTGTTCATTGGAAGGACTGATGCTGAAGCTGAAACTCCAGTACTTTGGCCACCTCATGCGACGAGTTGACTCATGGGAAAAGACTCTGATGCTGGGAGGGATTGGGGGCAGGAGGAGAAGAGGATGACAGAGGATGACATGGCTGGATGGCATCACAGACTCGATGGATATGAGTTAGGGTAAACTCCAGGTATTAGTGATGGACAGGGAGGCCTGGCATGCTGCCATTCATGGGATTGCAAAGAGTCAGACACGGCTGAGCGACTGAACTGAACTGAACTGAAATAGTGATCTTAAATCCTGAATCTTACTCTCTTGCTTTGCAACCTTAAACAAGTTATTTAACCTACTAAACCTCAAACATTTTTTAACCTATAAAAATGGGAATGATAATATTATCAGTGGCTGTGTGTATACAGACACACATGTGGGGCTTCCCAGGCGGCACTGGTAGTCTACCTGCAATACAGGAAGAGGTGAGTTTGATGCTTGGGTTGAGAAAATCACCTGGAGAAGGAAATGGCAACCAACTCCAGTATTTTTGCCTGGGAAATCCATGGACAGAGGGGCTTGGCAGTCTATAATCTGTGGAGTCACAAAAGTTGTACATGACTTAACAACTAAACAACAACAACATACACACACACACACACACACACATATATAAACATACATAGAAAAGAATGTATATATACAGCTTTCATTAACAGAGAATTATAAATCCCCAGCAGATTGAGCAAAGATTCTTATGTAGACAGAAATCAAGCTCATATAAATTGCCTTTGTTGAGACGATGAAATAGAGAGAAAAATATAAATTACGGGTGATCCAGTGAGCAAAGAACCTTGTTATTCAATTTCTTGTGTTGAGGCAGAATCCAGAAAAAATAAGAAGGTTAAACATCAAAAATTTTACTATAAGGCTGCTTACCTAACCAGAGAGGTACTGATTTCATTCATGATATGATTTCTGTAGAACAAAAGAGATCACCCTGCCCCCAAATAATTTCCAATGTCCTACCAGTAGAAAGCCAGTGTTGTTGTTGTTCAGTCACTAGGTCATGTTCGACCCTCTGTGACCCCCCTGAATGACGGCATGCCAGGTTGCCCTGTCCTTCACTATCTCCCGGAGTTTGTTCAAACTCATGTCCATTGAGTTGGTGATGCCATCCAACCATCTCATTCTCTGTCATCCCTTTCTCCTCTTGCCTTCAATCTTTCCCAGCATCAGGGTCTTTTCCAATGAGTTGGCTTTTCACATCAGGTAGCAAAAGTTTTAGAGCTTCAGCTTTAGCCTCAGTCCTTCCAATGAATATTTAGAATTGATTTCCTTTAGGATTTACTGATCTGATCTCCTTGCTGTCCAAGGGACTCTCAAGAGTCTTCTCCAACACCACAGTTCAAAAGCATCAGTTCTTCAGTGCTCAGCCTTCTTTATGATTCAACTCACACATTTGTACATGACTACTGGAACAACAGACTGGTTCCAAATAGGAAAAGGAGTTCGTCAAGGCTGTATATTGTCACCTTGTTTATTTAACTTATATGCAGAGTACATCATGAGAAATGCTGGACTGGAAGAAGCACAAGCTGGATTGCCAGGAGAAATATCAATAACCTCAGATATGCAGATGACACCACCCTTATGGCAGAAAGTGAAGAGGAACTGAAAAGCCTCTTGATGAGAGTGAATGTGGAGAGTGAAAAAGTTGGCTTAAAGCTCAACATTCAGAAAATGAAGATCATGGCATCTGATCCATCACTTCATGGCAAATAGATGGGGAAATAGTGGAAACAGTGTCAGATTTTATTTTTCTGGGCTCCAAAATCACTGCAGATGGTGACTGCAGCCATGAAATTAAAAGATGCTTACTCCTTGGAAGGAAAGTTATGACCAACCTAGATAGCATATTCAAAAGCAGAGACATTACTTTGCCAACAAAGGTCCGTCTAGTCAAGGCTATGGTTTTTCCTGTGGTTATGTATGGATGTGAGAGTTGGACTGTGAAGAAGGCTGAGCACCGAAGAACTGATGCTTTTGAACTCTGGTGTTGGAGAAGACTCTTGAGAGTCCCTTGGACTGCAAGGAGATCCAACCAGTCCATTCTGAAGGAGATCAGCCCTGGGATTTCTTTGGAAGGACTGAAGCTAAAGCTGAAACTCCAGTACTTTGGCCACCTCATGCAAAGAGTTGACTCATTGGAAAAGAGTCTGATGCTGGGAGGGATTGGGGGCAGGAGGAGAAGGGGACATCAGAGGATGAGATGGCTGGATGGCATCACTGACTCGATGGATGTGAGTCTGGGTGAACTCCAGGAGTTGGTGATGGACAGGGAGGCCTGGCGTGCTGCAATTCATGGGGTCGCAAAGAGTTGGACACGACTGAGTGACTTATCTGATCTGATCTGATCTGACTGGAAAACCTGTAACTTTGCCTTTGTTGACAAAGTGATGTCTCTCTCTCTCTTTTTTAATACACCGTCTGTGTTTGTCATAGCTTTTCTTACTAGGAGTGAGTATCTTTTGATTTTGTGGCTGCAGTCACCATCCACAGTGATTTTGGAGCCCAAGAAAAATTCTGCCACTGTTTCCACTTTTTCCCCATCAATTTACCATGTAGTGATTAGTCATGATTGATTGCCATGAAGAAAGCCAGTAGGAGTAATTTTTAGTCCTCTTAACTGTTTTAGGTCAGTGTAGGTTTCAAGAGATATGCATTTACTATTAACAAATAAATAATAAATAAAATTGCTTGTTAGGGTGCAGAACGTGAAGAGACAAGAAGGGTAAATGGCACTGAGGGTGGAGGCCAAACGGTGCAGAGGATGTACTGCCTGCATGGAGCCTTTTAAATAGATGATCTTGTTTTAGTATCTGGCAGCAACCTAATTTTTTTTGATAGAATGTGTCATAATTTACCCAATATAAGTAGGAGCAGAGTCAGAGGGTATATCCCAATCTACACGTAATTTGAGGAAGTACAAAAGCAAGCAAGTGTCTATTTGAGGTGGGGAATGGTAAGGCCGGGAAATAGGAGAGGGACTTGAGCAGTGCATGTTGCCTCACCCATGCAAATTCAGAAAGCACTGCTGAGTCAATCAGGTGTAAGCAGTCACGAGGTACTCTGGGAAAATCCAGAAAAACCAGGGAAACAATTACAGTAAGTCCTTTACATATGAACCTTCAAGTTTCAAGCTTTCAAAGATACAAACATGCATTCACATGTCCAGTCATGAAAGTTAGTTCACATGTCTGGCATACATTGTTATGTGTGTGCATCCTCTACAAGTGATTGTGCTTTTATGCAGTTTACTGTACAGTACAGTATAGAATACAGTAGTACAGTATCTTTATTTCAAGCTAGATCTGAAAGAGGATGACTTCATTGAACTCCTTTCTGTGCAACACAAGGAACTTAATACTGAAGACCTTGGAATTGGAGGCCCATTGAAAGGACGAAGAGAGACAGAGAAAGAAGTGATTGAAGAACCAAAGACTTTCATGATGTGGAAAATGACAAAGGGGTTTTCTTTATTTCAGGAGGCCCTGTTAGTTTTTTGAGGTACAGGACCCAAAAGTAGAAAGGAGCAGGAAGGTTGCAGCAGCCATTCAGAATGCAGTCCAGTTCTACTGTGTCATCTGTGACAAGAAAAAATAAGCCACATTCTGGATCATTTTTTCAAGAGGGTAGATAGAACTGAATCCAGCAAGAAGCTGGAGTGAAATTGCAGCTTGCCCTCTGTCTCTTAACACTGACAATGCTTCGGTTCTGCCATCTCCCACCTCCTCTCCTTCCTCCAGGCAGTAACTCTTCTTATGTGTCCACACGATGCCAACCCCTGTATGCCAGCTGTTCTACTGTACTACTGTACACTTCAAGTACTGTACTATAAGATTAAAATGTTTATTTTTGTGTTTTTTAATGTATTAATTGTGTGAAAAGTAGTATCAACCTATTACAGTACAGTACTATATAGCTGATTGTGTTAGTTGGGTACCTAGGCCAACTTTGTTGGACTTAACAACTGCTGTCAGAACAGAACTCGATCCTATGTAGGGGACTTACTATACGTTAAATCAGGAAGAGAGAGTCACTAAAGCAGGCTGAAAAGGGAAACAATCCATGTCAAACCAGAAGAAATATTAGTGGTTGCAGAGTAGCAAAGGAATGTATGAATAGTACCCACATGACCTTTTGTTAGAAATTGTTCCATCCCACTCGTATTCTTGTTTATTCCATACATAAATGTCTTTAGCAGGCCTTCTGGAATTTTTGTAATTATGACATATTATTCATGATGCCAAGATATTTCAGAATTCACTGACCTAAGACTCAGGGAAAATAATTAAGTGGTGATTTCTTTTTATTCCTAAATCGTGATGGCAAGAGTCATCCCACTGGATTGGTAGAAAGTAATGACCATGAAAGCGTAATTTCACCTAAGGTGTCTCATATGTTTTTCAAGTCAATTTTTAGCTACCATCAGCATACAGGGTCTGTGGTCACTACTGTGCTGGATAGGGTGCCCATGAGCTCACAAGAGTCAGCTGTGCACATTTATTGCAAATCCATGTTTAGTGAATTTATGTTGATAGCTTTAAATTGGCTATGGTAGAAAACACTAAAAACTCCTCCCTGGAGAGCTGGTTGTCAAATATTACCTACGCACCATTAAGTTTGCCCTGGTCTTCCTTTCCACCACCTCTCATTTGTGGTTTGATTCCAGTGCTTATGAAGCCTTTTGGAAAAGCCTCACTATTGCCATTCTCATGGTTTCTCTATTTTGTTAACTTTGTGGTGTCTCAAAATGAATTCAACAAACAGTGTAGGAGATAGATGGTATTACAACCCTTCTCTGATTTGTTTTATTCCTTAAGAACCTCCTGCCAACTACCAAAATGTGTGGTTCTCCTTCCCTGATGGCATGTGTGTGTATGTGTGTGTGTGTGTGTGTGTGTGTGTGTGTGTGTGTGTGTGTGTGCACGCACGCATATGTGAGGGTATGGGAAAAGAGAGAGAAGAAATGTCTGATAACAGAAGGGGCAGTCAAAAAGTAAGCAAGCCATTTAAATTTATTATTTAAAGTTATGCATTCGTTGTGCTCTGTCTACATCTCTTTTGCCCCGTTTCCCAGATTAACTCTTCACTCCTTTTCACTCTGCCCTTTGTTCTGGGAAATTAACACAGGGGCTAGCTCAACGGTTCTCTTTCTTCCCAACCCGTTGAGTTTGGCCAAAGGAAGACCTCAGCAGGAGATCTGAAGACTGAATGATCTGCTCTCTAGCTGCTCTCGCTGGGTTCTCATAACTGTTCTTTGCTGTGTCCCTCTGTTCCAGGCTCAGAAACAGCTCCCTGCTGTTGCTACTGTCAGGATACAACACCATCCGTTATCATTTTCTTAAAACCTCACCCTGTTCCTTAAAAAACAAAATCCTTTCTATTAAAATCTCGTCAGTTATCCTGTTTGAGTAGGCTATTCCTTATACCACTGGGATCTTGGCTGATACGCCATTTAAACTAAGTCATAGTCCATGAAATTTCATATTCTTCTCATTAAAAGCATTTCTAGTTGGTGATATTAATAAATCATATACTCATGTCGTTTTGACTGTGGAAAAACAAAAAACCTAAGAATAGTTCTGCCAAAAATAGCTGTTTATATCATCTTAATTATTGTACATCTACCTCACCTATCATTTTATGAAATCTTGCCAGAGTTTAGTAATTTTTTTCTGAATAATTACACTGGACATAAACAGTAAGAGCCATAATCAAAGAGAAAAATAAGGATAATGAAGGAATATTGAGGACACCAGCTCTCAAAATATATGTAAAAATATTTCTAATGCATATTGGTGTAAGAAAAATACAATAACTTTATCAGTATGTTAAATATACGGGATGAATTAAAGCAAATAGATTCCATTTCATGAACACTCTTTCTGGGTTCAGTTACATTATGGTGACTATCTGGTGATATAATTTGGTTTAAAGCAGAGTGGTGTTAGAAAATCTACTCTCGTGTTAGCCAAATCTTGAGTTTCACATTATTTTGTTGAAGAGTTTCTGGAAAAATATTTCCCTACTCATTTATTCTCAGAAAACCATCAGGAGTTAATCAGGAAACATTTCAAGCTCTCTAACCTTCTATGCTTCAGGCCATCCATCCTGAGTCAGTCATCTAGCTAAAATGTTGCTCCAATACTGATGCAGTCTCAAGAGTGAGAAAGAGGGCACTCTCACTTTGACCTGCAACTAAGAGAAAGGTCGTGTGACATGACTGACACTTTGCGAAAGCGTGGGAAGGAAATATTGGCTCATGTTATTATAACCCAGTGACTGCAGAGTTTGTACAAACTATGTATTCAACTGAACAAGGGTTTTGTTAACATTTCCTCTCCTTATATTTTCTATTAACTTACCTAGTGGCTATAAAAATGTGATCTTGTAATTCACCATTTAAATTTAGTTTTAAAATAATGTGATAAAAATGATGAATAAACCCAAATAAGAAGAAAAATATTTTTAAAATGTATATACTGTATATAAAATGACAATATGTATACTTGGAGAGAAAAAAAGCCTAAATTATTTCCTTATTCACTCCAACTGTCAAAGGTTGAACATAATGATTTGGACATATTATGACCTCAAAACCTGTTTATTGGATTTAATGCAAATATTTGAAATAAAATTAAAATTGTATTGTCTATTTATGAGAGAAGTTCCAAACTTAAGCATTTGTTTTGTTTTTTAACACATAATGAAAAATTAATCTGCTTACAGAACCTTGGCAACACCAAAAAAAAAAAAAAAAAAAACCCAATGACTCTTTCAAGGTGCTGAAGATTACCTAAAATGGCTTGTCAGCAGAACCATGACACAAGTAGATGTGGTGCCTGATGCTCCTTGGCTGAGGATTCTTTCTGATGAAATACAAGCTACCCACCTGTGACTAAAGGTATTAAGAGTGATGAAAAATATGGACAGGGTAAGAATTGCTTAGTGCTGTGAAACTAATCCAAAATGTACATGAATTCTAATATTTCATGCTCATTATAAAAGAGGTTTCTGATGTCTTAACACACCTTCAAAACCATCGATTCAGATATATTCTTTTACCTTCACAAGAATCTCTACTCATGAGCTCTCAACTCAATAGCAGCATTAATTCTAAAGAAAGTAAACAATCTACATTAATCAGGTATAAACTTTCCCAAGTTGTCTTATATAATTAGCATGAACAGTTTTGAAGAGGCTAGTTATGCTGTTGTTTCTTTAGAGATGAATTTAGGTTCCAAATATTTTCTTGATTCTCTTCAGCAAACAAGACAACACGCTTGTTTTTGTTTGTTTTGTTTTTCGGGATGGGGGGGGGGTGGTTTCTGTCTTTTTTTATTTTTGGCAGTAGGGGACAGTTCATGTATAGATCCAACATCAGAGAGCACTGAACCAAGAAGTGTTAGGGCAAAGTTGAGACTAGGGTAAAGTTGAGATCTCAGTACAGAGCCAAAGTTGTAGCAATGGTTTCTGACAAAACTGAGGAGTAATTTGAAGATAGAATTGTTGGAATTTGTAGTAAAATTGATGATCTGGATGAGCAAAGCAAGACAAAAGACATTTTCAATCCAATTGCATTATTCAGGAAGGGATAGGCTACATTGTAGTAGGAAAATGACCCTTGAAATCTCACCAGCTTAATATATAAAAGTGTATGTCTTGTTTACCAAAAGTCAGTTAGAGTTTGAATTGATGCTTTTGAACTGTGGTGTTGGATAAGACTCTTGAGAGTCCCTTGGACTGCAAGGAGATCCAACCAGTCCATTCTGAAGGAGATCAGCCCTGGGATTTCTTTGGAAGGAATGATGCTAAAGCTGAAGCTCCAGTACTTTGGCCACCTCACACGAAGAGTTGACTTGTTGGAAAAGACTCTGATGCTGGGAAGGATTGAGGCCAGGAGGAGAAGGGGACGACAGAGGATGAGATGGCTGGATGGCATCACTGACTCGATGGACATGAGTCTGAGTGAACTCCGGGAGTTGGTGATGGACAGGGAGGCCTGGTGTGCTGCGATTCATGGGATCGCAGAGAGTCAGAAACGACTGAGCGACTGATCTGATCTGATCTGAGCTCTATACAGCAGGGCCTTTTCCAGTAGTACCACAGATACCTAGGCTCTTTGTATCTTCCAGGGCCACCATCAGAAATACTTATTTTCCAGGGTAGCTACACTGAGGGAAAAGAGAGCTGAGAATTGTCAGGACTTCTCACTGCTGAGACTTAACATTGGTATGTGTTCTAAGCCTTAGAATCTAAGGCACAGACCATAGAACTCATCAAATAACCCATGTGCTTTCCTTCATCTTCCAGTCTATATGTAATTAGATCAGGACAATACGATTACTTCCGGCCAATAGGCTGAGTGGCAATGGTGTGTCATCTCTGGAATGAGCCATTTAAGAGTTAGTGTGATTTCATCAAGCTTTTTCTCCCCCTGTCATATGACTGCAGTTCTAAATGATAGATCTACAAGATTGTAAAGAAAAAAAAAAGAAGAACCTATTTCCTAAGTCACTGTTTAGAAGGGAGCTGCTCTAGAGAGTTACTGGACCCACATATGTCTTTGTGTGGGCAAGAGCAAAGTTTTACCTGCTAGGCCTTAAAATTTGGAACTTGTTTTCAGAAAATAACCAAGCCTATCTTTACTGATACAGCAGTGAAGATGAGTGCTTCAGAACTAAGCCCTCCAGTGGAGAAAGTTATAATGAGCTTGGTTTCCTAGAATCCTACTACTGTTGAAAAGATGAACCTTGCTGTTGTTCAGTCTTTACGTCATGGCAGACTCTGCGACCCTATGGATTGCAGCAAGCTTCCCCCTTCTTCACTATCTCCCTGAGTTTGCTTAAACTCACGTCCATTGATTTAGTGATGCCATCCACCCTTCTCATCCTCTCATCACCCCTCTCCTCTTGGCCTCAGTCTTTCCCAGCATCTGAGGCTTTTCCAATGAGTTGGCTCTTTACTTACATCAGGTGGCCAACATGTTGGAGCTTCAGCTTCACCATCAGTCCTTCCAATGAATACTCAAGGTTGATTTCCTTTTAGATTGACTGGTTTGATCTCCTTGCAGTCTGAGACTCTCAAGATTCTTCTACAATACCACAATTCGAAAACATCAATTCTTCAGCACCCAGCCTTCTTTATGGTCCAACTCTCACATCCACACATGACTAATACTACAGCTTAGTATTAGACATGAAATGATTGGACCAGATGCCATGATCTTTGTTTTTTGAATGCTGAGTTTCAAGCCAGCTTTTTCACTCCTCTTTCACCCTCATCAAGATGCTCTTTAGTTCCTTTTCACTTTCTGTTATTACAGTAGTATCATCTGCACATCTGAGATTATTGATATATCTCCTGACAATCTTGATTCCAACTTGTGATTCATCCAACCCAGCATTTTGCATAATATACCCACTCCAGTGTTCTTGCCTGGAGAATCCCAGGGACGGCGGAGCCTGGTGGGCTGCCGTCTATGGGGTCGCAGAGTCGGACATGACTGAAGCGACTTAGTAGCAGCAGCAGCAGCAGCACTCTGCATGTAAGTTAAATAAATAGAGTGACAATATACTGGTTGACATACTCTTTTCCCAATTTTGAACCAGTTCATTGTTCCTTGTCAGTTTCTAACTGTTGCTTCTTGACCTGCATACAGGTTTCTCAGGAGGCAGGTAGGTTGTCTGGTATTCCCATCTCTTTAAGAATTTTCCACAGTTTGCTGTGCTCTACACAGTCAAGGGCTTTAGTGTAGAAGCAGAAGATGTTTTTCTGGAATTCTCTTTCTTTCTCTACGATCCAACGGATGTTGGCAATTTGATCTCTGATTCCTCTGCCTTTTCTAAACCCAGCTTGTATCTCTAGAAGTTCTGGATTCACATGCTGCTGAAGCCTGGCTTGAAGGATTTTGAGCATCACCTTGCTAGCATATGAAATGAGCACAATTGTATGATAGTTTGAACATTCTTTGGCATTACCCTTCTTTGGAACTGGAATGAAAACTGACTTTCCCAGTCCTGTGGCCCCTGTTGAGTTTTCCAAGTTTGCTGTCATATTGAGTACAGCACTTTAACAGCATTATCTTTTAGGATTTGAAATAACTCAGCTGGAATACCATCACCTCCACTCGCTTTGTCTGTAATAATGCTTCCTAAGGTATGCCTGACTTCACACTCCAAATGTCTGGCTCTAAGTGAGTGATCACACCCTCATGGTTATCTGCATCATTAAGACCTTGTATAGTTCTTCTGTGCATTCTTGCCACCTCTTCTTAATACCTTCTGCTTCTGTTAGGTCTGGGGCTTCCCTGGTAACTCAGTTGGTAAAGAATCCACCTGCAATTCAGGAGACTCTGGTTTGATTCCTGGGTCAGAAAGATCCACCGGAGAAGAGATAGGCTACCCACTCCAGTATTCTTGGGCTTTCCTGGTTGCTCAGACAGTAAACAATCTTCCTGCAATGTGGGAGACCTGGATTTGATCCATGGGTTGGGAAGATCCCCTGGAGAAGGAAGAGCTACCCACTCCAGTATTATGGCCTGGGGAATTCCATGGACAAAGCCTGGAAGGCTAAAGTCCATGGAGTCACAAAGAGTCAGACAGGACTGAGCCACTTTCACTTTCTGTTAGGTCTTTGCCATTTCTTTCCTTTATTGTGCCCATCTTTACATGAAATGTTACCTCAGTATCGCCAATATTCTTGAAGAGATCTCTAGTCTTTCCCACTCTATTGTTTCCCTCTATTTCTTTGCATTGTTCACTTAAGAAGGTTTTCTTATCTCTCCTTGCTGTTTTCCAGAACTCTGCATTCAGTTGGGTATATCTTTCCCATTCTCCTTTGCCTTTTGCTTCTCTTGTTTTCTCAGCTATTTGTAAGGCCTTTTCAGAAAACCACTTTGCTTTCTTGAATTCTTTTTCTTGGGGATGGTTTTGGGCCCTGCCTCCTGTGGAATGTTACCAGCCTCTATCCATAGTACTTCAGGACTCTGTCTACCAGATCTAATCCATTGAATCTATTTGTACCTCCACTGTATAACCATAATGGATTTTATTTAGGTCATACCTAAGTGTTCTAGTTAACAGCATTATATGAACAAGGGTTGTGGGTCACAATAAACTGTGGAAAATTCTGAAAGAGATGGGAATACCAGACCACCTGATCTGCCTTTTGAGAAATTTGTATGCAGGTCAGGAAGCAACAGTTAGAACTGGACATGGAACAACAGACTGGTTCCAATAGGAAAAGGAGTTCGTCAAGGCTGTATATTGTCACCCTGTTTATTTAACTTATATGCAGAGTACATCATGAGAAATGCTGGACTGGAAGAAACACAAACTGGAATCAAGATTGCCGGGAGAAATATCAATAACCTCAGATATGCAGATGACACTACCCTTATGGCAGAAAGTGAAGAGGAACTCAAAAGCCTCTTGATGAAAGTGAAAGTGGAGAGTGAAAAAGTTGGCTTAAAGCTCAACATTCAGAAAACGAAGATGATGGCATCCAGTCCCACCACTTCATGGGAAATAGATGGGGAAACAGTGGAAACAGTGTCAGACTTTATTTTTCTGGGCTCCAAAATCACTACAGATGGTGACTGCAGCCATGAAATTAAAAGACACTTACTCCTTGGAAGGAAAGTTATGACCAACCTAGATAGCATATTAAAAAGCAGAGACATTGCCAACAAAGGTTCGTCTAGTCAAGGCTATGGTTTTTTCCTGTGGTCATGTATGGATGTGAGAGTTGGACTGTGAAGAAGGCTGAGCGCCGAAGAATTGATGCTTTTGAACTGTGGTGTTGGAGAAGACTCTTGAGAGTCCCTTGGACTGCAAGGAGATCCAATCAGTCCATTCTGAAGGAGATCAGCCCTGGGATTTCTTTCAAGGAATGATGTTAAAGCTGAAACTCCAGTACTTTGGCCACCTCATGTGAAGAGTTGGACTCATTGGAAAAGACTCTGATGCTGGGAGGGATTGGGGGCAGGAGGAGAAGGGGACGACAGAGGATGAGATGGCTGGATGGCTTCACTGACTCAATGGACAATGAGTCTCAGTGAACTCCAGGAGTTGGTGATGGACAGGGAGGCCTGGCGTGCTGCGATTCATGGGGTCGCAAAGAGTCGGACACGACTGAGCGACTGATCTGATCTGATCTGAAGGCTATGAAATAAGAAATGTTTCTGTGCAGTTTAGAAGCAGTGATACATTTTAAATATAGCAGCTAGTTTTTCCCAGAAAGATTTTATACTACCCCAACAATGTTTTTTCACTCTTTTTTTCAGCATATAAAACAATCTGATAAAAGTTGTTTTTAAGTGATGCATGCATCCAGTTCTTTTATTAAAATAAATCTTCCCAATTTACCTTTTCTCATATCAAAAATAATTTCAGGTATCTTTAATTGGGCATGATATAGATTACAGAAACTGTAGACTCATAGTTTCACTTTCTGCATAAAAGATACTATTAATATTTTAAATGTGTTGGCTTCAGTTTTTTTATAATATATATGGAAGAAGAAATTGACTCTCTCAAAATTGGAAACAATTCATATTACATAATCCTAGGAAAACAAGCCAAAAAACTACTTTTACTAACTACAGATTTTAATTTAAATATAAATTGTACATAGTTTGAAATTACTTAATGGGAGACAGACATCTTTGCCTCTGGAACAGCCAAATTTCATGACTGGGAAATATACAGTCAAAGAAACAATGAAAAGTATATCTTAAATTTTGCTTTAAGTTTCAAATCCTTTGGTTTCAGTCAAGATATATGAAGTCAGGTTTATGACTAAGAAAGCCACTTTTTCCCTCTCATGCAATGAATCAGAGGCAACGGGAAGTTAGCTAGGGCTTAACATGGATTAAAAGCAAGAGAATTGATAAACTGTCAAATGCTCTCTTTTTAAGACAATAACAGGAAACAAAATGTCCAACCACTACTTATAATTTATAGAACTATTATAGACCTAGGAACTGTTTTATAACTCAGAACAACATAAAAGAGATGTCTTAAAGATATCTCATAGAAAAAATGGAAAATCAGTCTTGTTATGAAGTCATTATAATAAGAAAATCTTTCTCCTTTTGTTTATATTTCTCTAATAATTGATTTTATATACATTATTCTTTTAAACATCTTACCCTTTGTTATGGTAAAGAAAAAAATTGCAAGTGAATATTTAGAATCTCTTGTATCTCTCACATACCAGGAGAATTTTTCCCTTGTCCCCATAATTTGTGGCATGGTTGTGCAGCCTGGAATAGTGAGTGAAGGACGAGAAATAAGAACAGTATACTGTAATCCATCTGATTGATTTTCATTGCTGAAAATCAATGAAAAGTTATTCACAGTAAAAAAAAAAAAAAATGAACAGCAAGGACAGGAGATGCAAGAGTCTGGGTTTAAGGAAGATGTTAGAAATTGAGGGAGAGGGACTTGTGCTGTAGTCCAGTGGTTAGGACTTTGCTTCCAATGCAGGGGGTGAAGGTTCAATCCCTGGTTGGGGAGCTAAGATCCTACATGCCTCACAGCCAAAAACCAAAGCAGAAAACAGAAGCAGTATTGTAACACATTTAATAAAGACTCTAACAATTATTTTACAGTAAAAATTAAGAAAAAAAGAAAAGAAATTGAGGGAGAAGATTGGGATTAAGTTGCCATTCTGTGATGAGTGTGTCTTTGGGGTAACTGAAAGAGAGATGAAAAGGATTTCTATGTTGGGTTATGTGTTATGAATGGAAGCCTTCCCTTCCAGAGGATTCAGCAAAAATTAGAGAGCCCCTCTCTCAATTAGAGATGATTTTTCTCAATAAACTGCTGAAATGGGCCAAAGAGTAACCAGCTTCATAAGTTGTCTTGACTTTTAACAAGATATTTTAATTATCTCAAAAAAAAAAATAGTTCACCAGATATCATTTTGTTATACCAAGCCAACAGGAAAACAACAAATAATGATTGATCAATGTGATTAATCACTGAATGAAAATTCTCAAAATAACAGACTGGACTCAGGACTTATATTTCAGCGAGGAATGCTTCTACTTAGAAGTAACAGAAAACAGGTCTAATAGAAGTTTAACAATGGAGGGACATTTTTCTTATATCACAAGACATCTGAAAGTAAGGCTGTGTTGGCATTTGTTCGCAGTTCAATAATGGCAGACCTAACATCTCTGTTAACTTCTTTTCCTCTCATAACTGAAATGTGTCTGCCACTTTACAGTAGCAAATCCTTGAGATGAGAGAGAAACTGGTTTGATCCTTCTAGCGCATGAAGGAGGACAGCATGGGAAATAGAGTGGTCTCAAGAAGGAGGCTTTAGGGAAGACTGCAGAAAGTCTTTTGTGTAGTTCCATATTATCTACTTCATTTGATTTCTAGGGATGTCCCACAGAAAGCAATATTTTTGGTTTTTATGACTTTCCTGTGACTCTTCTCACTATTCAGATATTTCCTAGCCTGGTGAATAGCAGGTTGAAATCAGAGTCAGGGAACAAGGATGTATCTAGGCCCTGAGGCATAAATTATTCCTTCCATCCAACTTCTTCCTGAAGTAAACATCTTTTCACAAACCAGGGTTAATATAAGCAATTTGGCATATATTTTTATCAGAAAAATCAGGCATTTTAATTCTGAAAACGAGCTGTCTTTTGGGTAGCAATAGAGGGGAAAGTTATACAATGAAGGGCTTTATTAGTGATATGAAATAACTGGCATATTTTATAATCTTAAAATCTCTAGTAACATAAACGAAATGATGTTCTGTAGGAAAAAGATTGAGTTTAGTGTGGTTCCTGACTCAAAACTTTTATATTTCCACCTGGATGATGGAGATTTGAAAACTCGAGAGATATCCACCAGAACAAAGTCAACATAGCCTATGCCACCTACTTACACGTACCTTCAAGCATGTTAAAATAATGCAATGGAGTATAGCTTGCAGCATCCTTGATTTTGTGCAGCGCCACCTTTCTGTATGTTTTGTTTGGGAGGCTGGAGTGGCTCTGGTCAGTCCCTGTTTAATGACTATGAACATCTTTGATCTGAGACATTACAACCCTGGGAAATAATGAGGAAGCATTCATTGGGACTATTTTGTTGTTGTTATTGTTCCTTACTGTGGGTTCTATTACCACATCTCTCATTTAGCGTTGGTATGAGATTAGACCTCGATCTCTTCTAGATGCCTTCCCATGTGTGCTTTTCATCTGCATTTACTTATCTCTTGAAGTTGAAGAGCTGGGAGTGCCCTGGATGGATAGACTTTGCATCAACAAAAAGCTGAGTTTTTTCAGGTGGCTCAAAGAAAGAAAAGAATTCAACTGTGGAAAAAAGTATTTTGTTACACAATATGCAAACATTTGTACTGACTTGTAGAACAAGTTTCATAAAACACACCCCCAACTAAGATAGATAGCATACAAATAGCCTATTCTTCCTACTGATTCTAGCACCATATAGAATGTGTTTCAATTTCCTCATTGTTACAGATTGTAAAAAGAAAAAAAAAATCAGATTTTGGTGCTATATAGATAGAACTGAAAGGTGACAACAATTGATATAATCTAAAAGTGGTAAGAATAAATGTAGTGTAGCAGTTGGCATGCAGTTAGAGGCTCAAAGAATAAACGTTGAGTATCTGAGCTGCTCAGAATTTTACAAATTTCTGAATATTTAACTCAAATTAGATAATAGCAACAAGTGCATGCATGTGTGTTAAGTCACTTCAGTTGTGTCTGATTCTTTGCAACCGTGTGGACCAGAGCCCACCAGGCGCCTCTGTCCATGGGATTTTCTCCAGAATACTGGAGTAGGTTGCCATGCCCTCCTCCAGGGGATCTTCCCCACCCAGAGATCGAACCCACATCTCTTCTGCCCCATCTCTTCTGTCCCCTGCAATGGCACGCAGCTTCTTTACCACTATTGCCACCTGAAAAGTGAAAGTGAAGTCGTTCAGTCGTGTCCGACTCTTTGCAACTCCATGGACTTAGCCTACCAGGCTCCTCTGTCCATGGATTTTTCCAGGCAAAAGTACTGGCGTAGGTTGCCATTTCCTTCTCCAAGGGATCTTCCTGACTCAGGGATTGAACCCAGGTCTCCCACATTCCAGGCAGACGCTTTACCATCTGAGCCACCGAGGAAGCCCCAAAACAGGTATATGTATGTGTGTGTGTGTGTGTGTGTGTGTGTATATATATTTTGTACAAGGCCAAGTTCTAGGTGCTTTTCTCATATGAACTCATTCATACTTGTTAAACTTATAAAGTAGGTGCTGTTTTTGTTCCCATTTGTTACGTGAAGAAACAGAGGCTTTAAGCAACCTGCCCAAGGTCACACAGCTAGTAGGTATTAGAACTGGGGATCTGAACTTAAGTTAGCTTCCCAGGTGACACTAGTGGTAAAGAACCCGCTTGCCAATGCAGGAGACACAGGAGATGAGGTTTGATCTCCAGGTCAGATTGATCGCCTGGAGGAGGACATGGCAACTCACTCCAGTATTCTTGCTTGGAGAATCCCATGGACAAAGGAGCTTGACAGGCTACAGTCCATAGGGTCACAAAGAGTCGGACACAACTGAAGAAAATTAGCACCCGCACACATCTGTCTCTGAGCTCTGTACTCTTAAACACTGCACTATACTGCCTCTGTAGGGCTTTGCTACTGCTACTGCTAAGTTGCTTCAGTCGTGTCCGACTCTGTGCGACCCCATAGATGGCAGCCCACCAGGCTCCCCATCCCTGGGATTCTCCAGGCAAGAACACTGGAGTGGGTTGCCATTTCCTTCTCCAATGCACGAAAGTGAAAAGTGAAAGTGAAGTCGTTCAGTCGTGCCGACTCTTAGCGACCCTAAGGACTGCAGCAGGCTTCTCCATCCATGAGATTTTCCAGGCAAGAGTACTGGAGTGGGGTGCCATTGCCTTCTCCACTGTAGCTCTTTAGGGATTATCTAATCTAAGTCAAACCTCCCAGGAGATCTCAAGCATTATTGACACAATTTGTTAGATTAGGTCTTTGCTCTTTCAATCCAGACTCACATTTTTGTCCACTACGTCAAAGGAGATACTAACAATCCAATCAAAGGAAATGGGTGGTGGTGGAAGTGTTTAAAGGTTAGATGTTTTGTAGTTTTAAATAAATAATACAATTCATATTTAACTATTCTTTAAAAAGTCATTCAATCTGCTTGGCATAGAGTCAGGTTAAGCAAGAGTTGTTGAACAGAATCAAAATAGTATTAATTTGGAGATTACATGTTAAAATTAGTACAAGATCTCACTTATAATAAAATCAAAGTTTAGGAATTGGCAATACAGATAATCATATCCTTAAATAAACAAACAATTATATCAATACACACACACAAAAATTAATGAATAATGACTCCATGTAAACAGAGCTTATGCTTCTGTTACATGTTTCTTTTTTTCATAATTTATTTATTTATTGGGTGTGCTGGATCTTCCTTGCTGCATGGACTTTCCCAGTTGTGTATGAGCAGGAAAGTGAAAAAGTGAAAGTGAAAGCTGCTCAGTCATGTCCGATTTTTGTCCACGGAATTCTTTAGGCCAGAATACTGGAGTGGGTAGCCTATCCCTTCTACAGAAGATCTTCCCAACCCAGGAATTAAACCAGGGTCTCCTGCATTGCAGGCGGATTCTTTACCGACTGAGCTATCAGGGAAGCCTTGTACAAGCAGGGCTTGTGTCAACTCTTCATTTGTCTGCACGAGCTTCTCATTGAAGTGGCTTCACTCATTGCTGAGCATGGCCTCTAGGGCATGCTTACTTCAGTAGTTGCAGCATGTGGGCTCAGTAATTGCAGCTCCTAGGCTCTAGAGCACAGGCTCAATGGTTGGGGCCCATGGGCTTAGCTGCTCCACTGCATGTGAGATCCTCCTGGACCAGGGATAGAACTTATGTCTCCTGCATTGGCAGGTCGACTCTTTACCACTGAGCCACCAGGGAAGCCCTTACATGTTTCTTATTATAATGTATTTTGTGTGCAATTTCCAAGAATTAAATGAAATTACTCAATAACTCACCTTCCTTTTTGATAACAAGGTGTCAACAAATAAGACCCAACTTAGCTTTTGAATAACATATACTGCTGGTTATCTTGATTTAAAAAAAGTTTAGATTTAAGACATCTTTCCTTATATCCCCAAATGCAATTATAAGGCATGATAATTTTATCAGACATTGTAGTAAATACAGCATAAATATCATTAACAAAGCCACAGTGGGGATATGTGGACAGATTCCATTTATCCTCTAGTCAGCTTCTTAATGATTCAACCTCTTAGTCTCTGTGGTTTTCCTGCCATTCTGGACAGGTGACAAGGCCACTGACTGCCTAAGTTTTCCAGAACATTCTGCTGTATGTCAGGCCCAGCTAGAACAGAGCAGAATGGCAGACTCATCATAACATAAAAGTAACACTTTTGAATTCTTTGAATGACATTAGCACTTTGGGCTTCCCTTGTAGCTCAGTCGGTTAAAGAATCTGCCTGCAATACAGGAGACCCAGGTTCGATCCCTGGATTGGGAAGATCCCCTGGAGAAGGAAATGGCAAACCCACTCCAGTATCCTTGCCTGGAAAATCTCATGGACACAGGAGTCTGGTGGCCTGCAGTCCATGGGGTCGCAAAGAGTCAGGCACGACTGAGCAACTAACACTCACTTACGGAACAGCACCCTTAGCACATGATAAAATTGAGCAAGATGTTTTTCTCAAGTGCAGACCATGAGAATGAGGAACAGGAAACTTATCTCTGAAGAGAGAATAATCTCATATACTAGACATGTACCGGCAGCTGGGCAAATAGCTGATCAGAGGACTAATTTAGAAGAGAAAGTTACATGGAATTAGAGTAAAAAACTAGGGTTCAAATGTCAAATTAACCACTTTTTAGTGCTTTAAGCCTGAAGAAGTCTCCCGTCTTCTGTAAGCAATGATTCCTTCATCAGTAAAATTTGATTAATAAAACCAATTGTGAAGATAATTTTTGATAATTAAATAAGAATATGTCTGATAAGTGTTTAATAGAGGGCTTGTACGTAGTAGATGATAAAAATTTTGAGATAAATCCAAACATCATATTAAATTTTTAAAAGTGGTTTATATGTCATATGGACTTTTACTGTCCTTTTTAATTTTTCCATTTTTTTCCTGAATATCTGCAGATTACAAAGGATGTGCACCAAATGCAACGTAAAGACAAATAATCAAGCAAACGGGTTTTATGAGAAAAGATGAAAAGGTAAAGGATACACACCTTGTCTTACTGCATGAATTGCATGCGATTTCAGTTGTATCCAACTCTATGCGACCCTAGGGACTGTAGCAGCCCAGGACCCTCTGTCCATGGGATTCTCCAGGCAAGAATATTGGAGTGGGTTGCCATTTCTTCCTCCAAGGGATCTTCCTGACCCAAGGAGTGAACCTGAATCTCTTACGTCTCCTGCATTGGTTGGTGGGTTCTTTACCACTAGCACCGCCTGGGAACACCTATGCTATGGTACATAAGTACTAAAATCCACCATTGACCTAATTTATTATCTTGTTAAAAATTATACACCATCACTAACTTGGCCATAAAAATTTATAGGCCTTATTTTGAGAAAATAACGTATATAGGACCTGATGTACAGGTCCCCACAGAAAATCAATTTGCATTTGTACCGTCCTGCTTCAGCGGTAGGTGATAGCGCCCCCTATTGACCAATAGTGTAGAGGAAAACATGCACATCCGGTCACACCTCTAAAAGCTACTAAGAACTTATCTTGTGGGTCTATAGGTGGGAAGACATCTAGATAAACACATAAATGCAAGTACACACACAAAACCACTATCTGCATGTATGCACATGCTAGAAGGGTCACACTTTCACTCCTGCCCCACATGCATAGGCTTGACAAATGCTGAGTATATGGAGAACTTGTTGATGCAACTGAACAATATCCTCTTTTATATATAGCAGGAGTACAATCTAGGTGAACTAATGTAGGTCTTTAATAATAGCTACGTAAATCTCCATGCCAGGCACCAAGACAGTCTGTATTTATTTATAAGTTATTTATGTTTAATGCTTAAAGTTTTGAATGCACAGTCTACCATAATTGAAGTTAGAGGTCAATACAATGCATTAGAACTATGTACAATCCACAGGTTAGTACCAAAACCTTTCTACCCTATAGAGTTTTACAAAACTATCAATGACGTCAGACACTAAGCACTTAAGACACCATTTTTTTCCCTTCTACTACATTAGGAATGCCAATGGACAGATCATTTCAACTTGCAGCATTCGCCCATTTCTAGTTTGAAATTAAGTAATTTTCTACGTATATAATAAAGTTTATCTACACCATTTTCTTGATTTTGATTCATTGCAGCAAAGACACTATACATCAGCAGATCCAGACAATATTTTAATTTCGTTGTGAGGCACTCAGGAATCAGTAATGCCTGCATTAAGTTTAACTATTGTTTCATAGTGTTTTATTAGTTTCTGTGTCAGACTCTTTAATTCATTGAACTGTTTAGTTGATGTTCTATAGAAGTCTACTCTGGGCCAGGCAGTAATGCTAAGTGCCAGCTATGCAGCAATGAGTCAACCAAGCAAAATCTCTTCCTTCGTGGAGATTACATTCTAATGGGGAGATATGAATGTTCCCAATCAGTCACATCCAGACTCTGAATATTTCAGATAAGTAAAAGTGAGTATTCATCATTCCTTTAATGAAGTTTGGAAATGTAAGTTTTTATTCTCTTATGATTGCCTGGACACTATAGCAGACCTGTTTTTAGTAAGCATGTGGCTGTATTTTTAGTTTCTTGTTGATATTTTTAAATGGGTTCAAAAATGCTAATAGATACCTTATGGCTATCAGATGTTGTGAAATAAAAATGTGAAATTCGTGGTGCTCACGATGTGTAACTTAGTAGGAGATGTGTGTGTGTGTGTAAGAGAACTTATTGTTATTTAAGACCTTGATCTTTTTCCAGTCTCCCAAAATATAATCCATCTCTATCACTAAATTTACCATTCTCCTCATTTGCAGGGAGTTATAGAGAAACACTAAATAAAGCATGCTTTGAAAAATCCTTATAAGCTTTAAAAGAGCAGGAAAGATCATCAAAACAAAAATACCTGTATACAGACCCAAATGGGGTTCATGTTTAAGGTTACCTTCTGTTAAAACTCTGTTTTTAAGCTATTCAGATTAAATTCTTGAAACCAAAAGATACCCTTTCCAAGAGGATGTGTGAGCATGTTTCTAAGTCTAGATTTGACCAAGGAAGGCAGCTGCTTTACCATTTAGCTCCAGGTTGTATTGATTACCGCTGGGCTGAAAAGTGACGCTACCTTTGCCCAAGTGCAGGGGAGACGTGATCCAGAGTCTCAGCTACTCTTCATGTTACTAATACCAGCACAATAAGACATGGGTGGCCTTAACCATTACTGTCTCTCCTTATAAGTGGGGTTTGTTGAGGTTTTACCCTATAAAATGTGTCCAAATAGTAAGGAGCAAAGATTGTATTTAGCTAATACACTTTTAAGGATTCTCTCTCATGTTTCTATAAATATGACCATGAGAGGAAAATGAAAATACCAAAGAGAATATTTGAACCAGGTTATGACCAAGTAGTACGAAGAACAAACACTGGTAAGGTCCAGTGAAGGTAATTGGAATGTAAACTTTTCCCTGGGCTACCCAGAGGGCACAATGGTAAAGAATTCTCCTGCCAGTTCAGGAGATGCTAGAGATGTGGGCTGGATCCCTGGGTCAGGAAGATCCCCTGGAGAAAAAAATGGCAACCTGAAGAAAGAAATAAATTGCCTGGAGAATCCCATGGACAGAGGAGCCTGGCCTGCTACAGTCCATAGCGTCACAAAGAGTCATACATGACTGAAGTGACTCGCACACACAGAAAAAAATGGTATCTAGAAGGATAGTCCTGATGTACCTATTTGCAGGGCAACAGTGGAGAGGCAGGCATAGAGAACAGACTTATGTACATGGGGGCAGGAGTCGGAAATAGGAGGGAGAGGGTGGGATGAATGGAGAGAATAGCATGGAAATATATACACTGACATGTGTAAAATAGATAGCCAGCAGGAATTTGCTGTGTGAATCAGGGAATTCAAACCAGGGCTCTGTGACAACCTAGAGGGGTGGGATGGGGTAGGAGGTGGAAGGGAGGCTCAAGAGGGAGTGAACACGTATACCTATGGCTGATCCATGTTGATGTATGGCAGCTCGTTTTTAATGTTAAATATCCTTCCTGCGATTATCCACACGTTTCTTTTCTTCTTCCCTCTACTGTTAGTATTCTTGGTTAGTAGAAGGGAAATGATTCAAAACTATTTGCAGCTGCCTTCTTTGCTTGCTTGCTTGCTTGCTTGCTTAGTGGCTTCAGTCGTGTCCGACTCTGTGACCCTATGGACCATGGCCTGCCAGGCTCCTCTGTCCATGGGTGTTCTCCAGGCAAGAATACTGGAGTGGGTTGCCATTTGCTTCTCCAGCTACCTTCTTTAAGTAAGGTAAAATTCAACAGATAAATGCAAGTTCTTTCTCAGCCTTCAAGAGGCTTAGTGCTAAAGAATAATGCTTAACATAATTGCCGTACAGTTACTCCACTTTTTTTCTTATTTGAAGAAAACTACTGCAATCATGTATTTAATCATATATTTACATTTGTAAAAGTCTGAAATGGTCTTGTAGACAATTTGTAGAATTCTGTATCTTTTCAAGTGTCAGTGTTGATAGTTGGTCTTCTGGAAGAGGAAACAGAGAGCTTTCATAGCCCCAACAGCTCAGTTTGGAAGCTTCTTCACACTCTAAGACTTAGAACTCACGAAGAGAAACAGAGGGAAGATTAGAAGTTTGGACCTTGGGATGTTAGCCTGATTACTTCCTTGTATTCTCACCTGGGTCAGTACCAGAAGTTATTCTCCTTAATTGTAATCTTTAAAAAAAATTTTATTGGAGTATAGTTTCTTTATAATGTTGTGTTAGTTACTAAACAGCAAGGAGAATCAGCCACATGTATACATATATACCCTCTTCCTTGGATTTCTTTCCCATTTAGATCACCACAGAATATTGAAAAGAGTTCTCTATGCTATACAGCACATTCATATTAGTTATCTATTTTTATCTATTTTATACATAGTATCAATTGTGTTCAGTTCAGTTCAGTCGCTCAGTCGTGTCCAACTCTTTTCAACCCCATGAATCGCAAAATGCCAGGCTTCCCTGTCCATCACCAACTCCCGGAGTTTACCTAAACTCATGTCCATCAAGTCGGTGATGCCATCCAGCCATCTCATCCTCTGTCGTCCCCTTCTCCTCCTGCCCCCATCCCCTCCCAGCATCAGAGTCTTTTCCAATGAGTCAACGCTTCACATGAGGTGGCCAAAGTATTGGAGTTTCAGCTTCAGCATCAGTCCTTCCTATGAACAGCCAGGACTGATCTCCTTTAGGATAGACTGGTTGGATCTCCTTGCAGTCCAAGGGACTCTCAAGAGTCTTCTCCAACACCACAGTTCAAAAGCATCAATTCTTCAGCACTCAGCTTTCTTCACAGTCCAACTCTCACATCCATACATGACCACTGGAAAAACCATGAATCAAGGCAAATTGGAAGTGGTCAAACAGGAGATGGCAAGAGTGAATGTCGACATTCTAGGAATCAGCAAACTAAAATGGACTGGAATGGATGAATTTAACTCAGATGACCATTATATCTACTACTGTGGGCAGAAATCCCTTGGAGGAAATGGAGTAACCATCATGGTCAAGAAAAGAATCCAAAATGCAGTACTTGGATGCAATCTCAAGAACGACAGAATGATCTCTGTTCATTTCCAAGGCAAACCATTCAATATCATGGTAATCCAAGTCTATGCCCCGACCAGTAATGCTGAAGAAGCTGAAATTGAATGGTTCTATGAAGACCTACAAGATCTTTTAGAACTAACACCCAAAAAAGATGTCCTTTTCATTATAGGGGACTGGAATGCAAAAGTAGGAAGTCAAGAAACACCTGGAGTAACAGGCAAATTTGGCCTTGGAGTACAGAAAGAAGCACGGCAAAGGCTAATAGAGTTTTGCCAAGAGAACACACTGGTCATAGCAAACACCCTCTTCCAACAACACAAGAGAAGGCTCTACACATGGACATCACCTGATGGTCAACACTGAAATCAGATTGATTATATTCTTTGCAGCCAAAGATGAAGAATGTCTATACAGTCAGCAAAAACAAGACCGGGAGCTGACTGTGGCTCAGATCATGAACTCCTTATTGCCAAATTCAGACTTAAATTGAAGAAAGTGGGGGAAACCACTAGACCATTCAGGTATGACCTAAATCAAATTGCTTATGATTATACAGTGGAAGTGAGAAATAGATTTAAGGGACTAGATCTGATAGACAGAGTGCCTGATGAACTATAGACAGAGGTTTGTGATATTGTACAGGAGACAGGGATCAAGACCATCCCCATGGAAAAGAAATGCAAAAAAGCAAAATGGCTGTCCGAAGAGGGCTTACAAATAGCTGTGAAAAGAAGAGAAGCAAAAAGCAAAGGAGAAAAGGACAGATATAAGTGTCTAAATGCAGAGTTCCAAAAAATAGCAAGGAGAGATAAGAAAGCCTTCCTCAGCAATCAACGCAAAGAAATAGAGGAAAACAACAGAATGGGAAAGACTAGAGATCTCTTCAATAGTGTAGTCTTAATTTAAAATGCTTCTTGTAAATTACAAAATTAATAGTGTACTTGACAAAAAATGCTATGTTATTTTTCTCTTGAGTTACTTTTCAAACTTCAATTTGGGGAGTGAAGACTATATTCATTTACTATATTCATTATATCATTATACATTCATATATTAACTTATATATATATTTGTGAATATATTCACTATATTCATATTCATTATATCTTTAACTAATAACCACAAATTAAGTGACTTAAAAATACACAAATTTATTATCTTATTTTGCAGGTCACAAGGCCAACACAGTTCTCACTAGGCCAAAATCAAGATGTGAGCAACCTCTAGGGGAAAATTCATTTCCTGCTTTTTCCAGCTTCTAAAGCTGCCTGGGTTCTTTGGTTTGTGCTTTTTCCTCCAACTTTGAAAGCAGCAACATAGTATCTGACAGTACATCTGTTGTCACATCTCTGTCTCTGACTCTCCTCTTCGAAGAATACTTCCACTTTTAATAACCTTTGTGATAACATTAGAGCCACCCAGATAGTACGGGAAAATCTCCTTAATTTAAGCAGCTGATTAGCAACCTTACTTTTACTGCAACTTCAGTTCCCCATTGTCATGTAACATAGTTCACAGGTTTGGGGGCATTAAGACATCCAAGGGGAGGATATTTTTCAGATGCCACTATTTTGCCCACTGCAGAGATAGTAGGTGAGAAGTACTTAAGTCAATTTGATAATATAAAGTCAGTTGATAAATCCACTTAGCAAAACTTGAATGAAAGCTTTCAACCTCACTTCCAGATTATGGGATGACTGAATAGCTCATTTTAAATAGCATGCAGACATGATTTTAATAATATTCCCTAGAAATTCACTTAAAAAATTTTGAGACTATAATTGATTTTTAAGTTTCTTTTTCTGTCTCAAAAATAAGCATATATAAAGATAACAATGTTAAATAATGGAAAATCTACTGTTCTGCCCTTCTCCCTTTAGCTTCTTCCAGTGTATATAGGCTCTGATGAAGGAAAATGATAGGTTTATGGAAGGAAAGAACATTTCCTTTAACAAGCAAACAAAAAAAAAGAAAAATGGAAAGAGAAAAGGTAAGTTGGAAAGCGTACTTTATAATTCAAAGTTTGGGCCTGGTAGAGTCTCAGTTGGAAGCTTTTATTGTATCATTCATTGCTCTGTCATGGTTCAAAGTTTTATCTGCAATTTTTGTGAATAATAAACCCTCATTTTTTTCAGTCACAATTTATGAGGCAAAGTGCTAGATTCCAGGATTATAAAACGGAATAAGGGTGACAGCATCAGGACATATAACTTCAGTGCAGTAAGGAAGTGTGGTAAGGCAGATGCTGCTGCTGCTGCTGCTAAGTCGCTTCAGTCGTGTCCGACTCTGTGCGACCCCACAGACGGCAGCCCACCAGGCTCCCCCGTCCCTGGGATTCTCCAGGCAAGAACACTGGAGTGGGTTGCCATGTCCTTCTCCAATGCATGAAAGTGAAAAGTGAAAGGGAAGTCGCTCAGTTGTGTCCGACTCTTAGCGACCCCATGGACTGCAGGTAAGGCAGATATTTGTGAATTATTAGGGGAGCAATAAGAAATTGTATCTAACACATCCTGGAGAAGAATAGCAAAGACAGATTCAGGAATAACTTCTAAGCAGATAAATGCCTGAGCTGAGTACTAAAGCATAAGAATGTATGGGTAGAAGTGGAACACACGTTCTATGCTCATGGAACACCATGAAGGGGAGTGTGGAGAAGCCCCTAGGGTACCGGGAGTTCCAAGCCTCTCCTTGTCACCAGGGTCAGCTTCTCTCCACTCTTCAAGATACACCTCAAACCCATCTGCTCTGGGATATGGTCTCTAACCAGCTTTACATAATCAAACGTCATTACCACAGCTCCCTATTTACTTCTTTAGTGGTATTTATTGCGATCTTTAATTATGTTAATTCACATGTTCAGCATTTCGCTTCTTTTTTCTCCTCACCACAATCTAAATTCTACCAGATACTCTCCCATCAGCGCATTTTTCTAAAGTTTTTCATTAATGAAATATCTGCAGTGATTTTAATGATACTTTCTGGTAAGGTTCAACCTTATCCTTCCTTGTATTTCAGCTGCCCATGAACTGCAAGGAATCAGAGTGGAACTGGAAAAAGCCCAGAAAAATGTGAAACTTGCACACGGTCATCCCAATGCAGCAGTGTCCCCATGGAAGATGATTTCTTGGGATTTGGACAAGAGAGAATAGACAAGCTTGGAAATGTCATCCTTTCTCATGACTTTAGAGTAACCAAAATAATTTTTAACAGCATTAATTTTTGGCCTTTCAGTAAGTATCTTTCTGATATTTGAATTTGTATCGCAGAACAGTGTATTAAAAAAATTGAAACCATCACATTGCTTGACTTCATAAGCAATACATTTGAAGGCATTTATTTCATGGCTATCCAAATATATAGATGCTGTTTTCTTTTACAGATCTACTTTTTTTTTTTTTTCTCTCAAAGGACTTTTGAAAAGTCACTTCACAATGTCATGTTGAGAGGTAGGTTCCGGCTGTTAGGTAAAGCACATTATCTGGATAAGTGACTAAATTCATACTGTACCACAGCTTGAGAATCTTCCAAACTATATCTTTGAAAGTGAAAATCTACTCTCTCTGATTTTTGTAGAAAATAGTCAGATGTGTCTTTTAATTTAAAGTTCTACCAAATCACTGGTTATATTAATAACTAACACACACACACACACACACACACACACACACACATGTCTTCTTAGGCCGGAAATAAGGATTTAGTTGCCTAAGACTAGATTTTTTATTTTCCATTCTTTCCAGCATCTGGTAGCTTAGAATCAGACACACAGCAGGTACCTAAAACACATTCGATGAAGACTCAGCCATAATATCCCACTGGGTTCACAATCCAGCATCTAAATTTATTTTTCAGGTAAAACAAAATGCTTCCTAAACCTAACTACATGAGAGACATTTTTTTTTCACTTTTTATTTAGAAAAAAATTGGTAAAATTTATATGTAAGAAGCATATATCTTAAACAGACCTTCTTTTGATTAAAAGGGGGAAAAAAAACCCTTTTATCTTAATACGATGACTTGTCTGCATTTGGTCTAAGAAAAAAAAAAAACACACACACAATTATGTTTATTTCCAGTTGGACTGGACAAAATCAGTATGATGGGGCCATCCAAGCCAAAAACAGTAATCTTCTTAATCAAGATTATCCTTTAAGACTACAGAAAGACTGGGAGGACATTTCATTTGTATTTTCTTCTTCCCACAGCCCCCCACCATGATTGTTATTATAACTGATCTTCAATTACTAATGTTATTATTGATTTTCAGTGGTGAAACTTAATCATTAGTTATTGCCATTAGTTCCCTTGCTATATTTAATTTTTAAAATTCTTTTTAGTATAATGAATATTTACTTTATTCTTCCTATCACAGCCTTTTCAGATTTACTTATTTGAAATATTCTCATCTGTAAGTAGCATCCTACTTATAACCTTAACTGTAATGAATGTTTTCTATCTTGGAACTGTACATATTTATTTCTGTTATAAGATATAACATGAACTTTGAAAGAGGTAGAAGTTTTATGAAAGTAATCTCATTATTATTCAGTAGTGTTCCCATAAATGTATATAGTATCCCTAAAATATTTATCTGTTTTTTAAAACTTTATTGCACCTGATAAATCAACATGAATTCCATAAGAAATATTTCAAGATGACCTGAAAGTTAATGAGTTAGTAGGCTAGGTTCAAAGCTCAAGAAACCCATGAAATGTTATGAGAAACACTTAACTTTTGAGTTTGCAAGTCTTGGAAGAGAATTAATTTTATGACAAAAAATAAAATAGCATGCGGTTATAAACATGAGTTTTCATTTAACTTATTTTTATCACCTCAAATCCATACTCTCATTCCACACTTCTTTAAAACACTGATGTTTGATAGCCTCAGAGCAAATTAAACAAGATGATGGCTGGCTGAAGTCATTTGAACAAGTGATTTTTGTTAATAAAATATCAGCTGTCATTATACATTGTGATTTAGAGGAAATATAAAATTATGAGTCCCACTGGTTGTAACATTAATTGCTTAAAATCTTGTCACTGCAAAACTTCTATACGCTGTAGAATTTTTAGTTTATACAACTAAAATTTATGGTGATACACCACTAACATTTAGACCATTATTTAAAATAATTATGTGTTCTCTATGGAAGAATGATTTTATCTCTAGAAGACAAGACTCAACCATAAATATGGTATATATTTTTCTTTCACGATTCTTATAGATAGCCAAGGTTCAGGGAATAAATATAGTGGAAAAGTGTCTTAGAAATATGATTAAAAATACAAAATTTTTCAAGATATTTTTAAGACTTAAAACACTACGCTTGATTGCATATCCATTCATTCCACACTTATCTATTAAGTTAATATTGGCTGTCCTCTTGGGACACTTTAGTTAATAAAATGTTCTTTTTATATTTACCCTTTCTGTTTGTTACCTGTTTAGAGTACAGGTAGTAACTTTCTGTGAAACATATTTCCAAATAGTCTTTAAAAGTCTGGTATTGTGTTTTATAAAGTTATTTTTACAGCTGTTTTTCTCCCCTCAAATGAGCACCCAGTTACTTGAAAAGATTTAACTACAAAGGCAATGAACCCCTCGATTTTTACAGTTTTAATCCATTTCCCACACATTTCTGGAACATTAAAAAATATTTTCAAAATGTACATCTCAAAATTTAAAGTATATGGTATTTCATACAGGATTCTTTGCTTTTTATAAGTAATTTTTATTGCTGTTTTTACAACATGTTGGCATAGTACTGTTTGCTAATAATTTATTTGAAAGGATGCCTCATAACGTGGTAAAAGGTGATAAGGTCACGTATTAACATAGACTTTTCCTTGTGTTTTTTACCTCATTAAGAGGTTTCTTGTGTCTGTAATACAGTTGATTATAACACTGGAATAATCATAGGTTTGATTTCTGTGTGGGTTGCATGGTATAAGTCCTTCATTGGCCTTTAATTGAAGCCACTAATTATCTTTCAAATGCTAAAGGCAAAATGTTGGATTGGTATCTTAAACCTTGAAAGCCTACTAAAAACAGATGCTGGAGTTATGATGGCCACTATCAAGTTTATATATATTTATAAAGTATCCTATCATTAATATAAATGTCTTAATACACATTTAAATGTCACAATGGTGTTTCAAATTTTATGCCTGTTTTGTTTTGTTTTCTCTTGTCAATAAATTGGATAGGTTAATGTCAGCTTAATGATAAAGTTTGTTCTCAGAGTTAATATTTATAACCAAGTACCTAAGTACAGGAGTAGTTAAGTCTAGAGCCTGAATTTAAATGGTTGAAGCTTAGAGAACATCCATGGACAAAATGACATTTAAGGGAAAAATCTCAACAGTAGGGCATATCTTTAAATAAAACAACTGAATCATTTTTAAAGCATAATATGTCTATATGCATTTTCAAAAATTATACACTATTTCATAATAGAGAAATTAGGAAATTTTAGCACACCATAGAAACTTTCGCAGCCTTGAAAAAAAAACATAAAATTGGAGAAAAGATTTTCACTATTTACAAAATGTGAATAATATTTTGCTTAAAAAAGTCATGAAAATAAATATTGAGCTATGACAGTGCATAACTATATTAAAACAAAATACCATAGTTTCCTCAAGTTATATGGAGTGAGTTACAAAAAAAATATGGTATTTCTGTAACAGAGAGATGCAAAAACAAGGATTTTGCATGAAAAAAAACAGTCCCAGCTCACTTGTTTGAATTTAGGGAGGGGGCGCAGAATAAATATGCCTTCAGAAAAGTTATAGAATCTGAGTCAAAATGAACTTCAAATGACATCTAATACATTGGCCTTCTTTATTCCTGAGCCCTTCTCATAACTTCCCAGCTTATTGGCCATTTACACTTTGTCTGCATGTCTCTTATGATGGAAGAAAATAGCTAAATAGTGCTAAGGAGAAAGTTCAAAGTCTCTGTTAAAAAAAAAATTGATCGTATCTATTTTTATCAGGTCCATATTATTAACTGTGATATCCCAGCTGCATAGCAAACAATCCACTACCTGCTCACACAGACACACACACACACATACACACATAATGTTCCTGAGATGTTTGAGCACAGGTAAAGAGATAATTAGGAGAAGGCAATGGCACCCCACTCCAATACTCTTGCCTATGGGCAGGGAACATCTGATCCCATAAAGCATTTTGGAAGGAGATACTAGAAGATCTTGAAAGGTACTTTGAGGCCTTGTGAATTTATGAGATGTATTCTTGGACTTTATTTTTATATCAATCATTCATTAATAAAATCACTGCTTTCAGTGTGGAGTCATAGCTTTTAACCAATCCTATCTTGTTGGAGATTTGGATAAAGAAGACAATCATGTGAAATACCAGAAAGCAACACAAGGTAAGGAAAACTAGTCTGAGTCCTCAGTCATATTCCTCTGCCTTTTAATATGCATTACCAAATTTCCTACAAAATATCTTAATATATTTATTTTTATTTTATGTGAATATTTACTTTCTCAGTGTTGGGATCTTTTTTTTTAATCTGGCGATTTAGGGCTTCCCTACTGGTGCAGTGGTGAGGAATCCACTTGCCAATGCAGGAGAAATGGGTTTGATCCCTGATCCAGGAAGATCCCACATGCCAAGGAGAAACTAAGCCCATGTGACACGACTATTGAGCCTGTGTTCTAGTGCCCAGGAGCTGCAACTGCTGGACTGGCTCACTTTGGGGTCAGTTCTCTGCAACGGGTGAAGCCACTGCAATGAGAAGCCCGCACATGGCAACTGGAGAGTGGCCCCGCTTGCTATAACTAGAGAAAAGCTCGCACAGCAATAAAAACCCCATGCAACCAAAACTAAAATAAATAAAATTTTAAAAATATTTATTTACCGTATTTATTATGTTATAAAAAATCCTGCATAAAATGTAACATAATCATAGGAATAATACCTCATCATATTCACAGTTCTATCCACAGCCAAGGAGGGGAGATTACACAGATTTTTAAAATCTTTTTAAAAAGAGAGAGAAAGAAGTTTCTGCACTGCAATGAGGACTCAGAGCCTCAAAAAAAAAAAAAAAAAATCTGGCCCTATCTTAATATCTCTAAAGACATGAAAAATGTTATTTCCTAAGAAACAATGGGACCCCCATTTGTAAAGCTATTTTACTTAACACAATATGCCTTCTGTTTTTACTCAGACTGCATTAATTCCAGTATCAAAATGTACTGTTAGAATTCTCAATGTCTTTGTGACTTTCTAAACTGTAATTGATCACTTTGTGACAAACCTTTTCAGAAATTTTAGAATGACTAAAAACTCATGTGAATCCTCAAGACCTAAAGAAAACAACATTGGATTGCGTTGAAAGGGCAAACTCTTCAAATTATTTATTACAGATAACTCACCATGGCAGACACATGAGATTAATAATTACTAACACGCATTGTACACTTTTAAAATCCATACTGTGTGTTGGATTTTTAAAAAAATGATTTTTTTAAAAAATCATTTTTAAAATGATTTTTTAAATCTGATATGTGTGTGTTTGTGTGTGTCTGTGTGAGCAAGTAGTGGATTATTTGCTATGCAGCTGGGATATCACAGTTTATAACATGGACCTGATGAAAATAGATACGATCATTTTTTTTTTTTAATCCAACACACAGTATGGATTTTAAGCAGTATGGATCCATGTCTGCTTAATCACTGGTTCATATGGTCTATTATAGAAAATAATTTTTTCCTAAATTTGCAAATTATTTAAAGAATAAAATTGAGTTTTAGTAAAATTTTATCCGTTCACAAATATATATTGAATGTTTTACTATAACCAGACACTATTTTCATTAGTCAGCTTTATTGTGGTATAATTTCGCTGAAATGAATTCACTAAAGTGAACCAATAAGTGTTACAGTTCAATGAGTTTTAACAAATACATATACTTGTGCAATCTACACCATGATCATGATACGATATAGATACTTCATCACTCTTAAATGTTCCTTATCCACATTTCCTCATCTAGGTAGCCATTGATCTTTCTGCCATACATTAGTCTTGCCTATTTTAAAATTTTATATAAGTGGAATTATTCAGTAGGTACCATTTTATATCTGGATTTTTTATTTTTACTCAGCATAATGTTTTTGAGAATCACTCATATTTTTGTATTTCAGCAGTGCATTCCTTCCTGTTGCTGAGTATTCCTACTATATGGATAGGCCAGAATTTGCTTCTCTATTTACCTGTTGTTAGACTATTTTGCCTATTTCCAGTTTTAGGCTATTATGAACCAAGTGTTATGAATATATATGAATATATCTTTATGTGGACATATGTTTTTATTTCTCTTGAGTAAATATATACAAGTAGAATTGCTGAGTCATATGATAAACTTGTGTTTAACTTCCAAAAGCTCAAAAAATGCAGTAGCGGTGAAAGTAAAGAGTCAAGATTTCTTCTCTCATCAGACTTACATGTGGACGTAATTGGATTTATATAAAACATCATGCCGTTTCGATGTTTTAAAATTGAATTGATATACAAGGTATATTCATTTTCTAGTGCTTTATAACAAGTTACCGCAAGCTCAATTGATTTAAACTACATACTATAATATCTCAGTTTCTATGAGTCATGAGTCTGGGTACAACTTAGCTTGGTCATCTGTTCAGGATCCCATAAAGTTGTAATCAAGATATTGGTCAGGCTGTGGTTCTTTCTAGAGCTTGGAGTCCCCCTCCAAGTTCATGTGGCTGTTGGCAGAAATGAGTTCCTTGTGGTGACAGAACTGAAGGCCCCATCTTTTTTGTTGGCTGTTCACCAGCGGCTGAGCGCAACTACTTGAGGCTGCTCACAGTTCATTGCCACATGGCCCTCTCACAGACCTCTCACAATACAGAGGTCACTTTCTGGAAGCCAGTATGAGAACCTCTCTGACTTCAGGGAGGACCTGATCCTTCTTTTAAAGGGCTCACCTGATTAAGCCAGACTCAACTAAGATAATCTCTTTGCTTAACTCAAAGTCAGCTGATTAGGGACCTTAATTATACCTGAAAAATTCCTTTTGCCAAAGAAATGTAACATAATCATGGGAATAATACCTCATCATATTCACAGTCCCGTCCACACTCAAGGATAGGAGATTATACAGGGCATGTACACTAAGGGTCAGGTATGTCAGGGGTCATACTGGACAATATTAATTTATAAATCATGAGGCAACTGATTAAAGTTAATATGTCCTGGTTTTGATGTTGTTTTGTAAGATTGTTGAGGCATTAATTAGTCTATACTTTTACATTATGTATGCTAAATTAATTTTAAGTAACAAAAAAACTGAGTGCATAATTTCCAAATCTGTAGAGAAGTACAGTAATTATTTAAAAGAAAAAAAGATAAGGGAAAAAGCAAACAAAACAGAGAAATCAGGACATATTCAGAATAAAATTATTATAATAAATCCAAATGTATTAGTAATGATAATCCATGCATATAGACTGAAATGGTTATAATCATTCCCATTGTATATGAAGTGAAGCAAAACTTGTGTGACTTTTATATTACTGGTGGCATTGTTAAATGCGGTGCACTTTGGTAGAAGGAAATTTGGCAATTTGACAACCACTCTGATAGTTTTTTAATGGAAAAATCAGAAAATGTAGAGAAAGCCATGGATGCAATGCATTATTTAAAGTTCTAGAAAGGAGGAGAGGGCAGAAGTGAGGAAAGAAGGGAGAGAAGAGAAATGAAAAGAGAGAAAGAAAGGCAAATAGTTTAATTCTCAGAAATACAGTGGAATGTTAGCATAAATTGTGTCATTTGCTAGATAACTGCAAGCATTTGATACCTAAGAGACTAAGTAACACTGGCAAAAATTACCATCAAATAACAGAACTTTTTCATGAACACTCTGATTATAACTATATATATATATATATATATATATATATATATAATATATGATGAGGAAAAAAATATTTGAAACTATGTAAGCGATTATTTGGAGTCATGTAAGTATGAATGACTTTATTCCTTTCAAACTCACTACAATGTAATTTAAATTTAAAGAAAGGACTTCTTATTTCAAATACATCTCAGCATCTTTCTGAAGATATATATCATAAATTAGATGGTCTCCGTGTTTTTAGATTTGCTGAGGTATACATTTCACAAGTGGCCATCTAAAAATATCACAACTACATTTCAGGCTAACATAAATCTTTGGTGCCACTCTGCATTTTCTTTGGTTCCTATCATGGAGAAGCTAAAGTATACAAAAATCTTCTGCTGTTTCTACCAAACCTTTGGGAATAAACTCTTAATATTGCTTCATCTATTGTTATGATCTTGGGCAAAATATTTCACTTCTCTCTCTCTCTTTCTCTCTGTGTTTGTGTGTTTAATTAATATGGGTAGAGAGTTGGCTATGGGGCTTCCCTGGTGGCTCAGTGGCAAAGAATCCACCTGCAATGCAGGAGTCACAGAGGGGTTCGATCCCTGGGTTTGGAAGTTCCCCTGGAAAAGGGCATGGCAACCCACTCCAGTATTCTTATTTGGAGAATCCCATGGATAGAGGAGCCTGCAGTCCATAAGGTCACAAAGAGTCAGACACAACTGAAGCAATTTTAGCACACATGTTGGCTATAAGACTTCTGATCTCCTGGCTTTGTAGAGTAAGAGTTGCTCAGTTATGTCTGATTCTTTGTGACCCCATGGACTATACGGTCCATGGAATTCTCCAGGCCAGAATACTGGAGTGGGTAGCCTTTCCCTTCTCCAGGGGATCTTCCCAATGCAGGGATTTGCCGGGAGCCGGTGAGGCATTCCGCTCGTGACAAAGGTCATGAGGAAGGAGGCTCGGCATACGCAAAGGCGGGATCGAGCCTCAGGAGTCCGCCCGGATATTCTCGAGCATTTTCCCCCCAAAAACCAGAGTCTGCCTACTTTATTGCTTTGTGCTCTCACCTCTGACTTTACTGGGGGCTGTCCCCCACCACCATCTTGCTCTCTCTGTCAAAGAGTTAACTTACAGCTCCAATTAATAAAGTTCCTGGGCAATTAGGAGTGTTTAAATCCAAACCCCTCAGATGGCTCTCTAACTCGCCTGACAAGTTTACCCGGACTCCTGCAGCTATGCATACGATTGTTTACAGTCTCCCAGCCTCAAGAGGCACGGGAAGCTTAAGATATTCAAATAGCTTAGAGCCTCTCAGAGAATTAGAAACTGTCAGAATAAAACTAGTAAAGGATTTCATTGATGAGTCAATGTTTGTTGCCATGTTTTCACATCCCCTGAATTGTATCCTTGAATGTGTATTAATTAATATAGTTGGTATGTAGAAAAAATAAGTAGTGGCCTTGGTGTTAGTAACTTTAGACCCTTAAGGTAATAAATTCTTTTCTTTGTTGTAAACCCATTACACATCCGCCCTATAGGAATGCAATTTTATCTTCGGAAGATGGCGCCAAACCTTAAAATAATTACTCTTAGAGAAAATAAGTCTTTGTTGATAAGTCCTTGTCAAGAGTCATAAAATGTTAGTAGGCCTTCTGGCCAGAAGATGATGTAAATCACCTAAACCATTTGTATACGATAAATTTGCAGGAAAGAAACCCTGGTTTTTGATAAGGATCAAAAACTGCTGACTTTGCATCCCCTATTATCCTCTATGTGTAACTTAGGGTATAAAAGTCCCTGTTAAAAATAAAGCTACGGGCCTTGCTCACCAGCGCTTGGTCTCCCCATGTCATTCTTCCCTTTAACTTCCAGCTGAGTCTCCATCTGGAGCACGGAACCCACCATGCTTACTAATTATGCCTGGGCTTCTAAGACCCACTCGAGAAGGTGTCTAGGGTGAGGCACCTTCCGCTATTCGAGAGGGCGCCTGCGGCCTACGTAAGTGGTGCAAACTTCTTGTCTTGAAGTTTTATTGGTCTCCCGCGTAAACCAAGCTACTCAGCCTCTTTTCTCCACTGAATTTTCCTACTGAGCTATCCTCATTCTATTACTCTTTATATCTCTAATTACCATTTGAATAGGTCTCCGACGCCGTCTCCCCTTCGAATACCCTGGATCAGCCGGGGCTGGTCCTTGGCAGGGATTGAACCCAGGTCTCCTGCATCTCAGGCTTTACCAACTGAGCTATCAGGGAAGGCCTTCTCTTGCCTTTAATTATAGACAATAATCTCTTGGATTTACTTATTTATAATTCCATTTTACTTGCTCCTGTCATTTTAGAATAAAGGCAGCAGAATGACAGCCAGTATTAATGCTGAATTATTACTAAACAATAACATTTTATTTCAGCCCTCATCTATAAGGTTGGCAGAATAATAGTAAGGATATTAGGGCTAAAGGACACTTTAGACTTTGGATAGCCTACCCTTCTCTCAAGGAAACTAAGCTTCAGTGCTCAGTTTTTACTTAGAAAGTTAACAATAAAACAGAGAGTAAAATCAAGACTCTGGACCCTCTGTCCAGTAAATATAATAATATTTACAAAGGGATTAGTAGAATGGCTGGCTCATAACCATGATAATAATGCTTTTTTTCTGCTTTACCATACACAATAGATATTCTGCTATATATTCAGACAGAAAATAGTGATTAAATGTTTTCATTAGCTTTCTAAAGAAAAAACATTAGAATTTCAAGGATGAGAATAATATCACTATTTGCAAATAATTTCATATTTTCCAAATAGTTAATTCAAAAGGCATTTGTTAAGTTCTTACCATGTATAACGCCCTCATGCTCTCTAAGGTGATGAGATGACTGAAAATCCGAATTTCATCTTCAGAAAGATAATAATAATAGAAAACATTGTTTACACATTTACCACATGAAAAGGTTCTGTGCCAAAGAGTTTGTGTGCATATATATCACTCAGTTCTCACAGTATTGCTACAAGTTATGTACTATTTGCACTGCTTTTTTTTCCAAGTGAGAAGATAGACATTTGGGGCATTTGTGCTATCTCACAGCTAATTAGTGGAAAAGTTGGGATTCAAAGACATTTATGTGTAGAAGTGCTAAACATTAACATTAATATTTACTATACATAACAATGCTTTTCTGACTTTAATTAGCCATGAGTCACCATTTTAAGATGAAGACCTGGCATGGATCTCTTCTTTCCTCATTTTCAAACTGTGCATAAATTGTAAAAATACTTGTTTGAGACAATTGCATATGAGAATTATATTGAAAAAGAGCAAATTGTACTCATCTCACACACTAGTAAAGTAATGCTCAAAATTCTCCAAGCCAGGCTTCAACAGTACATGAACCGTGAACTTCCAGATGTTTAAGGCAGTTTTAGAAAAGGCACAGGAACCAGAGATCAAATTGCCTACATTTGTTGGATTATCAAAAAATAAAGAGAGTTTCAGAAAAACATCTACTTCTGCTTTATTGACTATACCAAAGCCTTTGACTGTGTGGATCACAACAAACTGTGAGAAATTCTTAAGGAAATGGGAATATACCAGACCACTTGACGTGCCTCTTGAGAAATCTGTATGCAGGTCGGGAAGCAACAGTTAGAACTGGACATGGAACAACAGACTGGTTCCAAATAGGAAAAGGAGTACGTCAAGGCTGTATATTGTCACCCTGCTTATTTAACTTCTATGCAGAGTACATCATGAGAAACGCTGGGCTGGATGAAGTACAAGATGGAATAAAAATCGCCAGGAAAAATATCAATAACCTCAGATATGCAGATGACACCACCTTTATGGCAGAAAGTGAAAACGAACTAAAGAGCCTCTTGATGAAAGTGAAAGAGGAGAGTCAATAAGTTGCTTAAAGCTCAACATTCAGAAAACTAAGATCATGGCATCCGGTCCCATCACTTCAGGGGAAATAGATGGGGAAACAGCGGAAACAGCAGTCCACGGGATCGCAAAGAGTCGGACACCATTGAGCGACTGAACTGAACTGAATAGGTAGAAGGAAATAAATAACACTGAATAGAGAACAACAGGAACTAAGAAGATGCAGGAAGGAGAAAAAAAGAGCAAGAAAATAAGTGAAAGTTTGGGAAAAGAATATGATTTTGTTTTGTAATTTGGGGCACTACAAACTAATGCCCAGTAGGTGGTGCTAGAGTACATCTAGTCCAACATTCAAAAATGCTGGCCAGGTCCCTTTCCTCCCATACACAGAAACAAAACAAAACAAAACGGAAAAACCCACAATCAGACACTGGGAATTGAGACGTGATTATTAGTTAGTGAAGCCAGCTTTAAATTCTGTTTTAAGCCATATAATGAAAAGCAGATTGTTTGTAATGTGCTGCTGTTGTGAGGAAGCGCTGGAATGCTGACAACATACATCACAATCCTTTATTCAGCACCTTTCCTCTGCAGTTTTCTTTCCGTTTTCACAGATGTTTTCCGTGGCCACTTCATAAGTACAGAGTCACTGGAACTTTAGAGACTCCCAGTTCCACACAGTAAATGCAATGTAAAAGGACATTTACAGTTGCTCACTTCCCTGACCTGTTTCTCACATTGAAATAAAGAGAACAATAAAATGTCCATATAATATGATTTTAGTTAAGAACACACCAACATGTAAAAAAAAAAAAAAAAGAAAACCTGTCATATGTCATAGTTCTCAACAGTTATCACAGTTATACATTCTCAGGAAACTAAAGACCTGACAGAGCTAACAGCTATTTCATTCCTCACCCAGGTCAGCCTCCTGCAACACATGTTCATTGAGCCCTGATGCTCCAAGATAGACTTTGCAGTATGTTGACAAACGGTCACTTATCATTTTCAATACAACAATCAGTTCAGTTCAGTAGCTGAGTCGTGTCTGATTCTTTGCAACCCCATGAATCGCAGCACACCAGGCCTCCCTGTCCATCACCAACTCCTGGAGTTTACACAAACTCATGTCCATTGAGTCGGTGATACCATCCAACCATTTCATCCTCTGTCGTCCCCATCTCCTCCCATCTTCAATCTTTCCCAGCAGCAAGGTCTTTTCAAATGAGTCAGTTCTTCACATCAGATGGGCAAAGTATTGGAGTTTCAGCTTCAACATTAGTCCCTCCAAGGAACACCCAGGACTGATCTCCCTTAGGATGGACTGGTTGGATCTCCTTGCAGTCCAAGGGACTCTCAAGAGTCTTCTCCAACACCACAGTTCAAAAGCATCAATTCTTTGGCACTCAACTTTCTTTACAGTCCAACTCTCACATCTGTACATGACTACTGGAAAAACCATAGCTTTGACTAGATGGACTTTGTCAGTAAAGTAATGTCTCTGCTTTTTAATATGCTGTCTAGGTTGGTCATAGCTTTCCTCCCAAGGAGCAAGCATCTTTTAATTTCATGGCTGCAGTCACCATCTGCAGTGATTTTGGAGCCCCAAAAAATTAAGTCTGCCACTGTTTCCACTGTTTCTCTATTTCCCATGAAGTGATGGGACCAGATGCCATGAACTTAGTTTTCTGAATGTTGAGCTTTAAGCCAACTTTTTCACCTCTTTCACTTTCATCAAGAGGCTCTTTAGTTCTTTTTCACTTTCTGCCATAAGGGTGGTGTGGATATCTGAGGTTATTGATATTTCTTCCGGCAAACTTGATTCCATCTTCTGCTTCATCCAGCCCAGCGTTTCTCATGATGTACTCTGCATATAAGTTAAATACACAGGGTGACAATATACAGCCTTGACATACTCCTTTTCCTATTTGGAACCAGTCTGTTGTTCCATGTCCGGTTCTAACTGTTGCTTCCTGACCTGCATACAGATTTCTCAAGAGGCAGGTCAGGTGGTCTGGTATTCCATCTCTTTCAGAATTTTCCACAGTTTATTGTGATCCACACAGTCAAAGGCTTTAGCATAGTCAATAAAGCAGAAATAGATGTTTTTCTGCAACTCTCTTGCTTTTTCTATGATCCAATGGATGTTGGCAATTTGATCTCTGGTTCCTCTCCCTTTGCTAAAACCACCTTGAACATCTGGAAGTTCATGGTTCACATATTGCTGAAGCCTGACTTGGAGAATTTTGAGCATTACTTTACTTGCATGTGAGATGCGTACAATTGTGCAGTAGTTTGAGCATTCTTTGGCATTGCCTTTCTTTGGGATTGGAAAGAAAACTGACCTTTTCCAGTCCTGTGGCCACTGCTGAGTTTTCCAAATGTGCTGGCATATTGAGTGCAGCACTTTCTCAGCATCATCTTTCAGGATTTGAAAGAGCTCCACTGGAATTCCATCACCTCCACTAGCTTTGTTTGTAGTGATACTTTCTAAGGCCCACTTGACTTCACATTCCAGGATGTCTGCCTCTAGGTGAGTGATCACACCATCGTGATTATCTGGGTCATGAAGATCTTTTTTGTACAGTTCTTCTCTGTATTCTTGCCACCTCTTCTTAATATCTTCTGCTTCTGTTAGGTCCATACCATTTCTATCCTTTATTGAGCCCGTCTTTGCATGAAATGTTCCCTTGGTATCTCTAATTTTCTTAAAGAGGTCTCTGCTGCTGCTGCTGCTGCTGCTGCTAAATAGCTTCAGTCATGTGCAACTCTGTGCAACCCCATCGATAGCAGCCCTCCAGACACCTCGATCCCTGGGATTCTCCAGGCAAGAATACTGGAGTGGGTTGCCATTTCCTTCTCCAGAAGAGATCTCTAGTCTTTCCCATTCTATTGTTTCTTTCCCATTCTATTGTTTTCCTCTATTTCTTTGCAGTGATCACTGAGGAAGGCTTTCTTATCTCTCCTTGCTATTCTTTGGAACTCTGCATTCAAATGGGTTTATCTTTCCTTTTCAGTTTAATTATGAATGAATATTTGACAAGCCATTTATAAAAAGTAAACATAATCTCCACTGGTCTCTTACTAAACTCTTGTGTGCTAAGTTGCTTCAGTCCTTTCTGATTCTTTGTGACTTGATTGACTGTAACCCACCAGGCTCCTGTGTCCATAGGATTCTCCAGGCAAGAGTAATGGAGTGGGTTGCCATGCCCTCCTCCAGGGGAATCTTCCCAACCCAGAGATGGAACCTGCATCTCCTGCATTGCAGGCAGAGGATTCTTTACCCACTGAACAGCTGAGAAGCCCTACTAAAGTCAACATTCATCTGTTATTCCTGGCAAAATCTTTTCACTTCAGTCTCATCTGACCATGGGCAGTTAAGAGATTATTGTACTTCTTTGATATCCTGAAGGTAGCTAGTGTAAATGGAGTTTAGGTAGATTGCAAGAGAATACAATGCATTTGCATACGCAGAATGACAGGACTTTTAAATAAATGGGTGGTGACATTTGTAACTTAGGTTTCCTTCCTCCTTCTGGTTTCAAATTTGAGGAATAAAGAAAATGATGATTGTAATCAGATTATAAGGACTAGGTCACTGATGGAGGTTTAGGGCATTCCTTTGGTCACCCAAGAATTGAATGGCGTGATTAGTGACAGTCCTTTCCTTCTTTTATAGGTACTTCCGGTTATGAGGGGAGAGGACTCCCACAAAGTGTGAGGCAGTATAAGTGATAAGTATAAGTGATTGAGATGTTAATTTGTGCTTTGTTCTTGGATTTTATCCCACTCTCATCTACTCTGAGAAGGTGGTCGGTCCCTTCCGTCAGTCCCTTCATGTTCTCTTATCTCATAAGAGGTTTTTCTGTATGACACAAAGAATAATTGTCTTCCCAATACTGGAAGGGATTATGCCCAGGAAACAAAAGGGAGAAAAGTACCTCCTGGAAAAGAGGAGAGGGAAAGGGAGATGTCCTCCTGAAGTTGAGGTTGCAAAGGGAGAGCTGGAAGTTCCCAGTTAGAGCCTGCAGCTGTGAGGCTTCCTCACAGTATACCAGGAGATGAGAAAAGTTTTTGGTTGGGTGGGAATCGATGGCTTCATGGAGACTGAAGTTCAGACAAAATTGGCTGGGCTTCCAGATAGAACAGAGAAACCCAAGACTGTCAGATTTCAGTAACTTGTATGAGCTAAGACGAGGCATCTCAGTTCAGTTCAGTTCAGTCGCTCAGTCGTGTCCAACTCTTTGTGACCCCATGAATCGCAGCACGCCAGGCCTTCCTATCCATCACCAACTCCCGGAGTTCACTGAGACTCATGTCCATCGAGTCAGTGATGCCATCCAGCCATCTCATCCTCTGCCGTTCCCTTCTCCCCCTGCCCCCAATCCCTCCCAGAATCAGAGTC
This sequence comes from Bos indicus, assembly GCF_029378745.1. Lineage (NCBI taxonomy): Eukaryota > Metazoa > Chordata > Mammalia > Artiodactyla > Bovidae > Bos > Bos indicus. The sequence continues at coordinate 49,184,051 of NC_091767.1, read as the reverse complement.
TTTCCAGTGAGTCAACTCTTCACATGAGGTGGCCAAAGTACTGGAGTTTCAGCTTTAGCATCATTCCTTCCAAAGAAATCCCAGGGCTGATCTCCTTGAGAATGGACTGGTTGGATCTCCTTGCAGTCCAAGGGACTCTCAAGAGTCTTCTCCAACACCACACTTCAAAAGCATCAATTCTTTGGCGCTCAGCTTTCTTTATAGTCCAATTCTCACATCCATATGTGACTACTGGAAAAACCATAGCCTTGACTAGACAGACCTTTGTTGGCAAATAATGTCTCTGCTTTTTAGTATGCTATCTAGGTTGGTCATAACTTTTCTTCCAAGGAGTAAGCGTCTTTTAATTTCATGGCTGCAATCACCATCTGCAGTGATTTTGGAGCCAAAGAATAAAGTCTGACACTGTTTCCACTGTTTCCCCATCTATTTCCCATGAAGTGAGAAATAGATTTAAGGGACTAGATCTGATAGATAGAGTGCCTGATGAACTATGGACGGAGGTTCGTGACATTGTACAGGAGACAGGGATCAAGACCATCCCCATGGAAAAGAAATGCAAAAAAACAAAATGCCTGTCTGAGGAGGCCTTACAAATAGCTGTGAAAAGAAAAGAAGCAAAAAGCAAAGGAGAAAAGGAAAGATATAAGCATCTGAATGCAGAGCTCCAAAGAATAGCAAGAAGAGATAAGAAAGCCTTCCTCAGTGATCAATGCAAAGAAATAGAGGAAAACAACAGAATGGGAAAGACTAGAGATCTCTTCAAGAAAATTAGAGACACCAAGGGAACATTTCGTGCAATGATGGGGCACAATAAAGGACAGAAATGGTATGGACCTAACAGAAGCAGAAGATATTAAGAAGAGGTAGCAGGAATACACAGAAGAACTGTACCAAAAAGATCTTCACAATGAAGATAATCACGATGGTGTGATAACTCACCTAGAGGCAGACATCCTGGAATGTGAAGTCAAGTGGGCCTTAGAAAGCATCACTATGAACAAAGCTAGTGGAGGTGATGGAATTTCAGTTGAGCTATTTCAAATCCTGGAAGATGATGCTGAGAAAGTGCTGCACTTAATATGCCAGCAAATTTGGAAAACTCAGCAGTGGCCACAGGACTGGAAAAGGTCAGTTTTCATTCCAATCCCAAAGAAAGACTAGGCATCTAGAGGTAACCAAATGGGTACAAAGACCAAAGGACTTCTCCCTTTGAAACACATGCTTCATGTTTCATCAGATGGATGTGAATGAGAGAGCACCTAAGAAGATTCAAATTGAATTATCATGAAGTTGGAGCCCAGAGAAAGGTCTAAGGCTATTCTTAAAATAAACGCTCCTTCTGAGATTTTGGACTAAGACGACATTTATAATTTAGTTCACATTTATGTTCTCATTCTGAGAATTTTTTTTCCCTAGGAATTATCATTTTAACTAACTGTCCATCTCAGCCAAGGAAAAAATAGTGTTGGTTTCAAAGAAAATAAAAAATGTGAAGAGAGAAGAGGAAATTATATGAGGATAACTCTTTTTATTTTATTTTAATGTTCTTGCTTGGATAACTATTTAGTTGGAGGATTGAATGATAAAATAAAAACTCCAGTAAATATTATTTCATAATAAATCAGTTTTTGTGAAATGGGGATCAGAAGGATGGAATCTGTAGTTTTTAATCACCTTGTTACCTGTATGTGTGTACTGCAACAAAAGAATCATGTTTGGGTTTTCATAATGTAAATCAAGAGACACCCTCATGGCTAAGTTATCCACTGAAATAGAGAAGTTATCCTTGGCAACATCCTACATTAGGGTAACACGTAGGTGACAGACATCAAACGAGACAAGGGCACACCTGGGGTCACACTATTGTTCATTTAGTTCATTCCATTCTCTTTGAATCTGCCTTCTTTCAGTTCTTCAAACAAACAAGGTGTGTGCTAGCTTGTGGTTAGAATTCTCAGGGGCTAGTTTTTCCTCTTTCATCCTACCTCCACTAACGCTAAGGCCAAAGCAGGCAAGTTCTTTCACCATCTCCACTTTAATGGTGAGTGTGCGTGCATGCTCAGTCATGTCTGGCTCTTGGGGACCCCATGGATGTAGCCTGCCAGGCCCCTCCCGTCCATGAAATTGGCAGCATTTCCCCTTGAAATTTTGCCTTTTGAAGAATCCCAGCTTTATGCAAGGGTCCTCACTGGTATCCTCTTACTCAGCGTTGCTCCCAAGCTTCATTTCCTGTTTCAAGGGCACATCTAATACTGACACACCCTACATCTCCGTCACTTTTTAAGAAAGCCGTCTGCTTTCCCACCAAGCTTTTAAAAAGTAATTGTTATATAGCATTGGGATTTTTTAATGTGTTTTACCAAAATAGATTTTTCTGGATAGAAAATCAACTATCTTAACCCCATTTTCCATTAAATACAATTGAGTCAATTTTTTGCCCTCATCACTACACCAAACTAATTTTAAGAGATAATTTTCAGAAAAAGGTAAAAATCATAATTTTCATACAGATAAAAAAATGAATACATGTTAAAGGATTTATTTTATTCTTGTGATAGAACCAGACTAATGTTATAATCAGTTCAGAGGAAAATCAAAACAGTCCAAATTTATTCGGAGTAAAGGAATGTTGCTATGAATTGCAAATGGAGACAAAACTGTGGTTTTTCCAAGTCATTCAAATTACTACCAAACTGGATAGAAAATGTTAATTAAATACTACCAGACAAGTCAGAATTTACCTAACAATTACCTTCATTTACAAAAAGTTGCAAAATGGCGCAAAGACAATGAACTGGGCTAGAATCTGGTAACCCAGAAGGGTTTCTATTAAGACATAAAGTTTTTATCTACACTAACCTTGTCAAGGTCATTAATAACCTTTACACTAAAAAATCTGATATCGTTTCTCAGTAATTATCTTGCTCTAGCTATTAACAGCTTTTGACATAACTAACAACTTCCTCCTCTTTGAAAAAAAATGTTTTTGCTGTCCCCTTTGCTGGGTCCTGTTGATTGTTTTCATAAGCTCTTCTCCAGGTGATTTAATCCAGTTCTGGGGGTTTAAATGCTAACTATGTGCTTACAATTCCTAATATTATATCTTCAATTTTAATTTCTTCTGGGAACTCCTGACATGTATTTTAAAAATTCACATTTACTGTCACATTTCCATCTTAAAATTGTGTTAGCCAAAATTCTACTTTGATTTCTTTCAATCAAACCTTTTTTAACACACACACACATATACACCCCACTGGTCCTCTCGCAGTTCTAGTTACTCAAGCCAAATGTATACAGTTATCCTAGGTATCTTCCATTTGTCTCAGGAGACTCATTCTCCATCCTTCCACTCCCTAATTTGTGACAATGAAAACGGACCTATGGGAACTAAATGAAGATTGCCCTTTGCTTTGCAATTGGTTTCAGTGAGTGGGGAGCCTTTGCTGAAGCTTGGAGTGGGGGAGGCGAGGGAAGTCAAAGTACTGATTCCTTCATCAACATCCTCATGGGGCAGTTTTGAGCTGGGTGCTCTCCTTAAGATTTTCTGTTAAAATTCCACTTAACACAAGCTTTTATATTCATTCTCCAGGGCGTTGCACTATGCCTTGGGTTCCTCTTTACCCTACTTGCATCTTTTTAAATAATTCCTTTGTTAACACATTGCTGATTATCATACTTAAATGTGCCATATCTTTTGTGATAGAACATTGATGCAAGCCCTCTGTTTCACATCCAGCAAATTCTCCTCTTCAATTTCCAAAATATATCATTTGACCACGTCTCACAAACACTTCCCTGTCCAAGCACCATCGTCTCTCTCTTCAGTATTACTGCAATAGTAGTGGTTTTGCCCCAGAGACCATTGCCTTCTAAGGCCCAGAAGAGCGTGCAATAGAAAATCTATAGCTATCTTTTGAACTACAAAATTTATTTTTTCTACACTGATCTTGTCGAAGTCATTAACGACCTCCACACTGAAGAATTTAATGTCATTTCTTAGTAACGGTCTTGCAGGTATATAATATAATAGCTTATAGTTGCCCTTCTACAGTCTATTCTCAAACACAAAAAGAGCAACCTTCTGAAACTGTTGTAGCCACAAGTTTCAGGAAACAAACTCAATCAGAAGGACAATGCAGATAGTGGAGTGCAGTTTATTACACCGGTGGGCCCAAGGCAGAGTCTCCTCTTAGCCAAGGACCCCAACTAGTTTTTGTGAAAACCCTATATAACCTAAGTGTACATGTCCAAACGCACTTCCCCAAATTCCCTGAAACTAGTCTGAACAAAGGAAAAGAAAGATACAATCAAAGTTAACCTGTAATTCATATGCCTTAAGCCTAGGTAGTTAACAGTGGACAATTATTAATAGGCCTGTAGTCATACTCCAATAAGCATAATAGAAAGTATGATTCTATTTGGTTACACAGATAATTAAGGCATTCTTTTAGCGACAGAGAGCCCCGGGGCTCTTCCTTCCCGGGGCCTGTTTTCCTGTTGGTATGTTGTTTCCATAGATATTGGACATATAGCTCAAACTCCACAGTCCGGCCCAAGATAGAGTCCTGCTTTCAAGATAGAGCCTGTTCTGTTTCCTCCTTCAAAACAAATATGTCTCTCATGATCCAGCCTCTCAAACCTGTTTTCGGTCTCTCCTGGATCCTCATTCTACTCCAACTCTTTTTTTCTGCTACTTTTTAAATATGTTTAGCATACTCTTTTTCTAGCATGCTCTTGTCTCAGAGTCTCTTCACTTTTCTGAAATGTGCGCTCCTTAAACATCCATTACTTCAACTCTCTACATAAAGGCCACCTCATTGTCATATGAAAGGGTACCCTTAGCTCTCTCCACAAGCATTCTCTATCCTTCAGTTCATATCAGTTGCTCAGTCGTGTCTGACTCTTTGCGACCCCATGAATCGCAGCATGCCAGGCCTCCCTGTCCATCACCAACTCCCAGAGTTCACTCAGACTCACGTCCAACGAGTTAGTGATGCCATCCAGCCATCTCAACCTCTGTCATCCTCTTCTCCTCCTGCCCCCAATCCCTCCCAGAATCAGACTCTTTTCCAATGAGTCAACTCTTTGCATGAGGTGGCCAAAGTACTGGAGTTTCAGCTTTAGCATCATTCCTTCCAAAGAAATCCCAGGGCTGATCTCCTTCAGAATGGACTGGTTGGATCTCCTTGCAGTCCAAGGGACTCTCAAGAGTCTTCTCCAACACCACAGTTCAAAAGCATCAATTCTTCGGTGCTCAGCTTTCTTCACAGTCCAACTCTCACATCCATACCTGACCACAGGAAAAACCATAGCCTTGACTAGACGAACCTTTGTTGGCAAAGTAATGTCTCTGCTTTTGAATATGCTATCTAGGTTGGTCATAACTTTCCTTCCAAGGAGTAAGTGTCTTTTAATTTCATGGCCACAGTCACCATATACAGTGATTTTGGAGCCCAGAAAAATAAAGTCTGACACTGTTTCCACTGGTTCCCCATCTATTTCCCATTAAATGATGGGACTAGATGCCATGATCTTCGTTTTCTGAATGTTGAGCTTTAAGCCAACTTTTTCACTCTCCACTTTCACTTTCATCAAGAGGCTTTTCAGTTCCTCTTCACTTTCTGCCATAAGGGTGGTGTCATCTGCATATCTGAGGTTATCGATATTTCTGCCAGCAATCTTGATTCCAGCTTGTGTTTCTTCCAGCCCAGTGTTTCTCATGATGTACTCTGCATATAAGTTAAATAAGCGGGTGACAATATACAGCCTTGATGTACTCCTTTTCCTATTTGGAACCAGTCTGTTGTTTCATGTCCAGTTCTAACTGTTGCTTCCTGACCTGCCTACAAATTTATCAAGAGGCAGGTCAGGTGGTTTGGTATTCCCATCTCTTTCAGAATTTTCCACAGTTTATTGTGATCCACACAGTCAAAGGCTTTGGCATAGTCAATAAAGCAGAAATAGATGTTTTTCTGCAACTCTCTCGCTATTTCTGTGATCCAGTGGATGTTGGAAATTTGATCTGTGGTTCCTCTGCCTTTTCTAAAACCAGCTTGCACATCTGGAAGTTCGTGGTTCACGTACTGCTGAAGCCTGGCTTGGAGAATTTTGAGCATTACTTTACTAGCATGTGAGATGAGTGCAATTGTGCGGTAGTTTGAGCATTCTTTGGCATTGCCTTTCTTTGGGATTGGAATGAAAACTGACCTTTTCCAGTCTTGTGGCCACTGCTGAGTTTTCCAAATTTGCTGGTATATTGAGTGCAGCACTTTCACAGCATCATCTTTCAGGATTTGAAATAGCTCAACTGGAATTCCATCACCTCCACTAGCTTTGTTCATAGTGATGCTTTCTAAGGCCCACTTGACTTCACATTCCAAGATGTCTGGCTCTAGGTGAGTGATCACACCATCATGATTATCTGGATCATGAAGATCTTTTTTGTACAGTTCTTGTGTGTATTCTTTCCACCTGTTCTGAGTATCTTCTGCTTCTGTTAGGTCCATACCATTTCTGTCCTTTATCAAGCCCATCTTTGCATGAAATGTTCCCTTGGTGTCTCTAATTTTCTTGAAGAGATCTCTAGTCTTTCCCATTCTGTTGTTTTCCTCTATTTCTTTGCATTGATCGCTGAGGAAGGCTTTCTTATCTCTTCTTGCTATTCTTTGGAACTCTGCATTCAGATGCTTATATCTTTCCTTTTCTCCTTTGCTTTTCACTTCTCTTCTTTTCACAGCTATTTGTAAGGCCTCCCCAGACAGCCATTTTGCTTTTTTCATTTCTTTTCCATGGGGATGGTCTTGATCCCTGTCTCCTGTACAGTGTCATGAACCTCTGTCCATAGTTCTTCAGGCACTCTATCTATCAGATCTAGGCCCTTAAATCTATTTCTCACTTCCACTGTATAATCATAAGGGATTTGATTTAGGTCATACCTGAATGGTCTAATGGTTTTCCCTACTTTCTTCAATATAAGTCTGAATTTGGTAATAAGGAGTTCGTGATCTGAGCCACAGTCAGCTCCTGGTCTTGTTTTTGTTGACTGTATAGAGCTTCTCCATCTTTGGCTGCAAAGAATATAATCAATCTGATTTCAGTGTTAACCATCTGGTGATGTCCATGTGTAGAGTCTTCTCTTGTGTTGTTGGAAGAGGGTGTTTGCTATGACCCATGCATTTTCTTGGCAAAACTCTATTAGTCTTTGCCCTGCTTCATTCTGTATTCCAAGGCCAAATTTGCCTGTTACTCCAGGTGTTTCTTGTCTTCCTACTTTTGCATTCCAGTCCCCTATAATGAAAAGGACACCTTTTTTGGGTATTAGTTCTAAAAGGTCTTGTAGGTCTTCATAGAACCGTTCAACTTCAGCTTCTTCAGCGTTACTGGTTGAGGCATAGGCTTGGATTACTGTGATATTGAATGGTTTGCCTTGGAAACGCACAGAGATCATTCTGTCATTTTTGAGATTGCGTCCAAGTACTGCATTTTGGACTCTTTTGTTGGCCATAATGGCTACTCCATTTCTTCTGAGGGATTCCTGCCCGCAGTAGTAGATATAATGGTCATCTGAGTTAAATTCACCTATTCCAGTCCATTTTAGTTCGCTGATTCCTAGAATGTTGACATTCACTCTTGCCATCTCCTGTTTGACCACTTCCAATTTGCCTTGATTCATGGACCTGACATTCCAGGTTCCTATGCTATATTGTTGTTTACTCTATCCTTACTTCACATTAATTCATAGTACTTAATGCCACTTGACATCATTTATATGTTGCTTATAGATTTATTTGCTCTGTCTTATTTGGTATCTAAGTTCCATGAGAGCAAGATATTTGTCTATTTTCTGGTGATGTTTCTGTTCTGTCTAGAAAAGCATCTGGATTATAGTCACAGACAATTAAACATATGTGGAGTGAAATGAAAGAATGAATACGTGAGTTATCAAATGATATAGAAATTGTTTTGAAACCCTGAGTGATAAATGGCCAGTCCAAATTCTACTTGAGCTTCATCTATTTTTAAACAGGAAGCAAAGGATTTCCCTAAATAATCTCAACCATGATCGAATATTTGAAAGCTATTGATTGGTCTCAGAGTGACTTTAAAACTGAAACACAAAATCAGAATTGAGGAATGGGTTGTAAGGAAGCCAGTAGTGAAGAAATTAGCCTGCCAGATAAGCAAGATGGGTACATAAGAAACTTCAGAACATCATAGTAGGTTCAAGCAATATTTTGAGTAAAAGAATATAATTATGTTACATATAATTAATGTTTGTTTTAAATTAATAAAAACACCTTGAATAAAATAATGATTGTCAAATGAATTTCTAAACTCTCTATTAGAAAGGAAATATTAAAATATCAATTTATATTTTACACAAAGTAGAACATAAGTGCCCTTCATCATCCTTTCACACAACTGACTTGCTTTATTTTTTTACAGTTTTGCATTTGGAATCCCCACCCCTACTTTTTATTGTATCAGTATCTCTTAAAATTGGGCTCTTTAATGAAGCAATCTTGGTTTTATCACATTTTTTATAACATTTCAACAACTCTCAAGTTCACCTCTACTTCCATTAAATTATTTTTTCCATGATAGTAGTAGAGTGTGAGTTGGCATTTTTCTGAAGATTCCCAGCATCAAAATCATCTGGGAGAGTCCAGTTCAAATGTCTATCAGTTCAGTTCAGTCACTCAGTCGTGTCCGACTCTTTGTGACCCCATGGACTGCGGCGTGCCAGGCTTCTCTGTCCTTCACCAATTCCCAGAGCTTGCTCAAACTCATGTCCATTGAGTCAGTGATGCCATCCATCCATCTCATCCTTTGTCGTCCCTTTCTCCTCCAACCTTCATTCCTTCCCAGCATCAAGGCCTTTTCCAATGAGTCAGTTCTTTGTATCAGGTGGCCAAAGTATTGGAGTTTCAGCTTCAGCATCAGTCCTTCCAATGAATATTCAGGACTCATTTTCTTTAGGATGGACTGGTTGGATTTCCTTGCAGTCCAAGGGACTCTCAAGAGTCTTCTCCAACACCGTTGTTCAAAAGCATCAATTCTTCAGCACTCAGCTTTCTTTATGGTTCAACTCTCACATCCATATATGATTACTGGGAAAACCATAGCTTTCACTAGACAAACCTTTGTTGGCTAAGTAATGTCTCTGCTTTTTAATATGATGTCTATACCTGTCTTATTTGATAGGAAAGAAAAATAAGACCCACTTAAACAGCTTTTGAACTGTGGTGTTGGAGAAGATTCTTGAGAGTCTCTTGGGCTGCAAAGAGATCCAACCAGTTCATCCTAAAGGAAATCAGTCCTGAATATTCATCGGAAGGACTTAGGCTGAAGCTGAAACTCCAATACTTTGGCCACCTGATACAAAGAACTGACTCATTGGAAATGGCCCTGATGCTGGGGAAGATTAAAGGCGGGAGGAGAAGGGGACGACAGAGGATGAGATGGTTGGAAGGCATCACCAACTCAATGGACATGAGTTTGAGTAAACTCTGGGAATTGGTGATGGACAGGGAGGCTTGGCGTGCTGCAGTCCATGGGGTTGCAAAGAGTAGGACATGACTGAGAGACTGAACTGAACTGACTGAAACTTGTTAAAATCAAATGGAAATGGGGGAAGATTATTGACTTGAGAAATTGAAAAGAGTAAGTGATAATGGTTTCGGATATGGTTTGTTCCATACATTCAAATAATAGCTTTAGAACCTACTATGTTTCCATCTCTAGACTCTATTTTCCTTACTATTGAGTTGATTCCCAAGTTCCTCATGACAAGATGTTTTTCATTTTGAGCATCTCCTCCCAGCAGCTCCTGAAAAAGTCCCAAAATTAATTCTGATTGGACACTTTATGAGACTCTATAACTTTTTCTCTGTCTTAACAATAATGTTTGACATTAAAGTAGAAAAAATATAGATTTATAATAGAGATAAAACAATAGAATTCTTAGACCTAAATCTAGCAAGAATGGTTTAAGACATAAAAATTAAAATTTGGAGTCCAAATGAAGGACATAAACTGGAATAATAACTAATATAGGAATGTTGGTGCTTCTAAAATTAACACATAAATGTTTATCCATTTCAAATTACCATCTCAATGAACTTTTCTATGGAACTATATAAAATAATTCTGAAATGTGTACTGCAAGAATAAATCTCTAAAAGAAGCCAAGAAATTTCTGAATACTGAATAAGAACAATTAATAAAAAGTGAGAGAACTTTAGATACTAAGATAATTATAAAGTCACTGTAATCAAAAGTATATAATATTTATATATAAATATATTAGTCAGATATGATGGAGCATCCACAGAAAGATAAGTATATATGTGGTTTTTATCTAACTTAGTGAGAAAGAGCGTTTAATTTAACAAATGGTGCTGATACACTATATCAGAAGGAAAGATATATTATATTCAGAAGAAAACAGAACTGGACACTGATCTTTTTCTTTTTAAAAGAAAAATATTTGAAGGAACTGTAGGAGGCTATTGGTATAAATCTGAGATGGAAAAGATTTTCCTAAGTATGACAGACATCTCAAAAACCATAAAGAAAAAACTAGATATATGTGGCTATTTTAAAATCACTTATGTTTTCATGGCAAAAGTTACCATAAACAAAATGAAGAGACAAATTTAAAGATAGGTTTGTAAATTAAGTATGGAAAAGTCTCTATTCTTCTTAGAGACTAGTTACTGAAAGATCATTGTGTGTAAAATTCATGTAGAATTCAAGGGATCACCTAACTCTATATACAACAAAAAGATATTTCAAACTTTCTCAGATTATTGACAGGATTTCACAGTTAAAATTTTTATTGCCCAGAAATACCTTTCTCATTAAGGGAGTCTTCTCAAAAAATATGAAAAACTATTCTAAGTCTTTATTTTAAAGTAAATAATAGGCAGGATAGTATTAACTGGATAATAGTATGAAACAGAGCAAAACAAACACAAAGGCAATGGAAAATAATTAATAAGATCTTAAAATGTTCTCTTCTAGATTTTCTTTTCTTGTCAGAAAGACAAAATTTGGAAAAGTCAGCAGATTTACACTGCTGACTAAAAAAGAATTCTAGAAATGTGAGTTGAGGGAGAGAGCATAATATTTTTTCCCAGCTGTTTCAGTGAAAAGTAGAATTCTGAAAAATAAAAAAAGCATATGCCACAACATAGGCATATAAAGAACCACTTCTAGACTACTCTGAAATTATAAATAAAACATAGATGTTATAACAACCGAGATACGTTTTAAAGGCAGAGATAGTTTTGATTAATGAGTGAAATCCTGTAGAATCTCTTCCTAAGAAAACTAGAAAAAGACAGTCTTGGCAAAAACTGCTTTCTCAAGAGCCCTGGTAACTGTGAGCTCAGATCATTTGTGTTTAGAGGAAGGTGGCAGAGGGTTGGGTGATCATTCACTTTTGAAGGACTTCAGAGGCTGAATGTGCTCAGTCTGTCCTAGATTCATTTCATTAAGAGAGAATGAACTAGCTAACATTGCCAAAATGAAGTTCATGTAAGGTAACAGGCCCAGGGATTTTTCTGACCAGCTGTCTCTTTAATAAGGATATGTTTTCCATCACTGTGGCTAAAACAAAAATACAGAAAATAAGACAGGAATTATCAACAGTTGAAAAGGATGTGAAACAACCAGAAAACTCTTTTACCTTGCTGGTGGGAGAATAAATTGGTACAATCATGGGGAAAAATTAAGTGGGAAGTTCTTAGTTAAACAAATGTTTTGACTCAGCAATTCCGGTCCTACGTTTCAGTTCAGTTCAGTTCAGTCACTCAGTCGTGTCCGACTCTTTGCGACCCCATGAATCGCAGCACGCCAGGCCTCCCTGTCCATCACCAACTCCCAGAGATCACCCAAACTCATGTGCATCAAGTCGCTGATGCCATCCAGCCATCTCATCCTCTGTCGTCCCCTTCTCCTCCTGCCCCCAATCCCTCCCAGCATCGGGGTCTTTTCCAATGAGTCAGTTCTTCACATGAGGTGGCCAAAGTATTGGAATTTCAGCCTCAGCATCAGTCCTTCCAATACATGGGCCAAAAAAAAGTGAACATATATTTACCAAAAAATGTGCCCAATAATGTTCATAGCAGCACTTTCCAAAAAGACCCAAACTAGAAATTACCCAAGTAGCTTCTATCTACAGAATACATTCATAAATTGTGGTAGAGTCATCTAATGGGTGGAGAAAGCAATGGCACCCCACTCCAGTACTCACCGGGAAAATCCCATGGATGGAGGATCCTGGTGGGCTGCAGTCCATGGGGTTACTAAGAGTCAGACACGACTGAGCGACTTCACTTTCACTTTTCACTTTCATGCATTGGAGAAGGAAATGGCAACCCACTCCAGTACTCTTGCCTGGCAAACCCCATGGATGGAGGAGCCTGGAAGGCTGCAGTCCATGGGGTCGCTGAGGGTTGGACACGACTGAGCGACTTCACTTTCACTTTTCACTTTCATGCATTGGAGAAGGAAATGGCAACCCACTCCAATGTTCTTGCCTGGGGAATCCCTGGGACGGGGGACCCTTGTGGGCTGCCGTCTATGGGGTCGCACAGAGTCGGACACAACTGAAGTGACTTAGAAGAAGCAGCAGCAGTATCTAATGGGACACTATAGCAATGAACAATGAGGATGAATGAAATACCACTACACACAACTTGATTATTCTTTCAAATAGAACATGGATAAGTCTTGAGAGTATGATATGCTACAAAAGTAGTCAAGCACAAAAGGGCACATGTTGTTTGATTCCCTTAATGTTCAAGCCCAAAACAGACAAAGCAAATGATGGCACCGGAAGTTAGGATAAACGTTGCTTTTGGGACATAGAGATTGGAGACTGTAAGGGGGCACGAAAGGCTGAGGGGCTCTGGAATGCTGACAGTGTTCAGTTTGGAAAAATTCACCGTATTAAACTTATATTTTGTGCACTTTTCTGTATGGATGTTACATCTTAATAAAAATTCCTCATTAGATTTGCATTTGTTGTATAGAGAAAGAAGCTGTGGGGAAAAGAAGTGAGTAACTTAACTTTCTTTAAGTAGAGTAAATAGTTTATGCAAATCTTAACTAAAAAACAAGCAATGACTTTCTATACATAGACTAATTTGGGTTCATATCTATCTTGCCTATTAGTCTGGGGAAAACACCGCCTTTGATTCTTATTTCAAAACCCAAAGCAATTATTGCTTCTACTGCAAAGAACAGTTTTCATGTCACTTGGCTTCATTTCCCAATTTTGAGAAATATGTAGAGTAAGAATGTTGCTAACCAAAGAGATATCATCTTGTAAATCACTTCACTGCCTGCAGCAATTTTAACTTTGGACACTCCTTTCACATGATGCTATTCCCTGGCCCATAGAGGCTCAATGAAGTGCCTTGCCAATAAATATTTGAATGGGAGTGACTCTTCTGAGTATGTGTTGAAGGCTTTTGAAAACATTCCAGACACTAAGCTAAGCAAGTACTGCTAAGATGACAGGTGAAGTTTTGCCCTCCAGCACTGTTAAACTCACTTCCCAAGGTGCTGAATTTTAAAACTTGGTGAACTTTTACAAACTGCACACCACTAGCATTCCAGAGCCCCTCAGCTTTTCATGCTCCCTTGCAGTCTTTACTTTGCTCCTATTTTTCTAGTTTTCTAAGGTAAATACCACTTCAGTATTCTTGCCTTGAGAATCCCATGAACAGTATGAAAAGGCAAAAAGATAGGACATTGAAAGATGAACTCCCCAGGTCATTAAGCACCCAATATGCTACTGGAGAACAGTGGAGTAATAACTCCAGAAAGAATGACAACATGGAGCCAAAGCAAAAACAACACCCAGTTGTGGATGTAACTGGTGATGGAAGTAAAGTCTGATGAGGTAAAAACAATATTGCATAGGAACCTGGAATGTTAGGTCCATGAATCAAGGTAAATTGGAAGTGGTCAACAGTGATGACAAGAGTGAACATAGATATTTTAGAAAACAGTGAACTAAAATGGACTGGAATGGGTGAATTTAAATCAGATGACCATTATATCTACTTCTGTAGGCAAGAATCCCTTAGAAGAAATGGATTAGTCCTCATAGTTAATGAAAGAGTCTGAAATGTAGTACTTGAGTCCAGTCTCAAAAACGACACAATGATCTCTGTTCATTTCCAAGGCAAATCATTCAATATCACGGTGATCCAAGCCTATGCCCCAACCTGTAATGCTGAAGAAGCTGAAGCTGAATGGTTCTATGAAGACCTGCAAGACCTTCTAGAACTAACACCCAAAAAAGATGTCCTTTCATTATAGGGGACTGGATTAAAAAATAGGAAGTCAAGAGCTACCTGGAGTAACAGGCAAATTTGGCCTTGGAGTACAAAATGAAGCAGGTCAAAGAGTAACAGAGTTTTGCCAAGAGAATGCACTGGTCATAGCAAACATCCTCTTCCAACAACACAAGAAAGACTCTACACATGGACATCACCAGATGGTCAACACTGATATCAGATTGATTATATTCTTTGCAGTCAAAGATGGAGAAGCTCTATACAGTCAGCATAAACAAGACTGGGAGCTGACTGTGGCTCAGATCATGAACTCCTTATTGCCAAATTCAGACTTAAATTGAAGAAAGTAGGGAAAACCACTAGACCATTCAGGTATGACCTAAATCAAATCCCTTACAATTATATAGTGGAAATGACAAAGAGATTCAAGGGATTAGATCTGATAACAGTGCCTGAAGAACCATGGACGGAGGTTCATGACACTGTACAGGAAGCAGTGATCAAGACCATCTCCAAGAAAAAGAAAGGCAAAAAGGAAAACTGGTTGTCTGAGAGGCCTTACAAATAGCTGAGAAAAGAAGAGACGCGAAAAGCAAAGGAGAAAAGGAAAGATATACCCATTTGAAGGCAGAGTTCCAAAAAATAGCAAGGAGAGATAAGAAAGCCTTCCTCAGTGATTAATGCAAAGAAACAGAGAAAAACAATAGAATGGGAAAGACCAGAGATCTCTTCAAGAAAATTAGAGACACCAAGGGAACATTTCGTGCAATGATGGGGCACAATAAAGGACAGAAATGCTATGGACCTAACAGAAGCAGAAGATATTAAGAAGAGGTGGCAAGAATACACAGAAGAACTATATCAAAAAAGATCTTCATGACCCAGATAACCACGATGGTCTGATCACTCACCTAGAGCCAGACATCCTGGAATGTGAAGTCAAGTGGGCCTTAGGAAGCATCACTATGAACAATTTAGTGGAGGTGATGGAATTTCAGTTGAGCTATTTCAAATCCTAAAAGATGATGCTGTGAAAGTGCTGCACTCAAATATCAGCAAATTTGGAAAATTCAGCGGAGGCCACAGGACTGGAAAAGGTCAGTTTTCATTCCAATCCCAAAGAAAGGTAATGCCAACGAATGCTCAAACTACTGCACAATTGCACTCATCTCACACATTGGCAAAATAATGCTCAAAACCCTCCAAGCCAGGCTTCAACAATACATGAACAATGAACTTCCAGATGTTCAAGCTGGTTTTAGAAAAGGCAGAGGAACCAGAGATCAAATTTCCAACATCCATTGGATGATCGAAAAGCATGAGAGTTCCAGAAAAACATCTACTTCTGCTTTATTGACTATACCAAAGCCTTTGACTGTGTGGATCACAACAAAGTATGGAAAATTCTTAAAGACATGGAAATACCAGACCACCTGACCTGCCTCCTTAGAAATCCGTATGCAGGTCAGGAAACAACAGTTAGAACTGGACATGGAACAATGGACTAGTTCCAAATAGGGAAAGGAGTATGTCAAGGCTGTATATTTTCACCCTGCTTGTTTAAGTTATATGCAGAGTATATCATGCAAAATGCCAGGGTGGATAAAGCATGAGCTGGAATCAAGATTGCCAGGAGAAATATCAATAACCTCAGATATGCAGATGACACCACCCTTATGGCAGAAAACATCCTTATGGCAGAAAGCAAGGAACTAAAGAGACTCTTGATGAAAGTGAAAGAGGAGAGTGAAAAAGTTGCTTAAACTCAACATTCAGAAAACTAAGATCATGACATCTGTTCACATCACTTCAGGGCAAATAGATGGGGAAACACTGGAAACAGTGCGAGACTTTATTTTTCTGGGCTCCAAAATCACTGCAGATGGTGACTGTAGCCATGAAATTAAAAGACACTTGCTCCTTGGAAGAAAAGCTATGACCAACCTAGACAGCATATTAAAAAGCAGAGACATTACTTTGCCAACAAAGTTCTATCTAGTCAAAGCTATGGTTTTTCCAGTAGTCATGTATGGATGTGAGAGTGGACTATAAAGACAGCTGAGCACCAAAGAACTGATGCTTTCTAACTGTGGTGTTGAGAAGATGCTTGAGAGTCTCTTAGACTGTAAGGAGATCAAACCAGTCAATCCTAAAAGAAATCAGTCCTGAATATTCATTGGAAGTGCTGAGGCAGAAGCTGAAGCTCCAATACTTTGGTCACCTGATGCAAAGAACTGACTCATTTGAAATGACCTTGATGCTGGGAAAGATTGAAGGCTGGAGAAGGGGATGACAGAAGATGAGACGGTTGTATGGCATCACCGACTTGATGGACATGAGTTTGAGTAAGCTCCAAGAGTTGACGATGGACAGGGAAGCCTGGTGTGCTGCAATCCTTGGGGTCGCAAAGAGTCAGACACAACTGAGTGAATGAACTGAACTGAAGGTAAATCCAAAGTAAGCAGAAGAAAAGAAATAAAAATTAGAGCAGAAACCAATGAAATCAAATAAAAGACTTTACTAGAGAGAAAATAAATGGCACCAAAATCATTTTTATTGAAAAGATCAATAAAAATGATAAATATCTAGCTGCTGCTGCTGCTGCTGCTAAGTTGCTTCAGTCGTGTCCGACTCTGAGCGACCCCATGGACTGCAGCCTACCAGGCTCCTCCGTCCATGGGAGTTTCCAGGCAAGAGTACTGGAGTGGGGTGCCATTGCCTTCTCCAAATATCTAGCTAGGTTAACTTAAAAAAAAAAAAGAGAGAGAGAGAGAGAGAGAAAACACAAGTTACAGATCCTATAGGAATTGTGGTTAGGGGTAGGAAGTAGATAGACAGTCAGAAAATTGCTCTTGACCACAGGGAGAAAAGAGAGTAAGGAATTGGTTCAAGATGAGGTCCTAGGGACAATCTAGTTTTAGGTTGAAGCAGTAGAGGACAGGACATCATTTTTTAGTGTTCAAGGAGCAGGGTGTGAAAAGCTCACGGACAGTTCTTGGATTTGTTGGCACCAAGGTGAAGTTTCGAGCATCATCAACTTTCTGGCTTCAACCAGTCTAGGGTCTATATTCTCACGGTCAGCAGTTTTCATCTGGTGGAGGGGTCTGCTTCCTGTAAAAACAACGAAGGAATGTGTGTCAAGCCTTTATCTCTATCTTTCGGGGAACTAGGAGTTCAGCGATTCTGCTATGTGGCAGAATCATAGTCTAAGTTGTTACGAGTTCCCTAGCCCAACAGCTATTCTTTATTTCTACATCTTCATATTTCCCAATCATTAACTCTTGAATCAGCATTTTACTTTAAAAGACAAGGACACATGGCCTTGTACACAGTTTCATGGTGAAGTTAGTGACATGGTCAGCTGCCTATTTTTATTTATGCGTGTTGGCAAGATAAAGAGGTCAGAGTGGGAGAAATACTGACTTTTTGGAGCACATTTGAGATGTTACTTTTGAAAGTTTCTTAAGTGCTTGGATACACTTTGACAGTGGTCTTGCAGAGAGAAGGGCGGGGTGGCTAATAATATCCAGCTGGGGTCTGATGCTATAAAAATGTGAGTTTAAAAAAAAAGAACTAAGGGTATATTTGATGAAATCTGGATATTATAGCTTAAAAAAGAGTAAGAGAACTGAACAGATTTTCAGACTGAGGAGATGTAGGCAACAAGACCAAAATCAAATCAGAAGCAGAAATGCAAGAAGTACTATGCATACTAGAAAAGTTCAGATACTTCCTTTGTTAAAACATTTCTGGCTCCTCTACTAGATTCATTATTTAATCATTAATTCAGTCCTATATTCACTGAACAACCATTTATCGATTGTCTTCTATGTGCCTCAAACAGTGCTGGACACTAGGGCTATGATGGAAGCCAAGCAGACTTTGGGTCCTGCATTTGTAGAGCTTGCACAGAGTTGGGAAGATCACTGATAAGACAATGAATAAAATTGGTATTGAGGCAGGGATGGAGGATTGATCAAGAGTGTATCAAATGAATATAGACCAGTGCAGGACCCTTAGAAGTGTCAATATCAAGTCTGGAAAAGATAAAATTATATTTATTTATTTAAATGCATTTTAAAACATCAGAAAGACTTTAAGTAAAATGAGCATTTTAGAACTTGATTATCACACTTAGGTGGAAAATTCATTCATGCAACATGCTTTCACTCACAGGGGTAGAGATAAAGGCAACAGTATTGTGTGTATGTGTGCAGTTTATGGTTGATGGGGCTTGATATAATGTTTGGATTAAGGCAAACTATTCTCTGTAAATAACCTGAAGGATAGAAAAAGACCTATAAACTTCATGATTTTTGTTTTGACTTTCCCACTATTAAACATATGTATCATAAAGAATCAGTTGTCTATACCCTGCTTTTTATCCTTATCTGAAGTGGAAGTCAATGATGCCCTCACAGGGCTTTTATTTTTATAGCGTGTTAAGCTGTAAAGCAATACCCTTTAGCTATTTCTGATTTAAGGTGTACACTGTACCATGCATTTTTGCTTGTTTAGAGTATGAAGCTTGGAATTTATGGGGATGTCCTGTGTGAATCTGAAACATCAAATTGTGTATCCACATATATAGAGACCTGGAAGTATCTATAGATTTTAGAGTCTAATTAATAATTATTTAAATAGTAAATTCCTCAAAGACCCCTGCTGCCTCTCAAAATGGTTCTGATTTCTTACCCTGTCATGTAGGTTGATATCAAGGCAAATTGGAAGTGGTCAAACAGGAGCTGGCAAGAGTGAACATCAACATTCTAGGAATCAGTGAAATAAAATGGACTGGAACAGGTGAATTTAACTCATATGACCATTATATCTACTACTGTGGGCAGGAATCCCTTAGAAGAAGGAGTAGCTATCATGGTCAACCAAAGAGTACGAAATGCAGTACTTGGATGCAATCTCAAAAACGACAGAATGATTTATGTTTGTTTCCAAGGCAAACCATTCAATATCACGGTGATCCAAGCCTAAGCCCCAACCAGTAACGCTGAAGAAGCTGAAGTTGAACAGTTCTATGAAGACCTACAAGACCTTCTAGAACTAGCACCCAAAAAAGATGTCCTTTTCATTATAGGGGACTGGAATGCAAAAGTAGGAAGTCAAGACCTGGCTGCTGCTGCTGCTGCTACTGCTAAGTCACTTCAGTCATGTCCGGCTCTGTGCAACCCCATAGACGGCAACCCACCAGGCTCCCCCGTCCCTGGGATTCTCCAGGCAAGAACACTGGAGTGGGTTGCCATTTCCTTCTCCAATGCATGAAAGTGAAAAGTGAAAGTGAAGTCGTTCAGTTGTGTCCGACTCTTAGCGACCCCATGGACTGCAGCCTACCAGGCTCCACTGTCCATGGGATTTTCCAGGCAAGAGTCTGGAGTGGGTTGCCATTGCCTTCTCCAAGACACCTGGAGTAACAGGCAAATTTGGCCTTGGAGTATGGAATGAAGCAGGGCAAAGGCTAATAGAGTTTTGCCAAGAGAATGCACTGGTCATAGCAAACACCCTCTTCCAACAACACAAGAGAAGACTCTACACATGGACATCACCAGATGGTCAACACTGAAATCAGACTGAATATATTCTTTGCAGCCAAATATGGAGAAGCTCTATTCAGTCAGCAAAAACAAGACTGCGAGCTGACTGTGGCTCAGATCATGAACTCCTTATTGCCAAATTTAGACTTAAACTGAAGAAAGTAGGGAAAACCACTAGACCATTCAGGTATGACCTAAATCAAATCGCTTATGATTATACAGTGGAAGTGAGAAATAGATTTAAGGGACTAGATCTGATAGACAGAATGCCTGATGATCTATGGACAGAGGTTCGTGACATTGTATAGGAGACAGGGATCAAGATCATCCCCATGGAAAAGAAATGCAAAAAAGCAAAATGGCTGCCTGAAGAGGCCTTACAAATAGCTGTGAAAGGAAGAGAAGTGAAAAGCAAACGAGAAAAGGACAGATATAAACATCTGAATGCAGAGTTCCAAAGAATAGCAAGGAGAGATAAGAAAGCCTTGGAAAACTCAGCAGTGGCCACAGGACTGGAAAAGGTCAGTTTTTATTCCAATCCTAAAGAAAGGCAATGCCAAAGAATGCTCAAACTACCACACACTTGCACTCATCTCACACACTAGTAAAGTAATGCTCAAAATTCTCCAAGCCAGGCTTCAGCAATATGTGAACCGTGAACTTCCAGATGTGCAAGCTGGTTTTAGAAAAGGCAGAGGAACCAGAGATCAAATTGCCAACATCCATTGGATTATAGAAAAAGCAAGAGAGTTCCAGAAAAACATCTACTTCTGCTTTATTGACTATGCCAAAGCCTTTGACTGTGTGGCTCACAATAAACTGTGGAAAATTCTGAAAGGAGATGGGCATACCAGACCACCTGACCTGCCTCTTGAGAAACTTATATGCAGGTCAGGAAGCAACAGTTAGAACTGGACATGGAACAGACTGATTCCAAATAGGAAAAGGAGTATGTCAAAGCTGTATATTGTCACCCTGCTTATTTAACTTCTATGCAGAGTACATCATGAGAAACCCTGGGCTGGAAGAAGCACAAGCTGGAATCAAGATTGCTGGGAGAAATATCAATAACCTCAGATATGCAGATGACACCACCCTTATGGCACAAAGTGAAGAGAAACTAAAGAGCCTCTTGATCAAAGTGAAAGAGGAGAGTGAAAAAGTTGGCCTAAAGGTCCACATTCAGAAAACGAAGATAATGGCATCTGGTCCCATCACTTCATGGGAAATAGATGGGGAAACAGTGGAAACAGTGTCAGATTTTATTTTTCTGGGCTCCAAAATCACTGTAGATGGTGATTGTAGCCATGAAATTAAAAGACGCTTACTCCTTAGAAGGAAAGTTATGACCAACCTAGACAGCATATTCAAAAGCAGAGGCATTACTTTGTCAGCAAAGGTCCATCTAGTCAAGGCTATGATTTTTCCAGTGGTCATGTATGGATGTGAGAGTTGGACTGTGAAGAAAGCTAAGCACTGAAGACTTGATGCTTTTGAACTGTGGTGTTGGAGAAGACTCTTGAGAGTCCCTTGGACTGCAAGGAGATCCAACCAGTCCATTCTAAAGGAGATCAGTCCTGGGTGTTCATTGGAAGGACTGATGCTAAAGCTGAAACTCCAGTACTTTGGCTACCTCATGCGAAGAGTTGGCTCATTGGAAAAGACTCTGATGCTGGGAGGGATTGGGGGCAGGAGGAGAAGGGGACGACAGAGGATGAGATGGCTGGATGGCATCACCAACTCGATGGACATGAGTTTGTGTAAACTTCGGGAGTTGGTGATGGACAGGGAGGCCTGGCATGCTGCAATTCATGGGGTCACAAAGAGTTGGACACAACTGAGCGACTGAACTGAACTGAACTGGGGAGAAATTAGAGAATTTAAATGTAGGAATATATAAATGTTTTTATAAATTTTGGTGCAAGTTTTCTTTCTTGAAAAACACTTGGGACCACACACATTCTCTTTCACTCACATCATGCAGTGGATGGTTTCTAGTCTGACCTGATCATATTCATGGTGTTACCAAAAGCCCCAAGGGGCTGTAGCTATTAATACAAGAAAGGCACAGAGTTATAAGTATCCATATGTACTTGTGTGCAGTGGCAAAAAATTTGCCTGCCAATACAGGAGACACAGGTTCAATCCCCAGGTTGGGAAGGTCCCCAGGAGGAGATGGCAACCCGCTCTGGTATTCTTGCCTGGGAAAATTCCATGGCCAGAGGAGCTTGGCAGGCTACAGTCCATGGGGTTGCAAAGAGTTGTGCACAAGTGAGTAACTGAGCATGCACATGCATGTAGCAGGATATCTAATTTCTTTACTCTTTTTTACTTCATATATAATGACTTTAAAGATCTTACTCATCTTGGATTGCCACTGATATCCATGTGTTATCAATTGCTGGCTCTCATAATGAATTCTGCATGTAGGTTTCCAGATGATTAAAGAGGTTTATGTTAATTTTGTTGCTGTTCAGTCACTATGTCATTTCCAATACTTTACAATCCCATGGACTGAAGCATTCCAGGCTCCTCTGTCCTTCACTATCTCCCAGAATTTGCTCAAATTCACGTCCATTGAGTCAGTGATGCTATCTAACCATCTCATCCTCTGCCACCCACTTCTCCTTTTGCCTTCAGATTTCCCAGCATCAGGATCTTTTTCAATGAGTCTGTTCTTTGCATCAAGTAGCCAAAGTATTGGAGCTTCAGCTTCAGTGTCAGTCCTTCCAATGAATATCAGGGTTGATTTTCTTTAGGATTTCTGGTTTGATCTCCTTGAAGTCCAAGAGACTCTCAAGAGCCTTCTCCAGCACCAAAATTTGAAAGCATAAACTTAAGTTATTCAATTAATTTATTTCAATATAAGATTGTGGTACAGTGTTGCTTCTAATTATATTTTTATAAAATAAATGACTTTTCCCAGATAAACATATATAGTTAAAAATAGCTCATTGTTACATATTAAATGACAAAGAAAAGCTATTTCCATTTTGCTTTTAAACTTTCTTTCCCCCATTTTAGTCCTATCCATGTGTCTAAAATTGCATAAACTGCAAACACAAATTTTCCAAAAGTGCAATAGTACACTAATTATGCCTTAGGAGCAGAGTCAAAGTGGAAATTAGCATTTTACAATACAATGTGTTAAAATAAATGAATCATTTGCTAACTGTTGAAAAAAACAACAAAACAAGAGGCTCGATAAACACAATTCCTTAAAGAAAATACCAGATAAACAGATAGCAAGATTCCTATTGTGTTCCTGTCATCCCCACTATTATTGCATACACAGAAGATTTGATAGTTTCTTACAGAAAAAAATGTAAGAATAGTTTCAATTTGACACACTGTCACGTGGATAATACAAACAATTTAAAAAGCTTTTACAAACAAGGACAGGCCATCCAATTTGTTTATTCGAAGAATAATGCTGAATTTATGTGTACTTGGAAAAGAAAGATGAAGTCCTAATTTTAATCCTCCAGGTCTGTGAGTTGTTTACTTTCTCCATTTCCATTGCGACATCCTGGTCAAGATGGCCATTATCTAGATGGCCTTAGGTTGTTATCCCTAAGTGCTCTCTGCATTTCAAGTAGATCCCGGATAATGCTCTCATTTCCTGCTTGTATTTCAAGCCCTTTATAATGCAATTCCCCTTAAACCTTCAGTCTAAAGTAGCTTTTCACTGTCTATTTTATGTCCCTTATATGCCTTAGCTCATTAACAAATTCAATTAAAGAAGCACACAGTGCTGGGTACTATACTGAAAAAGTTTTAGTTGCTATCTTTTTTTCCTCCTAACATTTTATTAAGGTCTGAACTGTATCTCCTCCCTAAATTCTTATGTTGAAGTCTCAACCCCTAGTACCTCAGAATGTAACTGCATTTGGAGTTAAGATCTTTAAGGGTATAATTAAGCTAAAATGAGGCTATTAGGATGAGGCTTTAATCGAAGATAACTGTTGTCCTTAACAAGGAAAAGCAGTGACACAGGGATGTGTGGGCATAGACCAAAGCAACATGAGGACAGCCCATCTACAGACTCAAGAAACAGCCTTCAGGAGGAACCAATCCTGCCAGCGCCTTGTTCTTAGACCTCCAGCCTCCAGAACTGTGAGAAAACAAATGTCTGTTGTTAAAGCCATTCAGACTGTGGTATTAATATTTTATTTTGGCAGCAGCCCTTGCAAACTAATACACATGTATATTTAGTAGGTTATCAAAAGGAAGTGATAACATTGCAAAAATACCAATTTGCCCTGAAGTTAAATTCATAATCCAGAAAACAGAGAGCCAATATAAAAATGGATTTTGAAGACATCCCCTCTTTACATGCTTTCCCCCGTCCCTCCAAATCTAGCACAGCTCATCTATTATCCCATGAAATGTTCTCTACTGCTCTGGGCAACTTTAACTCCCTTCTCTGGACCTCTTGAGTACCTAGTTCCAAGTCCAGCGGAAAGAAATATATTCAACATCAGAACTTTGTTCTTATTCTGACCCCGATGTTGAAAACTAATATCAGTATATTTGTCTATTGAAGCTGGCACAGAGGGAAGGAAGACAGAAGCCCCTTGCCTGCTTGCTCCATCTACCAGTGCTCATTCATTCCCTTCTCCATTGCTCACAGTGACACTTGGGACACCAGCTCATGAGACATGGGTTTAAAACCCTTGCATCGCATTACACTTCATTATCTTAAAATATCCTCATAAGATAAGAGCCCTCATATGAGGAGGCAGGCTACACCATACACTTAAAAAACCACAACACTAGGATGACATACAACGAACTGAACTGAGCTTAGAGGGATGAATTTTATTAATAAACTGCTTGCTAAGTGAATTTGAAGCCCCACATTTTTCTAAATTAAACAACAAAACTTCCATCTGGTCTGAGAATCTAAGAACAGGAACTACCCATGGAACGGGGCTCTGCTCGAAGTTGGTATGGTTTTGGCTTCATGACTAATCCATACGTGGGTGTCAGGTCAAGCTTGACCACGGGGCATTTCTTCAGTGTGAGCTGCTGCAGAACTGTGGTGATGAAAACGAATACTTCATTTCATGCAACCTCTTCTCTGAGACACTTCTGGATTCCCATTCCAAAAATGAAGATTTTCTCAATAAGATTTTTATTCAGTTCCCTGTTTTCATTCAGAAATCTCTCAGGTCTAAGTAAATTGGGATTATCCCAAATAGTTCTGTATAAAATAGACAAAAATAAACATTTTTTAAGAATTTGTTTTATCACTTTTGCTTTTGTTGCCAACTTCTCCATAATAATTTTGCTTTGGATAAAGTCTTTCATGCAAGTTCAGAACAACGTATATAAAGTTACATATGCATATCTGTGTGTGTGTGTGTGTGTGCACGCGTGGGTATGCTGCTTCCCAGCTGGTGCAGCAGTAAAGAATCTGCCGGCCAGTGCAGGAGATGTGGATTCAACCCTTGGGTCAGGAAGATCCCCCTGGAAAAGAAAATGGCAGCCCACTCCAATATTCTTACCTGGAAAATTCCATGGACAGAGAACCTGGCAGGCTACAGTCCAGGGGTTGAAAAGAGTTAGACATGATTGAGTATGCAACTGTATATGTATATAGTTATGGAGGTATGTAATTAGATAATTATTGTGGATATGTATGTCATTATTTCCTTTAATATGTTGACAGATTTAGTTATAAAACTTAGTACAATTATACCTGTTTTTCACAAAAATGGTTTCTGGTTCATTAAATAGTGAATAAAATACATGAAACGTATTTTAATTTTTTATTATTTTAAATGAATAATTCCACAAAAGTCTCAATAGAATATTACAAAATTGTGGTTAAATAAACGGTAATAAATATTTTAATCTCCTTGGCTTTAAGCAAAAGGGACAGGAAGGATTAGACTATTGAGGCCACACCCCTCACCCTGGTGTTCTTTCACTGTGTTTAGGAAATAACCTTCACACATCATCACAGAGAGGAGCCAGGTCTCCTGAAAGCAACTCTGATTGAGGGGGTTGCCCACATTTGGTTCTCTCTCCTCCTTCCACCTTTTGTTACAAGCACTGCATCAGGCTCATCCACGACTGAGAGTGTGTTACCTCCATCCTTAGCCATACATCAGAGACTCACCTGACTTCATGAAGAACTGGGTCTCTTTGTCTATAGATGTCACCCTCTTCCTAGGAGAAAAATTTGTTTTCTCTGCACCGGAGGTCATAGACCTGGAGGATTACAAATGATATTCAGTCCTCCAACAAACTTCGTTTTGCTCTCATAATATTTTAAAAGTAATTCATTGCTGCTAACATTTAAAAATCAGAAGATTCCACAAGAAAATCTCCATTTCCAAGTTTTTGTTTATAACTAAAAGAGCTGATAACACTGCGACAGTGTCCTGCTCACCAATAGTTTACTGGGTTGGATAGATACAACAGATGACCTCTCCCCACTGCTTCAACATACAATCACTTTTCATATTTTCCATTGTTCAGTGCGTGCTTGAACTTGTGACCTTTTGAATAATTTCCCCATAATATCAAGTCTTGAATTACATACTCATTTAACTTAAACAAGTGCCTTCTTACAAAGAGTATTTCTTTATTAGCACCTGTGTTAACTGAGCTTGTTTGCTCATTACTCAATAGTCAATATAATCACAAGTTCTTAGGATACTAGAACACTTGAGATACTTAGGGTTGTACTAACAGAAAATAAATACCATTCAGTTTACACTGACTGTATTTCTTTTTACAGTAGGTTTAAAAATGTTTAGGTTTATCCAGCGTAATCACTAGGTGGAGAAGAGATGTATCAATCTCTCTGACAATAAGCTTTCCAGTGGGACAGACTATACAGTGTATCCCACCATTTTGCTGGTTACAGAGATCGTGAAGGTGCTGTTAGGAGCACAGGATAATAATTTCCCTCCCTAAAAGCCTAGCATCTAAGCCATCAGTCAGATGAGGTCTTGGATAAAGAGGGAGAAGCTATACAGAGTACTGTACATATGGCTAGCTGAGTGTATAAGAATGCAGTCTTGGGAATTCCCTGTTGGTCCAATGGTTAGGACTAGGTGCTTTTGCTGCTGGGGCCCAGGTTGGACCCTCAGTAGGGGAACTAAGATCTGGCAAGCCATGTGGTATAGCCAAGGAAACCAAAAAAAGAGAAAAGAATGCAGTCTTTATCAGTTTGCTGGAAACATCAAGCCCTTGCTACATGGAGCATATAATTTCCATCAAACCAGATTTGCATATTAAATAGGATTTGCACTGGATGTGAATCCTGCTTCTGTTACCTGCTGAAAATGTGATCTTAAGGAATTTGCTCGATTGGGCTGAAAGTTTCCTCATCAGTAAAACTGGGATTATGATAGCACCACTATGTAGGATTACTCTTGAGGTCAGAGTAGATATGTCTGAGCTTTTTGTACCCAGTACACAGTTGTTGTTTTAGCTGCTAAGTCATGTCTGATTCCCTGCAACCCCATGGACTGTAGCCTGTCAGGCTCCTCTGTCCATGAGGTTCTCAGGCAAGAATACTGGAGTGGGATGGCTGCCATTTCTTTCTCCAGGGGATCTTCCAGACCCGGGGATCAAACCCCTGTCTCCCAGGTTGGCAGGGGGATTCGTTACCACTGAGCCACTAGGGAAGCCCCCAGAACACAGCAGGGGTCTCTAAATATTAGTTGTACTCTTCCTTATTCCCACCACGGCCATCACCACCCATCAGTCTCATTTTTCACTGCCTGAGGTACTTTCAGCTCAGCCTGCCCTTCTGTAATTGATACAGGCAAGCCTCTAGCTGCATTTTCTTCACAAATATTTAGAGTGCCTACTATGTGCCAGGCACTGACCTAGGTGCTTAGGTTGAGGAAAAAGCAAATAAACAAAGAGAGAGACAGAGAGAGAGAAAAAACAAACCCCTGCTTAGTGGCTTATACTCCAATGGGGAATTTCAGGCTGCTTTTCAAATATGGGCTGTTCTTACCCATGTAGAGGGTGAGCCCATGAAGCCCTTGGCTCACATCTCTCCCTGTGAGCCCACTTTTGAAATTCAATTTACTCTGAATGAATTTGTATTAAGATTTCATCCTTCCCATTATCTGTGAGGAAAGAAAACTGAATTTCTTTCCAACTTCTTTCAAGGGAAACAGAGGGGATGAAGTTTGGTTAAGAAGAATGAAAACTTTTCCCAAATTAATAAAGAGCAAACAAAGAACTAAGCAAATTGTATCTCAAGAAATAAATGGTGACTTCAGTTCAATTCAGTTCAGTCGCTCAGTCATGTCCGACTCTTTGTGACCCCATGAACCACAGCACACCAGGCATCCCTGTCCATCACCAACTCCCAGAGTCCACCCAAACCCATGTCCCTTGAGTCAGTGATGCTATCCAACCATCTCATCCTCTGTCCTCATCCCCTTCTCCTTCTGTCTGCAATCTTTCCCAGCATCAGGGTCTTTTCCAATGAGTCAGCTCTTCGCATGAGATAGCCAAAGTAATGGAGTTTCAGCTTCAACATCGTTCTTCTAATGAACAACCAGGACTGATCTCCTTTAGGATGGACTGGTTGGATCTCCTTGCAGTCCAAGGGACTCTCAAGAGTCTTCTCCAACACCACAGTTCAAAAGCAAATGGTGACTTACTCATCATGATTTACTTGATACATATTAATAAAGGTGCATGTTTTCCTGGGTATGAAATAGCCATTCAGAGTAGTGTCTGCTGTAGTACTATAAGAAAGAGAAATACAGCATTATAACACATCCTGCAAACTCAAATAACCCATCACTAAGCTGCCTCCCGCACTGCATGGACTATTTTTATTAATGCTATTTTTTACTGTAATAATGATATAACATCTTTGTAAATCTCTATTCATTCATAAATTGATATATTTTTTCTGAGCTCCGTGCTTAGTCGCTCAATTGTGTCTGACTCTTTGTGACCCTTTGGACTGTAGCCCACCAGGCTCCTCTGTCCATGGTATTTCCCAGGCAGGATTACTGGAGTGGGTTGCCGTTTCCTTCCGCAGGGGATCTTCCCAACCTAGGGACTGAATTTGTGTCTCCTGTGTCTCCAGTATTGCAGGTGGATTCTTTACCACTGAGCCATTAAAGTTATTTTTTACTGTAATAACGACATGACATCTCTATAAATCTCCATTCATTCCTTAATTGATGTATCTTCTACCTATTGTCAAATTACTAATATATTCTTTATTTTGTATTTGTTAGACATATTGAGCATTTAATACACTGAGGGCATTGCTATGAGCTAAAATTTCCAGAAAATCATCACAGTATTTCTATGACAGAGCTGGTCATAAGTAGACATGCAATTACAACCAGAAACTTTTAAGGAAATTATAAAGAATTTTCTGTGTATACAGCATGTTTTTGTCTTTTACTAATAGATTAAAAAAATATACATCAGTTAGTACTTGATAGAAGTATCTAGGAATTGGAATGGAATTGGAACTAGGAAATCTGAATTCTAGATATTTTTCTAAGTGAGATGTTGGGCAAATCTCATATCTACTCTATGATTTCATTTCCTAGTTGTGAAATGATACTAGTTGTACCTGGAGGATCTAACTTGCACCTGGAGGATCTAAGTTGCTTCTAGAACAAGTATTTTATTTTTCTAGTTCCATACTCAGACTTCTTTATGCATACTGTACACCTTTCTCCTTTATACTTCTGTGATTATGCATGGCTTAGATTGTCATGTTATATTTCCATATGGTACTTCCTAACTTCCAAAATGGCCCTCACTCTCAGTGACATTTCAATGTGATAAGTTTGAGAACGGTCACTGGACACAATTGTCTTAGCCACATCTGGGTTCTCTTCTGATTACCCAACCTGTAGAGGAGGTATATCTCATCTATAGTTATTAATGGACTAAGCTGAAGAGCCAGTTTCATACTTCCCAGGAAGACTGCAGTCGTCCAACTTCACCAGAGTATGAGTGGAGAAGTATGTCTAATCCAGGTGAAAACTATGACTAAGCCTCCTTAGTTTAGATCTCAGCCAAACTGTGCAAACTAGTTCTGTTAATTTAGAAAGTTAATATTTGAAAGTCTCTTTGACCTTTCATCTTGTAGTTGGTATTGAACTTTGGCAAATAATATGGATATTACTCATTGGGTGTCCTCAAAACCCAACAAAGGATAAGACCAAAAAAAGGGATGGACCTATTTGTTGGAAGGATTACCTGTTCCTATGTAGCCACTTGCCTTTCTCAGTACATTCCTGTCACTCCCTCTGTGGATTCAGCTGCTCAAATTCTAATCCATATAAAAAAGCACATGTTCCTACTCTTTGGAAACCTAGCATGTAAAATTTGATTTCACTAATATGAAAATATGAATGATTATATATTCTAAAGGAGGACTTAATATATTAATGCATTCATTGTACAGTTTCTCTTTCTGTATATATGTTTCCAAAACTTCCCATATAAAAGTGCCTTTCTATATAACTTTTAAAAGAGTGTATATCCAATAAATACTTATTAAGGTACTGTTTAACCTTCATGTGTGTGTACATATGGTACAAGTAATAGCAAAAATTTCATCCCCTTTATCTAAGATTGTTTTGCTTCAATCTATTTCATTTTAACTTATTTTCTGCTTTTTGATCTCTTGTCCTTTTAGTTGGAAAATTGTAAATATCCAAGTATAGAATGGATTAGTCCCAAATGATATATATAAAATGCCTTTTATTAATATGTTTGTGCTAAAATTCTTGGGTCATATCACACTACTCTCATTGGCCAATGCATCTGATCTTTTTGGTTTATATATTACTTCATTTTTTCACTTTTAATAATATAATGAATACCTATTTTCTAAAATATGTTTCTCCTTATTAGTGAGGTCCTCAGATGTGTTTTCAGGATCCCAAAGTATATGATCACTTTCATTTCACCCCAAATGCCTCCGGTAAATTTGTTGTCTGTTCCTTATTCCTTAGTAAAGCTTGTAGATTGTATTCTTTTATGTAGTACCCAAAGTCACCCTACAGAAGCCTTTGAGACAGAAGAGCTGCATCTTTAAATGTAGGACCTTTTTGAGGGGCTTCCCTGATGGCTCAGATGGTAAAGAATATGCCTGTAATGCAGGAGACTTGGATTTGATCCCTTAGTCAGGAAGATCTCCTGGAGAAGGAAATGGCAACCCACACCCATATTCTTGCCTGAAGAATTCCATGAACAGAGGAGCCTGGTGGGCTATAGTCCATAGGGTCGCAAAGAGTCAGACATTGCTCAGTAGCTAACACTTCACTTTTTTATTAACTTAAGTTAAAGATGAAATCTGCTTCAACCAGAAAGGGGATCTGAAGGAAAGAGATCACTGTGAATAGGTAGCATCACGTGAAATATGGAGAGCAAACTGGAGAGGCAAAATTCAGGGGACTGAGCGGCTAACTGTCTGGGTTTGACTGCTCAGCTAGTGGTCTTCCCCTTTGAGGTCCCTGGGCTGAGGCCACTGCATTCTGCTGTGCCAATTACCACACGCGGTGAGAGACATTCCCATACTTTCACTATTTAAAGATGGGAAGAGAAAAAACACTGAGAGTTTAATTTTTTTTATCTTAACTATATGGAATGGAAACAGTTTGAACTACTAGAACTTGAGTTGTTTACATACATATTTAATAAAGCCTATCTACTTAGCCTATACTGGCATGCCTTTGGGAGCTGGAGAGTCTGGCATAAAGTTTAGTAAACTTTCAAATACCTATAAATGTATACTCTGTTCAGTCTATTTGTGGCAACACTAGATTCCTCCATCTATTGTCTAGCAAAATTCTTAGCTATTGAAAATGAAGCCATATCACATTAGCAGGTGGCTAAGGCTGCTCATGGGGGTAAGTTAAGTGAGCCTGTATAATACTTAATAGCCAAATACAAATTATGGTTAGATTATCCATTGCTCCAAATTTCAATATTCTTCCCTCCCCTTAATTAGTAAATATATGATGAAAGTTAATGGCATCATAATTTAGTTATGGGAAACATTCACATAATTTCCCTTGCTCTAGTTTAAATTTCATTAAAGAGTTTCAAAATAAAATAAAATATTAAAATAATATTAACATAATATAGATTTTTAAGAACTTCCTTCATTCATTCTAATGCTTTAGATTCCACACTCCTCCCACACCGCTTTGGGACCAGTTGTTGTCCCAAAGGAGAAGCATATCCTTACCAATGAGGAATAGTAAAAGGGAGAAAGGAGGTATGCCTGAATATTTCATTTATAAAAGCTTCTGTGTAGGGTAAAATTTTCCTGTTTTCAAACCTGGGTGATTTCATCCCAGTGTTTCCATCTGAGGGGAAAAAAAAAAGATTTTTAAAATTTTAATTTAAAATGAAAATATACTCATAAAAATTATATTTTTCATCTGAAAGCATGTTACTAATTTCTTCTTGAATTTTGACTTGAATTTCCGGATAGTATATCAAATAAAGAAAGCTCCAATATATACATGTTGATATTATTTCAAACCCTGAAAATAAAGAGAAAGTGTATCTTAGAAAAAGGTATTAGCAAAATCAGATCTTCAATTTACTTTGTATTTGAATACTAAGAATCTAAGGAAAATAATCTACATATGACTGCTCATTAACAATTATAAGTAGTTGCCAATTATTAATAATTGTTAACGAGCAGTCATATGTAGATTATTTTCCTTGGATTCTTAGTATTCAAATACAAAGTAAATTGAAGATCTGATTTTGCTATAATTATTATTTACAAATACAATTGTATTTGTAATTTGTATTTATAAATGTAATTATAAGTTGTATTTGCAAATACAATTATTATACATTAAGGTTTATTTCAAAATATAGGCTTAATATCTTGCCCATTAAAATAGCCACTATCAATAAAACAGAAAACAGCATATGTTGGTGAGAATATAGAAAAAATGGAACTCTAATGTATTGATGGTAGAAATGTAAAATGATGAAATCGCTATGGAAAACAATATGAAGAGCTCTCAAAATACTTAAAAAAGAATTACGATGTGACTGATCAACCTCACTTCTCAAAATACACTCAACACAGTTGAAAATATGGACTTAAAAAGATCTGTAAAACTATGTTCATGGTAGCATTATTCACAATAGTCAAGAGATGGAAACAATCCACACATCGATTGACAGACAAATGGATAAATAAAGTGTGGTATATACATGCAATAGAACATTTTGCAGCCTTAAAAAGAAGGAGATGGTGCCACTTGCTATGATACGGATGAACCTCAAGGACATTATGCTAAATGAAACAACTTAGTCACAAAAGGAAAATACTGTGTGATTCTTCATATGAGGTACTGTCATCAAAATCATAAAAACAGATTAGAAAAGTAGTTGCCTAGGGTTGGCAGGAGAGGGGAGGGTAAATTGGGGTTTAATGGGCATAGAATTTTAGTTTTAAAAGATGAAAAAGTTCTACAAATCTGTTGCACAACAATGTGAATGTACATGACGCTACTGAATTGTACACATAACAATATTTAGGATAGTAAATTTCATCTAAGGGGCTTGCAACCACAGTAAAAGATAAAATTAAAACTTGTAATGTACAGATATTACTATAAGGCCAATTAAAACATTGGAAATAGCTCACTACAAAATAAACCATTGTTATAATGGCTATGATCTAGATATACTAATAATGTCTTAAATCATAAATAGCTATTGAATGCTTATTCTGCTCTATGCTCATTTCACTGAGGACAGAACTGTGCCTCGAGGACCTTATGGACCTTGCTTAAGGTGACTCAGCTCAGAAGAGACAGGTGGGATGTAAACTAGGACTTACCTGGCTTCAAGGCCATAAGTTTGTATAAGTGCATAATGGAAGGTTGAGTACATTCAATTTTTTGAAATACTAACTTTTAGTGTAGTTATTTTATTTTAAAAATTCATTCTTTAAACACGGTGTCTTCACTTTTGATATCATCTATACATTGGTAAGATGCTTTTCATTTATTATGAAAATTAAAGCTAAAAGGTCTATATAAAACTTCATCTTTTCTCAAGGATGACTTCACATCAAAGAATGCGATCAGTTTTCTTGAAAACCTACAGTCAGAAATATCACATTAAACAGTTTTTCTAGACTGTTCTAATTGTAAATTCAATTCAGTGATGACCTAACGTTTCAGATTGCAAAGACTTAGTCTGCAGTGTACAAGACCAGGGTTCGATTCCTGGGTTGGGAAGATCCCCTGGAGAAAAGAAATGGCTATCTCCTCCAGTATTCTCGCCTGGAAAATTCCATGGACAGAGGGGCCTGGCAGGCTACAGTTCATGGGGTCGCAAAAAGTTGGACATGACTGAGTGACTAACACTATTGCCAACATTAAAAATGTTATTTGCATTTTCTACTAAATCTTACAAAATCTAGTAGCAAAAATGAATGGTTAAATTAATATAACATTTAAGGTTTTCATGATGATGATGACAACAATAACAGTGATAATTCCAAATAGTGATCACTTGATTGCCCTGTCATTGGAAATGGGGGCTGTAATTAGTCTCACTCTAGAGATGAGAAACATGCAGCACAGAGGTGGTTAAATATTTTACCAGGACCACACAAGAGACAAAGTGAGTCTCTAATTCAAATTTGTGGTTTCACTGCACTGGGACTTCAGAATTTGTTTGTTCTCTAAACAACCTTGCATCACAACATGTGCAAGAAATATGCCCAAATTTAGCATCAGAGCAAAGAGAACTCCTTCCCAAACATCTTTTCTCAAGACCTGGTTTTACATCTTTTGAACAGGGCAATCTCTTGCAGTGAGCCAGTAGATTTCAACAGTTCTTATGCCATAAAATTTCTAACATGACTTCATAGTGCAAGGAATTATCCTGAAAATAAATTGCCCAAATGGATTTGCCAACAATGGTGTCTATAGTATCGTACAGCATGGTACGAGAACATGGAATTCTATTCAGAATATATTGTCTCCATTTGCTATTAAAAGAAAACAAAACAAGTCATGAATGCTGCATAAAAGACACTGATTTTGCACACTGTAGAGCCATGAACATTATATCCAAGACCTAGGACTATTTGGATAAATATCAGGATTCAGATTTTGATCATCATGAACTTTTTTTTTTATATCAAGGCTTAAGCAACCTATTATTTATTTTGGCATGAGGAAAAATAATAGAAACAAACAAATGCCTCTGTTTGCAAAGGAAATTCAGGAACACAAATATGTAGATCCTAGGAAAAAAGTGAATTAAATTGCCAATAACTACAGCATAAAGAAGAAAGGAGAATACAAATCTGAAGAATATTCCACCTAAAATGAAACTGTTAAAACATCTTTAGAATTTTGCTGTTGTTGCTGTTATACTAAGGGAATTTGCTTTCTACAGTCTAGTATCTTACAAGAACTATAAGAAATTTGATAGTGTCAGCACAAATAATAAACAATCTATAATAGGGATAGAAGAGAGCTTTTTTAAAAAAAGATTTTTTGATGTGGACCATATTAAAGCCTTTACTGAATTTGTTACAATATTATATCACAAGGCATGTGGGATCTTAGTTCTTCAACCAGACAACCGGACTACCAGGGAAGTCCCTAGAACAGAGTTTCATTTGAGCTAAACTGAGGACTGTAGCCCAGGAGACAGATTCAAGAAGCACTTGAATTGTGTTTCCCCAGAATTAAAATGGGGAAAGTTTGTATAGGAAAAAACTGCAAAGTTACATAAGGTGTCTGTCAAGAATTATGGCTGGAGTTGGCAAGAAGTAAGTGTGGTTGTTAAGCAAGGATTGCCTAAGGTCCGAAATAGTTGCTTAGTTACAAGGAGAAACCTTCAAACCATAAGTTTGTAGCTGGCAGCTACTAGCAGATATTGTTTTGAAAATGGCTAGTGTTGTCCTTGAGTTTGATATATCACAGAAAATTCAAGTTCTCAGTGATGCAGAAAGGTGTCTGAAACTATGTCCACAATGACCGTCCAGCTCCATTACAGATTCCTGAACCACAGTTTTATATTTTGTCAGAACAAAGAACAAGCATCAAACATGAGAGGGGTACATCCTTCAAGGTTTCAGTGAGTCAGCATGACATGGTGTCTGAGAAGGAAATTTCATCTTCGAAGGAGTGCTAGAATTGGTATCATAGGAAGAGGATGATATATTATCCCTATCTTCAAAGTGAATAAGTCTTTTCAGTCATGTTTAAATCTTTGCAACTCTATGGACTGTATGTAGCCCACCAGGCTCCTTTGTCATGGGATTCCCCATGCAAAAATACTTGAATGGGTCGCTATGCCTCCTCCCAAGGGATCTTCCCAACCCAGGGATGGAACCTGCGTCTCTTAGGTCTCCTGCATTCAAAGGTGGTTTGTTTACTGTTGAGTCACCTGGGAAGCCCTGTCCAAATTTGAGCACAAAGCTGAAGCCAAATCATGTGCCCACCATGATAACTTCCCCAGACCTCAATACCTGAAAATTGCTTTCATCAATAGGTAAAAATGGTTTAAGAAGAAGAAGAAAAAAAAAAGCTGAAGTGTTAAGAATGATAGTGGTGTGATAGCCATATAAATTATCTTCCTGAAAAGGATATTGACAATCTGTATGAAAAACTCAAGAATCCTTTTATTATGTGACCCAGAAATTCTGTTCATAACATAAGAGTACTATGAAAAAGGAGACAAAATTGATACACAAAGATGGTCATCTTAGCATTGGCAAGATATTCAATATCTGCATTACTGAGACACTGACTTGTAAAATGTGGGGAGGGTACAGACCATGGCATACTATGCAGTTGTTAGAAGCAGCGAATTAGAAATACACCTAACAACCATGATTGGATCTTAAAAATATAGGGTTTCATGAAAAAGGTTAGAAAGGAGATGCAAATAACAATGTAATTTACATATATTAAAGTTCATGATAAATATAAGAAGATACACTAGTACATGAAAATATCAAGCCCATTTTATAAGAATACATAAGACAAAAAAACAGTACTTAAACAGATTAAGAATAAATGTCAATGGGTTGGGAAAGGGACTGGGAGTGGGATGTAGTTAATGTAAGAGTAGTAAATGGCCAATATCAAAAGAGGGAAATACTTTATAGCAGAAAACAGAAAATTGTGATTAACTGTCATTCACCTTAAATACTGATAAATAGTCATACATACCAGCTCCAACGAGGTCACTCACAGTGCTTATAATTTCATCATCATTTAAGATGGTTATTTTGGCGACAGCATATTTGTTGTGGCATGCATTAATCAGAGCATCAGTGATATCTTGGATATGGTCCTGAGGACACAAACCTTAACATGATTATTCATCGCTTCTTACATTTTACAGCACATACGACTCTCATGCAGGAAGAGCCATATTACCATGTAACTTGAAATGAACCCAATTAACTTAGGAATGTAAAGAATATAAGTAGATCATTTTAAATCTTGCAACTAATTTTGCTTGTCAGTGGTAATGATCAATCATAAAAGAGTGTAGTGAAGAAAACCAAGTTACCAAACTCAATTTTCTTCTTAAAAGTTTTTTTTTTCAATCAATAAAGAGTATGCCTATGTCTAGAAGCACACTTAGAAAAATTAGAGGTTAACTTATAGAGAAAATGCTAAGCAATAAATATAAAGGTTTTCAAACCTATTGTAAGAATTTTACTATAATCACCAGGCAGAAGGAGGTGGTATTGGGATAGGTTAGGGAGTAGGAAAAAAATTTTATGAATTTCACAAACTGTTTTATTTACAGTATCTGATCTAGAATTCCAGGCTGGTACCTTGATACAGATTGTTTTCTGCCCATTCCTTTTAATCAGATGGGACTTAAGTCCACACTCTCTTCATTTGTTCAATTATCTACTTTTTCATGTTTCCCCCCAATGCTTTACTCTCAGGAAATAGT
Source organism: Bos indicus (assembly GCF_029378745.1). NCBI lineage: Eukaryota > Metazoa > Chordata > Mammalia > Artiodactyla > Bovidae > Bos > Bos indicus. The sequence goes on along the minus strand of NC_091767.1, from coordinate 49,146,244 downwards.
TCCCTAACAACTAGGATTTTTTCTAGTGTTTACATAATTCGAGAGAGAAATTTTCTTTTTTGTGGACCATCAAATTGGGCCAAAACATTTCAATGGCCTCACAAAAAGGTTTGCTTCTGTCATCTGGAAAACGTTTCTACATGTGTTATGATCTCAAAGTTCGTTTCTCCATCGGAAAGAAACTCAAGAAGAATATGAGACTAAACTGGAAGCTTCCTATAGGACATTCCTTATAATTATTCAAAGAACTTTCTGAAAAAGCTATGCTGATACTTTTAAGACCTCATAGTTTCAGAGATAAAATTAGAGAAACAAAATTATTGGGTCATTTCTTCAGGAAACCCATTTACATGTTGATCATCATTCATTAGCCAAGGACAGATTCATATTTCAAGTATGAGCCTTATCTCCACAGTAAGGAAATTCTGAGATTTCAAAAAGTTCCAAGTTCTTTTTTGGGTCCCTACATGAGAACTAAGTAATACTGCCCTATAATCTCTCTGACTGGACTTCACATATATTAATGGTTTGGGTGAGGTTCATTATGGAAAAACTACATCACATCGAAAAAGCAAGAGAGTTTCAGAAAAATCGATTTCTGCTTTATTGACTATGTCAAAACCTTTGACTGTGTGGATCACAATAAACTGTGGAAAATTCTGAAAGAGATGGGAATACCAAACCACCTGACCTGCCTCTTGAGAAACCTCTATGCAGGTCAGGAAGCAACAGTTAGAACTGGACATGGAACAACAGACTGGTTCCAAATAAGAAAAGGAGTACGTCAAGGCTGTATATTGTCACCCTGCTTATTTAACTTCTATGCAGAGTACATCATGAGAAACGCTGGGCTGGAAGAAGCACAAACTGGAATCAAGATTGCTGGGAGAAATATCAATAACCTCAGATATGCAGATGACACCACCCTTATGGCAGAAAGTGAAGACCTAAAAAGCCTCTTGATGAAAGTGAAAGTGAAGAGTGAAAAAGTTGGCTTAAAGCTCAACATTCAGAAAACGAAGATCATGGCATCCAGTCCCACCACTTCATGGGAATTAGATGGGGAAACAGTGGAAACAGTGTCAGACTTTTTTGGGGGGGCTCCAAAATCACTGCAGATGGTGACTGCAGTCATGAAATTAAAAGATGCTTACTCCTTGGAAGAAAAGTTATGACCAACCTAGATAGCATATTGAAGAGCAGAGACATTACTTTGCCAACAAAGGTCCGTCTAGTCAAGGCTATGGTTTTTCCAGTGGTCATGTATGGATGTGAGAGTTGGACTGTGAAGAAAGCTGAGCACCGAGGAATTGATGCTTTTAAACTGTGGTGTTGGAGAAGACTCTTGAGAGTCCCTTGGACTGCAAGGAGATCCAACCAGTCCATTCTAAAGGAGATCAGTCCTGGGTGTTCCTTGGAAGGAATGATGCTAAAGCTGAAACTCCAGTATTTTGGCCACCTCATGCGAAGAGTTGGCTTATTGGAAAAGACTCTGATGCTGGGAGGGATTGGGGGTAGGAGGAGAAGGGGATGACAGAGGATGAGATGGCTGGATGGCATCACTGACTCGATAGACGAGAGTCTGAGTGAACTCCGGGAGTTGGTGATGGACAGGGAGGCCTGGCGTGCTGCGATTCACGGGGTCACAAAGGGTTGGACACGACTGAGTGACTGACCTGAACTGAACTGAACAGTAAAAGAACCAGGGTAGTACATACAACTGTCTGAGTTCTCAATGCATTCACCACTTATTTTTCTCCTCACCAAATCCCTTGTCCCGTCATGCATTTAAACCCTTACCTTATCATGTTGTAAGATGATCTCGTATATGTAGAGCAATAAACATGCCTGATAGAGAATAAATAGAGAGAATAGTAATAAATAGTAGAGAATAAGTGCCTGATTCCGGGCATGATAAAACTCCTGGGGAGCATTTATAATTCGCAAAGGAAGGTATCGGAAATATGGTATGAAATCAGCAGGATTTGCAGCACTGGAGGCTTTGAGTAAGTCATGATCTGCTTTAACAATTCTAAGAAACTCCTCATCACTGTGGTCATATATCTTGCCAAAGCAAAGGGTACAGACAACATTGGCCTTGGCACAGGTAATAGCACCTCTAGGTTCAAAGCTGCCACTCCTGGAAGTCAATCCTGTAAAACTTTGACCAGCTCAGAGACTTCCTCGATGACATGTTTCTCAAGTAAGCAAGACCAGGTGGAGGATTTTGTTTCTGCTTTAGGAAATGTTCGTAAAGCATGGGAAGCAATTTTCTTATGAAGTGTCCAATTCTCCCCATAACTGAAGACGTAAGACTCTTTCATTGTGCCAGGAAAGAAAATGTTAAACGTGAGGTCAGGCTGCAAAATGCTCTCCATTTCTGAGTAGCACTTCTTTCACCATTTCCATCCCATTCACCACGAGGACAGGCACCATGCCAAGTTTGATGAGAAAGACATCTCCATATTTCTTCCTCATTTCCATGAATGTAAGGTAAAGATGGTCTCCAAGCTGAAGAAGATTTTCCACGATGGGGAGGGACCATGGGCCAGGAGGAAACACTCCTTCCTTCCTTTGTTTCCTAGTTCTCTTACAAAAACAAAAACCATCACCAAAATTATGCGAGAAGTGGTCACCTCTCCAGAAGTGACTGCCATGCCGAATATCATTTTCAGGTATAAAACACCTAAAATAGAAAAATTTAACCATCATTTTTGCTATTCTAAGCACAGACTAAGTAGTCTTTCTCCATGTAAACATTTAGGAGAAAAGTACAGACTCTTTATATTTAGATGAAAACTATTATTAAACAATGCACCAACAGGGTAAAATTAAATTCTTGTAAAATTCACTGTATGTCTATCTCAATTCTATTATTTGCGTGATCTAACCATCAGACTAAATCCTTTCATGTCAGTTGTTGATATCATAGACAGAAGAGGATAACTCACTGTAGGAAGCAGCCTGGTGGGTGGCAAATGGATTGAGGCTACAGAACCTGATTTCATACTCATTAGCTGGGGGAATCTTCATCCTGTCACTTAATCTAAGTGCTTCCCAGTTGTCTCACCTGTGTTCTACTTAACAAAAATTAGTCATACATTTTCTCAACAAATATTTATTAAACACCCCAATGTCAGGCACTGAAAAATACAAAACAAAATTTCACAGATTAATGAGGAAACTAGAAGAACAAAAATGAGATTACAAAGTAATAAGTGCTATAAAAAACTGTGTATAGTGTCATCTGTCATTGTGTGAGGATGAAATGCAATCATCATTAAAAAGTACTTGGTTAGGGCTTCCCAACTGGCTCAGGAGTAAGAGTCTATTGGCCAATGCAGGAGACATGGGTTTGATCTCTGATCTGGGAAGATCCCACGTGCAGCAAAGCAACTAAACACTAATGCTACAACTATTGAGCCTGGGCTCTAGAGGCTGGGAGCCACGCTCAGCCTACATGCCAAAACTCCTGAAGCCTGGGTGCCTAGAGTCCATGCTCCACAACAAAAGAAGCTACCACAGTGAGCAGCCAGAGCACTGCAAGGAAGGGTAGCCCTCACTCCCTGCAGCTAGAGAAAAGCCCATGCAGCAACAAAGACCCAGCATGGCCAAAAATAAATAAACAAAATTATTATTATTTTTAAAAGTACTTGGTGAATTACAAGCCATTTAGTAGAAATCTAATTGGCTGTCTGCCTAGTCTATTCTTAAACTCCTCAGCCTGCTTCTAAAAGTGACTTTCTGAAGCAATTCTGCTGGTTTGAAACCTGTCCGTACAGTCACAGATGGTTGATCCAAGGATAAGCCTTCAGTCCAAGATGAACCTTAGGAATATGGAACTGGGACTATGAAGGTTCATCTTCTCATTGGGCAGCTAGGTCTATAAGACATAAATCTGAAAGTAAAACCTGGGGACATTTTACCTGCCAGGAGGACCTAAGAAACCGTGAGAAAAATAAATGAAGTAAAAAGGAAAAGAAATAAAAGGTAGAGAGTGGTCTCATGACTTTGTATTCACTGTTTTAGCATCTTCATGAGATTTTGTCCTCAGACTGAATTCTTTTCCGTTTAAACTAGCTAAAACTGGTTTCTGTTACCAAGAGGGTCATACCTCTCTTCCCTGCAAAATAGTTTAATAGACATGAAGAATATTTTTGTTAGTTATTGCATTTTTAAGATTTTATCTATTTATCTGCCTGCACTGGGCCCTCACTGCAGGACCCAGCTTTCTCTAGCTGCTGCGAATGGGGGCTACTCTTCCTTGCAGTGCTCAGGCTTCTCATTGTGGAGGCTTCTCTTGTTGCAGAGCACCGACTCCAGACACCTGGGCTATGGTAGCTGCAGCACGCAGGCTCGCTGGTTGCAGTGGGTGGCTCTAGGCTGTGAGTGCTTCAGGACTTGTGGTCATGGGCTTTGTTCCTTCACGGCATACGCAATCTTCCCAGACAAGGGTTCAAATTGAACCCATGTCCTCTGCATTGGCAGGCAGAGTTCTATCCACTCTGCCACAAGGGAAGTCCAGCTATTGTGTTTTATAGTAACTACAGAGAGAATACAAAACTTTCTCTCCCTTGAAAGAATATAACTGAATTTCACACTTGGCAAATTAGTTCTTGAGACAAATAACATTGGTGGGCAGTATACTCATTGGCCAGTGAAAACATTCAGTTCTTTTTGGGTTTTTGAGTACACCAGCACTTAATTTCATGTATATATCTATGTAATACATAGATACATATACACACTGAGAGGCATCCTTGCTAGCAGCAATGGATTTGTTTTCCAGTTCAGAAGAAAATGATAGCGTGGTAAAAAGCACTACACTTACATTCCACTTAAAAAAAAGGCACCAAGGACCAAAGAAATGTGTATCTTAACTCTCCCACGCTGAATATGCAAGAAAAACCTTGTTACCTATCTTATTTGATTGTTTCACCTTCCCAAGTTCACAGATAAAATGTGGCTGATTACACTCACTCGGTTGGCATTGTTTCCTAAGGAATAAACTTTGGGGTTGAAAGTTAAAGATCAACTTCTTTTCATGGGGAAAAAAAAATGTGCAGTTAAACTAACAAGAAAAACTTGAGTCCCTAATCAATGCAACAGCTGCAATTTGCAAACCTTTCTTTTTCTCTCAGTTCAGGAAGAAAACAGTGAGAATGTCACCATGCTGCGGCTTTGCAGCGTGCTGATTTTGTGAAAATTCTCCTGCTTCTGTGACCATTTATCCCCTTACTAGGTGCCAGATCCAGAACTAAGCACTAATCCACACTGTCTTTCAAAACTCATACCTCTGTGAGGTAATGTATCATCCTGTTACAGAAAGGCTTCACAAGATAAAAAAAATCATTTTCTTCATTTATTTCCCATTAAAAAATACATTTACTTATTTATTTGGCTGTGCCAGGTCTTAATTGTGATGGGAAACCTTTAACTGTGGCCTGGTGATCTTTTTTTCTATTATTGTTTTCAGTTGAAGAGTCCAAACTCTTAGCTGCGGCATATGGGATCTAGTTCCCCAACTGAGGACCTTGTAGAGTCTTAGCCACTGGACCACCAGGGAAGTCCCTATTTCCCATGTTTTTTAAGCTTAATATCAAATCACCAATTACTTGGAGCACTTGCTTTTTCACAAAAGTCAAAAAAGTCCATTTCTCTTAGGCATTCACCAATACTAATTTGTATATTGACAACAGTCCTTTTATCGGTGTTTTCAAAGCGGACTAAGTAGATGAGAATGGGTGTGGTTAGAATTAAGTGTGATTTGACTCCCACAGAGATGACTGGGTTGCCCTGCCTCCCTCGCTCGCTATTTAGCTGTGGGAACTCCGTTAAATTATAGTCTATTTTGGTCTCAGTTTTCTCATCTGTAAAATGGTCCCTTCAGACTAGAGGACCTTGAAGGCCAGCTGCAGCCTTCAGTAATCAAAGTTAGAAGGAAACGCTGGACAGAAGCCTGAGTGTGATGTCCAGGGTTAATTGCCAGAGTTCCCAGAGCAGTCAACGGTTCATCAACAAATGTCAGTAACTGTGTGACTGTCTTGGATTCTTTTTCAACTTGGGCCCTTCTAGTCTTTAAGAAATTCTCCTTGGCAGTTTACCAGACCCAGGCACATTGCCAACTTTCCCAGCAACTTTCTTGGAAAGCTCTGAAGGCACATTCTGTTCCTGTTGTTTTGGGGTGAAGTGGGGCTGAGAACAGAGGGTGTTCATCTCACTAAGGGTGGGCTGCTGCATCGTCAAAAATTCAAGGTGAACTCTAACCCTTTTGCTTCCCATTTGCATGGAATTAAGGTGAACTCTAACCCTTTAAGAGAACTAGGTGAAAAGAGCACGAGGAAGTTGAAGGCTTTTGCACTGATTCTCAAAACTAAACACACACACACACACATCAGGCCTCCTCCAGAAGCTGTGAAACCATTACAGGGTGTGATCCCAAACGGATTAATTAAATCCAAATCTCTAGGGGCGGAGGCATGTTAAAAAGTTCCTCAATACGACTAAGTGGCATTCCAAGTTGCTGTCCTTTCTGGGGAGAAAACAACTGGCTGTGAGATCAACAAATCCATTTAGTTAAGTTACAATGAAGCTTGGAAGGCCCACCTGTGTCCAGAAATCTTGCAGTCAAACATGAGGAATCTGGCGGAAGGATCGAACGACAGACAAGGTTTTGAAGAAAGCTGAGGTTATCCTAGGAAACAGGAACAGTGTGGTTACAGAAGCAGAAGGCCTGGGGAACGGCTGGGAGAGAACATTCTGGTTCTAGAAAGTGAGGGGTGGACCCTGGACCCGTGTGGGGAGGAGTCTGGAGCTGGATTAGGGCATTTGAGAGTCAGACAGAAGACTGGAGAGGTCTCTGCAGCCAGAATTAGATCCTGGAAATTGGGAAATTCCAGCAGAGTGGAGGGAGAGGGACAACCTGGAGCAAGGCGTCTCAAAAAGGGTGTCGGATGGAAACTTATTTTGGAAAGGAGGATGGAAAAACTTAACTGTTTTTTAATTGCCACTGATAAGCAGAATTGCGGTGGAAAGGTATGTAGCAAGGAAGCAAAGAGCAGGAAGAAAAAAGACAATGGTGCAGAGGTACTGCTTTACCGTGAATTTCAGGAAACCTGGGGCATGCTCTCAGCGCTCTGCGCACCAAGCGCAGGAGCAAGAAGGTGGACAAGACGAAAAAGCTAGGAAACTCAGGTTCCCTTTTGCGGGCATGTTGGTAGCATCCCCGGAGTCTTCATCAAGTGGACAGATTCGTTTTTCCACAACTAGAACAGTTAACTTCTGAGTATGACATTCATAGCTTTGATTTAAGAAAAAATTATCCGCATCAAGTTTTTGTTTGACCAGGATAAACATTAATTTTTCTACCTCTCAAGCATGTACAGTCTAGTTTTTCTACGTGTTATTAGGGAAATGGTGTGTGGCTCGTTGACATTTTCCTGCCAAGATGTCTATAAGTTATTACATAATAGACTTTTCTTTAAAGCTTTGGCATTTTTGGTCCCATAATTATTTACGATTTCAAGTCAGCTTTTAATGAGAGTGTCCAAGAAGGATCATTGATAGCAAGTACTTTCTCACATGATGAAGAAAGCAAGCCCACAGAGAGAGGGATAAACCTCAAAGAGTAACCTTCAGGCCCTGAGCTATGGTATCCTATTCACAAAACATCATGTATCTCTAAATATTGAAATTCTCAAAATAATACGATCAAAAAAAAAAAAAAAAATCTGACAAGGACTTACAAACCATAGGGACTTTCTGACACAGGGGCAGAACTTTTCCTAACCAGCATTTAGTCATGTCATACTTAGTTACCAAAAAAACCCACTTTTTTTTAGTACTAAAGTTTTTCTTTAAGTATTACCTTCTTAGTACAATTAACCCCACATTGGATTAATGTATAGACATTACATAGTTATATAAATTCCTCCTTCCAGTACTCACGTTACAGACAATTGGTAATAATTGCTTGGCAATGTGTCATTTGAAAGCTTTGTTAGCGGACGATAGTGAGAATTGCCCTGCATTCCCATTGATTAAGAGGAAAATCCTTTCCATAATAATAATTGTGGCAGCTAATGTTTATTGTGCGCTTACAAGGAATAAGCATTGAAAATACTTTACATATTATATCAATTATTTCTTATACCCAACTTCTAAAAGAACTGCTATTTTTTTCTCTGTTTGGCAGATAAGTTTTGAGCCAAAGAGAAATTAGAAAATAGGCTAACAATGGACATGGATTTGAGCAAACTCCAGGAGATAGTGAAGGACAGGGAAGCCTGGTGTGCTGCTGTTCATGGGGTCACATTCAGACATGACTGAGTGACTAAACAACAACAGCTGTGCTCTTAGCCTCTGATGACACTGCCTTCTACTGGAGAACTCATGGGTTTAAACTTTGAAACTGCTGCTGCTTACAAGAGCAATCCTTACTGATGTGCCTTCATAATACAGGAGGTGTATTAGGTTGTCAGGTGTGGCTTCTACCCATGTACCAAATGGTCGGGGATGGAATACTAATTTCCAAGGAATGTTGTAACAAATCATCACAAACTTGGTGGCTTACAACAACAGAAGTATATTAACTTACAATCTGGAGGTCAGAAGTCTGAAATCAAGGTGTTATTAGGACCCTTCTCTTTCTTAAGGGCTATAGGGGTAATTTTGCTTTGTCTCTTTCAGGTTCTGGTGGCTTCAGGTGTTCCTGGGTTGTAGATGTGTCACTCCAATCTCTGTCTCAGTGTTCTCCCAGTCTCTCCTCTGTGTGACATTTATTAAGGCACTTGTTATTAAATTTAGGGCTCAATCAGGAGCCCTCTTAGAAAGATGTGATTGGATATTAGTCATGCAGATGTCCTCTGTCTAAGTCTGGAATCAGGAACTCAGGAGTGAATGATTTCATTGGCCTGCTATCCTGTTGGTGAAATAGACCACACTTGGTCTATGGCATATTCTGCATTGTGCTAAAGCCTTATACAGTCTCAATTTTTATAAATCACAAGTATTTTCTTTCAAATACTGTTTAATGTTTTTCATTCTGATAAGTTTCACACATGGAATCTCAACAGACTCTAAACACCAAAAACAATATTGAAAAATAAGAGCAAAGTTGGAGGTCTCATATTTTCTGATTTCAAAACTTACTATAAAGCAATAATAATCAAAAGAGTTTGGTACTGCCATAAACACAGACACATTGATAAATGGAATTGAGTAAAGAACCCAGAAATAAATCCTTACATATATGAAAATGAAATCTGTTAGTTGCTCAGTCATGTCCGACTCATTGTGACCCCATGGACTGTAGCCCACCAGGCTCCTCTGTCCACAGAATTTTCTAGGCAAGAATACTGGAATGGGTTGCCATTCTCTTCTCCAGGGGATCTTCCCCACTCAGGAATTGAACCTGGGGCTCCTGCATTGCAGGCAGATTCTTTACCATCTGAGCCACTGGGGAAGCCCAGAAAAATATTTACATATATGGTCAAATATTTTTCTATGAGTCCCAAGATCATTAATGATGAAAGGACAGTCTTTTTGGCAAATGGTGTGAAAACTGGATTTCCAGATCCAAAAGAATGGAGTTGGACCCTTTCATTATGCCATATACAAAATTAACTCAAAATGATAAATATATCAGAGTAAAAATTAGTTTTATAATAAAACTATGAATGTATCAGAAGAAAACTTGAGGAAAACGTCCATGACATTGGATTTTGCAATAATTTTTTGGACACGATACTAAAACATTGTGGGGAAAACAACAACAAAATAGATCATTTGTACTCAATCAAAATTAAAACTTTTGTGCATTAAAGGGCACCATTAACATAGTGAAAAGGCAATATATAAAATGAGAGAAAATATTTGCAAATCATATATCTGAAAAAGGATTAACATCTAGACAATATAAAGAACTCTTAGAATTCAACAATGACAATCGAAGAGAAAAACATGGACAAAGGACTTGAATAGACATTTCTTAAAAAACGACCCAATCAAAAAATGGGCCAAAGAACTAAATAGACATTTCTCCAAAAACATACAGATGGCTAACAAACACATGAAAAGATGCTCAACATCACTCATTATCAGAGAAATGCAAATCAAAACCACAATGAGGTACCATTTCACACCAGTCAGAATGGCTGCGATCCAAAAGTCTACAAGCAATAAATGCTGGAGAGGGTGTGGAGAAAAGGGAATCTTCTTACACTGTTGGTGGGAATGCAAACTAGTACAGTCACTATGGAGAACAGTGTGGAGATTCCTTAAAAAAACTGGAAATAGAACTGCCTTATGATCCAGCAATCCCACTGCTGGGCATACACACTGAGGAAACCAGAATTGAAAGAGACACGTGTACCCCAATGTTCATCGCAGCACTGTTTATAATAGTTAGGACATGGAAGCAACCTAGATGTCCATCAGCAGACGAATGGATAAAAAAGCTGTGGTACATATACACAATGGAGTACTACTCAGCCATTAAAAAGAATACATTTGAATCAGTTCTAATGAGGTGGATGAAACTGGAGCCTATTATACAGAGTGAAGTAAGCCAGAAAGAAAAACACCAATACAGTATACTAATGCATATATATGGAATTTAGAAAGATGGTAACGATAACCCTGTATGAGAGACAGCAAAAGAGACACAGATGTATAGAACAGTCTTTTGGACTCTGTGGGAGAGGGAGAGGGTGGGATGATTTGGGAGAAAGGCATTGAAACATGTATAATATCATATAAGAAACTAATTGCCAGTCCAGGTTCGATGCAGGATATAGGATGCTCAGGGCTGGTGCACTGGGATGACCCAGAGGGATGGTACGGGGAGGGAGGAGAGAAGGGGGTTCAGGATGGGGAACACGTGTACACCTGTGGTGGACTCATGTTGATGTACAGCAAAACCAATACAATATTGTAAAGTAAAAAAAAAAAAAGAAGAAGATATGCAATGGTCAAAAAAAAAAAAACACACACACACACACATGAAAATGCTCAACAACACTAATAATCAGGGAATTGAAAGTCAGATCACAATGAGATACTGCTTCCTACCGATTAGCATGGCTATTATAGAAACAAAATGAAGTGAAACAAAAAGCCTCAAGAAATAACAAGTGTGATCAAGGTTGTGGAAAACTGGAACCTTTATGCATTTCTGATGGGAACAAAATAGTGCTAGTGGAAAACAGTATGGTGCCCCTCTTCTAAAATTAACATTTAATTATCACATTATTGGAAAAGATTCTATTTTTGAACAAATTTAACTAGGCTTCTCTGAGTCCTCTTTTTGACTAGGCATTATCCTGGGGTCTGCAGTCCAATTGTAGCAAGAATCATGCTAGGTCACTTTAGAGGAAATCTGTCACCCTTGTTCAAATTCCTCTTCTGCATCCACAATAGCTGATTCTCTGGTCAGCCAGCCTTTAGCAAGAATACTATTAGGTCAGTTTAGCATGAATGCCCTGACTTGTGATGTTCTCTCATATTTATTTTCCAGCCACTGATCCCCTCAATCTGCTCATTGGTTACAAATCCCTAGCTTTCTTCACTGTATTCAGAGTTGAGCCCAATCTCTCTCCCTTGTGGTGATGGTCTTGACAACTATCACCATAGTTCTGAATAAAGTCTCCCTCACTGGCTTAATATGTATCAGAATAATTTTTCCTTTATCATGATCCAGAAATTCACATCTGGGTATATACTAAAAATAACCAAAACTGGGAATTCAAATAGATATCTGTACACTCATGTTTAATGCAGCATTATTCACTATTACTAAAATTTGGAAGTACTCAGTTGTCCACTGATGGAAAAATGAACAAACAAAGTATGGTATGTACATGCAATGAAACATTATTCAGCCTTAAACACAAAAAAAATTCTAACACATGTTACAATATGGATAAACCTTGAAGATATTATGCAAAGTGGGAAAAAAAAACCAGCCACAAGAGGATAAGTATTGTGTGATTCCATTCATATGAGGCACTTAGAATAATCAAATTCACAGAGTCTAAAAGTATGATTGGTGTTTGACAGGGGCTGGGGTAAGGAAGGAATGGAGGAGGCATTGCTTAGTGGGTACAGAGTTCCGGCTGCAGAAAATGAAAGAGTTCTGGACAAGACTGTGGTAACAATTGGATAACCATGTAAATGTACTTAATACCACTGAACTGTATGCTTATAAATGGATAAAGTTTTATTACATGTACATGGAAGAACTATACAAAGAAGATCTCATGAGCCAGATAACCACGATGGATAACCACTCACCTAAAGCCAGACATCCAGGAATGTGAAGTCAAGTGAGCCTTAGGAAGCATCACTATGAACAAGGCTAGTGGAGATGATGGAATCCCAGTTGAACTATTTCAAATGCTAAAAGATGATGCTGAGAAAGTGCTGCACTCAATATGCCAGCAAATTTGGAAAACTCAGCAGTGGCCACAGGACTGGAAAAGGTCAGTTTTCATTCCAATCCCAAACAAAGGCAATGCCAAAGAATGTTCAAACTACTGCACAATTGCACTCATCTCACACGCTAGTAAAGTAATGCTCAAAATCCTCCAAGCCAGACTTCAATGGTATGTGAACCAGGAACTTCTAGATGTTCAAGCTGGATTGAGAAAAGACAGAGGAACCAGAGATCAAATTGCCTACATCATTGGATCATCAAAAAAAGCACAAGAGTTCCAGAAAAACATCTACTTCTGCTTTATTGACTATGCCAAAGCCTTTGACTGTGTGGATCACAATAAACTGTGGAAAATTCTTAAGAGATGGGAATACCAAACCACGTTACCTGCCTCCTCAGAAATCTGTATGCAGGTAAAGAAGGAACAGTTAGAACTGGACATGGAACAATAGACTGGTTCCAAATAGGAAAAGGAGTACATCAAGGCTGTATATTTTCACCCTGCTTATTTAACTTATATGTGGAGTACATCATGAGAAACGCTAGGCTGTATAAAGCACAAGCTGGAATCAAGATTGCTGGCAGAAATATCAATAACCTCAGATATGCAGATGACACCACCCTTATGGCAGAAAGTGAAGAAGAACTAAAGAGCCTCTTGATGAAAGTAAAAGAGGAGAGTGAAAAAGCTGGCTTAAAGCTCAACATTCAGAAAACTAAGATCATGGCATCTGGTCCCATCACTTCATGGGGAATAGATGGGGAAATACTGGAAACAGTGAGAGACTTTATTTTGAGGGGGCTCCAAAATCACTGCAGATGGTGTCTGCAGCCATGAAATTAAAAGACACTTGCTCCTTGGAAGAAAAGCTATGACCAACGTAGACAGCATATTAAAAAGCAGAGACATTACTTTGCCAGCAAAGGTCCATCTAGTCAAAGCTATGGTTTTTCTAGTAGTCATTTATGGATGTGAGAGTTGGACTATAAAGAAAGCTGAGTGCTGAAGAATTGATGCTTTTGAACTGTGGTGATGGAAAAGGCTCTTGAGAGTCCCTTGGACTGCAAGGAGATCCAACCAGTCAATCCTAAAGGAAATCAGTCCTGAATATTCATTGGAAGGACTGATGTTGAAGCTGAAACTCCAATACTTGGCCACCTGATGCAAAGAACTGACTCTTTTGAAAAGACCCTGATACTGGGAAAGATTGAAGGTGGGAGGAGAGGGGGACAATAGATGTTGAGATGGTTGTATGGCATCACTGACTCGATAGACATGAATTTGAGCAAGCTCCTGGTGTTGGTGATTGACAGGGAAGCCTGGCATGCTGCAGTCCATGGGGTTGCAAAGAGTCGGACATGACTGAGCAACTGAACTGAACTGAACTGAACTGATAAATATATATATTTATATATATATATAAATATATATATATTGAGCTTCACTGGTGGCTCAGTGGTAAAGAACCCGCCTGTCAATGCAGGAGATCTAAGAGATGTCAGTTCGATCACTAGGTGGATAAGATCCCCTGGAGGAGGGCATGGCAACCCACTCCAGTATTCTTGCCTGGAGATTTCCATAGAGAGAGGAGACTAGTGGGCTACAGTCCATAGGTCGCAAAGAGACAGACATGACTGAAGTGACTTAGCATTATATAATATATTGTATTGTATAATACATTATATAATATATTATATTGTATAATACATTATATAATATATTATATTGTAAATATATATATATATATATTTACCAGGGGCTTTCCAGGTGGTATAGTGGTAAAGAATCCACCTACCAATAAAGGAGACTCAAGAGGCACAGTTTCTGTCTCTGGCTTGTGAAGACCTTCTGGAGAATGAAATAGCAACTGGCTCCAGTATTCTTGCCTGGAAAATTCCATAACAGTGGAACCTGGTGGCCACAGTCCATGGGGTCACAAAGAGTTGGACATGACTGAGTGACTGAGCACACATACACACACATATATATACCATAATTCAAAAAAAAATGAGAAATTCTCAAGTGAACAAACTATAATTCTCAATATAGTATTATAATACTGTTCCAACTTATTATGTGTTCCTCATTCAGCTAATGTCATGGTATAACTTTAAAAAAAAAAGAACATGTGATCAAACTTTTTTCCCAAGCATTTCCTCCAAGCATTTTAAATTTTTAAAAAACTTTAATTAATTTTAATTAATCAATGTGATTAATGTTTAATCCTTTATTCATATATCACTACTAAAAATTTTTGAGCTGAATAAGCTTGGAGTTTTTTTTAGTTTTATTTTAAAATTGTACTGTTTGAATATTTGACATTTTCTTAAATGTAAAAGCCACTCCTTCTTGAAAAAAAATAATTCTAAAGAGAGCTTGACCTCCAGGAATAATTATTATGATTGTATTAATAGGTTTGGATTTGGCTGGAAGTACATGCAAGAAGATAACCAGTTCATCAATTCTAAGGACTCAGCCACTCCAGGAAAATGGCCCTTTATTATTTTATTCACTTTTCTATAACTATTATTAGAAAGAATCTGTTTCTTGGGGCTTCCCAGGTGGCTCAGTGGTAAAGAATCCACCTGTCAATGCAGGAGCTGCAAGAGACCCTGATTCAATCCCTGGGTCAAGAAGATATCGAGAAGGAAATGGCAAACTACTCCAATATTCTTGCCTAGAGAATCCCGTGGACAGAGAAGCCTGGAGGGCTACAGTCTATGGGGTTGCAAATGAGCTGGGCAAAACTTAGGGACTCAGCAACACATTCAATTTTTGAATAATACTATTTCTGAATCAAATAATACTTATGCTTTTTATAAAATTCATTCCCTCTTATTCTTTCTATTTAAGAAATAATAAGTCTATTCTTATAATGCAAGTTTCTAGTAAAGAAATGTGCTCATATCTGTTAGGAAAATAGTGTTATTTTAAAGAAGAAGAAAAAGTGAAAGTGTTAGTCGTTCAGTTGTGCCTGACGCTATGCAACGCTATGCAATCTGTCCATGGGATTCTCCAGGCAAGTATACTAAAGTGGGTTGTCATTTCCCTCTCCAGGGGATCTTCCTGACGCAAGGATTGAACCCAGGTCTCCCACATTGCTGGCAAATTCTTTACTGTCAGAGCCACCAGGGACTCAAAAAGGAAGTCCAGTTATTTAATTTGTGATTTCTCCCAGCATATTAATGTTTAAGCAGTGGCGAACTATCTCTCAGTTAAAGAGAATCATTATAAATATTTGAAGACTTAAGCAGAACTGGGGGACCTTAAATCCTGAAAGAGTCTTCTCAGTGGCTGGTTTTGTGGCTATGATTCCTACATATTTAGCTATTTGGTAAAACTAAGAGTGCAGATAAAGAATCTCCAAAAATATTTTCTTTGTGGTTTAAAAACCAAAAAGTGATTAAGAAATCTATATCTTAGACCATTAAAAAAAATTCTGATGAAACTGATTTCTTTAAAAAATCAAGACCCTCTTCAATCCACTTGCCTGGGGAGAAGTCCTCACCTGAGACTAAAGTTGCAAAGGGTAGAACTGTCAATGGATATTCAACTGTTGAAATTTTATTAGGATTTTAATTATTTATGTTTGTGCTCTGGTTACAAATAGGAATAATTTTTGAGTTATCCACTCTAAACCCTGTTTTTCCAATAAGTCCTTTCGGGGTACGTTTTTGCAGAAATCAAGGTATTTCTGGAACAGATACATGGTGTTGTAGCAAAAACATCTAACTCCTATCATTTTTTGAGGATTATTTGGAGTTTTATACAAATTGTCTTATTTAATCCTTCAGATCAGATCAGATCAGTCACTCAGTTGTGTCCGACTCTTTGCGACCCCATAAATCGCAGCACGCCAGGCCTCCCTGTCCATCACCAACTCCTGGAGTTTACTCAAACTCATGTCCATCGAGTTGGTGATGCCATCCAGCCATCTCATCCTCTGTTGTCCCCTTCTCCTCCTGCCCCCAATCCCTCCCAACATCAGAGTCTTTTCCAATGAGTCAACTCTTCCCATGAGGTGGCCGAAGTACTGGAGTTTCAGCTTTAGCATCATTCCTTCCAAAGAAATCCCAGGTCTGATCTCCTTCAGAATGGATTGGTTGGATCTCCTTGCAGTCCAAGGGACTCTCAAGAGTCTTCTCGAACACCACAGTTCAAAAGCATCAATTCTTCGGTGCTCAGCCTTCTTCACAGTCCAACACTCACATCCACACATGACCACAGGAAAAACCATAGCCTTGACTAGACAAATCTTTGTTGGCAAAGTAATGTCTCTGCTTTTGAATATGCTATCTAGGTTGGTCATAACTTTCCTTCCGAGGAGTAAGTGTCTTTTAATTTCATGGCTGCAGTCACCATCTGCAGTGATTTTGGAGCCCAGAAAAATAAAGTCTGACACTGTTTCCACTGTTTCCCCATCTATTTCCCATGAAGTGATGGGACTGGATGCCATGATCTTTGTTTTCTGAATGTTGAGCTTTAAGCCAACTTTTTCACTCTCCACTTTCACTTTCATCAAGAGGCTTTTGAGTTCCTCTTCACTTTCTGCCATAAGGGTGGTGTCATCTGCATATCTGAGGTTATTGATATTTCTGCCAGCAATCTTGATTCCAGCTTGTGTTTCTTCCAGTCCAGCGTTTCTCATGATGTACTCTGCATAGAAGTTAAATAAGCAGGGTGACAATATACAGCCTTGATGTACTCCTTTTCCTATTTGGAACCAGTCTGTTGTTCCATGTCCAGTTTTAACTGTTGCTTCCTGACCTGCATACAAATTTCTCAAGAGGCAGATCAGGTGGTCTGGTATTCCCATCTCTTTCAGAATTTTCCACAGTTTATTGTGATCCACACAGTCAAAGGCTTTGGCATAGTCAATAAAGCAGAAATAGATGTTTTTCTGCAACTCTCTTAATTTTTCGATGATCCCGCGGATGTTGGCAATTTGATCTCTGGTTCCTCTGCCTTTTCTAAAACCAGCTTGAACATCAGGAAGTTCACGGTTCACATATTGCTGAAGCCTGGCTTGGAGAATTTTGAGCATTACTTTACTAGCGTGTGAGATGAGTGCAATTGTGCAGTAGTTTGAGCATTCTTTGGCATTGCCTTTCTTAATAAGAGCTTTTTGAGTTTGGTATAATTGTGCGCATTTAACTGTGGTTCAATGGTATTTTTTTCAAGAATAGTTTAAAAAATTCCCATATCCTCTTCAAACAATCTCCCGAAATGATAACGTTTATCACATTACCTTTATCATTCTCTTTGTCTCTGCTTATAATAACTACAGTATGACTCAAACCAGGAAATTAGCATTGGTA
Source organism: Bos indicus (assembly GCF_029378745.1). NCBI lineage: Eukaryota > Metazoa > Chordata > Mammalia > Artiodactyla > Bovidae > Bos > Bos indicus. Next base: position 49,128,492 of record NC_091767.1, on the reverse strand, counting down.
CACTAATAGTATAAAATTCAAATTGCCTGATAATGTTCTTTATAGCAGAAGAAAACATATTGCCTGTAGTTGCCATGTTGTTACAGGCTCCTTCAGTATAGAATCACTCCACAGTTTTCCTTTGTCTTTCATGACTTTAACACTTTAAAAGAGTACAGCATAGGTCTTTGCTAGAATATTGTTAAATGTAAGTTTGTCTCATGTTTCTTTATGATTATGTTCAAATTATGCATTTTTGCCTGAAGGGTCCAATGGTCGTTGTAGCACAATTATAGTTACACAGCTAATTAAATTTGAGGCCAGGATTTGAATCTGATTGAGAATCCAAAAACTACATTATCAACCTCCATTCATTACATCATGAATAATTACAGAATTTCTCATATAATCTCTCAAAAAAGGATAATGACTTCTGTGAATATCACAAAGATTTCCTTTTGCATCTGCCACATTATAAAATGTGAAGGCAGGAAAATCAAATGGTATCATGGAATTGATCTGATACAATTCCTGTATTAATACATGTTTATTATGTATTACTTGGGAAATGTAGTCCAAAAATTTGGATTAATGTAAAACTTTATTGTATTGGTGTGTCTTGGTTTATCACTTCTCTGTTTCCTTACTTTATTTACTTAGGGCTTCCCCAGTGACTCAGTGGTTAAGAATCTGCCTGCAATGCCGGAGTCTCAGAAGACTAGGGTTTGATCCTTGGATTGATAAGATCCCCTGGAAGAGGAAATGGCAGCACACTCCAGTATTCTTGCCCGGAAAAGCCCATGGACAGGGGAGGGTGGCGGGCTACAGTCCATATGGTTTCAAAGAGTTGGATACAATTGAAGCAACTTAGCACACACATGCATGTACTTTTCTTTCTTATTTGGCATCTGTCTTCTTTTCTTGCCCTAAAATGTGTTACCTGATAGAAAAGTTTCAGTGTAATTCTATAGCACTTCATTTTATACTAGTCATTTTCTGAAGAACATAATATAAGCATTATAATTAAACTACACCCCATCCAGAATTTCAACTTCTAGAAACTTTATACACATATAGTGATTTCTGTGTAATATTCTGCTCTTTTAATTTCAATATCCATCAAATTAGCAAAGTCAATGGACAAAATAGTAGCATGAGTCAATATTAATAAATAAACTTCCATATTTCTGAAACTTCAACATCTTGGGGTATTTTTTCTAATGTCATTACTATGTTGTACTTTTAAGCAATACTCAATTAATTCTCAATTATCACTAATGTTTTAATCATGAATATCTTTAAGAGCAAACTTAAGTTCTACAAATAAAAATTTCCTGGATAGCCTTTATTTTAAAATTTCAGTTTGTAGACTTTCAAAATCATGATTAACCAGATTTCCAGTTAAACTGAAAAGTCTCTTTAAATAAACATGGTGTATTTGGTTCTGGAAATAACAATAGAAAACATCTCAAGGTGTCATATAGTAAATATAAATATTAATATGTGAAACTTTTGTTTTAGTATGCATGCATGTGTGTGTCTTTTGTATAATGTGTGGAAAGGAGAAATAGTTTATTTACTGTGACACAATCAAAGAAGGCTTGAAAGTCACTGCTTTAATCAAATTCAAATCAAACTCATTCTTTTCCATTTCTGCCTATGGGTAACAAATGGGACATTTGTTTATTAATTTTCTTTTCTCCTGCCTACACTAGACATTTCTAGGGACCTTTCACAGCCACTCCTCACCCTTCCTCAAAAATTCACAGAGATAAACTTGTCATCTAGAAATAATTCCTTCTCTTCTACTCTAGCTTTCTTGTAAAATTAAAGCAGTTTCAGCCAGCACATCAGATAGATATTTATTGTAGCTGTAAGAGTTCTCTTCTTCCTGTTGGTAATAATCTTTAGTCTCTTCTTACCTGATGAAATTTACCTAAACAAAATGTCAGTTTGTCTAATTTGCTTACCCTTGTATTTTGAGTTCCTACCCCATTGTATGGACATGTTTATTAAATAAATAATTGAATGAGTACAAAGTTCAGTCGCTCAGTTGTGTCCGACTCCTTGCGACCCCATGAATCACAGCACACCAGGCCTCCCTGTCCATCACCAACTCCCGGAATTTACATGTCCATCGAGTTGGTGATGCCATCCAGCCATCTCATCCTCTGTTGTCCCCTTCTCCTCCTGCCCCCAATCCCTCCCAGCATCAGAGTCTTTTCCAATGAGTCAACTCTTCGCATGAGGTGGCCAAAGTACTGGAGTTTCAGCTTTAGCATCAGTCCTTCCAATGAACACCCAGGATGGATCTCCTTTAGAATGGACTGGTTGGATCTCCTTGCAGTCCAAGGGACTCTCAAGAGTCTTCTCCAACACCACAGTTCAAAAGCATCAATTCTTCGGTGCTCAGCTTTCTTCACAGTCCAACACTCACATCCATACATGACCACAGGAAAAACCATAGCCTTGACTAGATAGACCTTTGCTGGCAAAGTAATGTCTCTGCTTTTGAATATGCTGTCTAGGTTGGTCATAACTTTCCTTCCAAGGAATAAGCGTCTTTTAATTTCATGGCTGCCATCACCATCTGCAGTGATTTTGGAGCCCCCCAAAATAGTCTGACACTGTTTCCACTGTTTCCCCATCTACTTCCCATGAAGTGATGGGACTAGATGCCATGATCTTCATTTTCTGAATGTTGAGCTTTAAGCCAAGCTTTTCACTCTCCTCTTTCACTTTCATCAAGGGGCTCTTTAATTCTTCACTTTCTGCCATAAGGGTGGTGTCATCTGCATATCTGAGGTTATTGATATTTCTCCCGGCAATCTTGATTCCAGCTTGTGCTTCTTCCAGCCCAGGGTTTCTCATGATGTACAACCTATGTACAAAGGAGATCCTGTCTACCAGTACACAATGACCTTTCTAAAACACTCCTCCATACCAAACTGTTTAATTTGATTCTTATGGGACTAAAGCATTTTTCCCTGAGATTGCACAATTTAAGGGGTAAGGGGGAAAGAGGACACTTCTTTATTGAGATTACAATAGGACTGGCTGCAAATTAAATCCAACCAGTTTGGGATTTTGGAATTAGCAGATGTAAATGCATATAGAATGGATAAACAACAAGGGAACTCTGCTTAATGTTATGTGACAACCTGGATGGGAGGGGAGTTTGGGGGAGAATGGATACATGTATATGTATGGCTGAGTTCCTTTGCTATCCACCTGAAACTATCACAGCATTGCTAATCCACTATACTTCCATATAGGGGTTTGCCTGGTGGTTCAGTGGTAAAGAATCTGCCTGTCAAAGCAGGAGACGTGGGTGCCGGGAGCAGGAGCTCCGCCCGTGGCAAAGGTCATGAGGAAGGAGGCTCGGCACACGCAAAGGCGGGATTGAGCCTCAGGAGTCCCCCTGGAAATTCTCGAGCATCTACCCCCAAACCAGAGTCTGCCTACTCTCTGCTTTGTGCTCTCACCTACACCTCTGACTTTACAGGGGCTGTCCCCCACTACCTCTCTCTGAAAGAAGAGTTAACTTACAGCTCCAGTTAATAATTCCTGGGTGTGACAGTGTTTCAACCTACAAACTCCTTTGGAAGTCCTCTAGCCTGCCTGAATAGGTTTTTTCGGCCACATGTGATTGCTCAGAGCCTCCCAACCGTGAGAGGCAGGAGGTGTTCTAAACTGTCTAAATACAGATTCCTTTGAGCAGTTAAAAGATTGATTAGAAATTGTATTGGTGAAGGGTTTTTCACTTGTTGGGCCAATGTTTGCTGCTAAGTCTCCATATCCCTTACCTGCTGTGTCCCTAGCAGTGTATTGATGAATATAATTGGTGTAAGTAGTAGCTTTAATGTTTGTAGCCTTGGACCCTTGAGTTAATTCTTTTTCTTGTTATAGCCCACCACACCTTTGCCCTGTAGGAATGCACCTTTATCTAATGCTTTTGGAGGGTGGCGCCTGACTAATCACCTTTAGAGAAAAATAAGTTTTCTGAAGAAAGGGTCTTAAAATGTTAACAGGCCTCCGGGCCAGAAGATGATGCAAATCACCTAAACTTTTGCATATGATAAGTTTGCAGAAAGAAAGCCTGGCTTACTGCATGACTCTACCCCTTCCCCCATTATCCTCTATGCATAACTTAAGGTATAAAAACTACTTTGGAAAATAAAGTTCGGGCCTTGTTCACCGAAGCTTGGTCTCCCCATGTCGTTCTTTCTTTCACCTTCTGGCTGAATTATTCAGCCTCTTTTCTCCACTAAATTTTCTCACTGAGCTATCCTTATTTAACCACTCTTTATATCTTTAATTAACATTTAAATAAGCTGTTGTTTCCTGATCGCCGATGCCATCTCCCCTTCGAATTCCCTGGATCCACCAGGGCTGGACCCCGGCCCATGGGTTTGATCCCTGGGTTGGGAAGATCCCCTGGAGAAGGAAATGGCAACCTGCTCTAATATTCTTAACCTGGGAAGTCCCACAGACAGAGGAGCCTGGCAAGCTATAGTTCCTGGGGGTAGCAAGAGTCAGACACAACTTAGTGACCAACCACTAACAACAAATACTCCAATATGAAATTAAAAGTTTTGTTTTTTCTTTTAAAATTAAAAGTATATATATAGTATAGATTAACAAGCTCTTACTGTACAGCCCAGGGAACTAAATTCAGTTTGCTGTGATAAACTATAATGGAAAAGAATAATATATATATATGTATAACTGAATCACTTTGTTCTACAGCAGAAATTAACACAACATTGTAAATCAAGTATACTTCAATAAAGTAATTTTTTTAAATACAGCCAGCAAAAATGTTTTGTTTGGCCCACACATTTTAATTAATGTCCTATATTTAGGTATTAGAAATATCTCACATAAAAACTCAGCTTGTCTTGAAAGATGATAAGACTTGGCAACACCAGGTCTATGTTTGGCTGGACCTGGGGTAGCTAATTCATTTCAATGAGTCTTGAGTATAAATCTTTTCTTCTGGTTTGTCTCCCTTACCAGACTGTGAGTTCCCCCAGAATCCCCCTATCATGAGTTTTTTAGTTAAGCTCAACAGACATAGGGCTTCCCTGGTGTTTCAGTGGTAAAGAATCTGCCTGCAATGCAGGAGACATGGGTTCAGCGTTTAGGTTGGGAAGATCCCCTAGAGAAGGAAATGGTAACTGACTCTAGTATTCTTGCCTGGGAAATCCCATGGACAGAGGCGTCCATGGTGTCACAAAAGTCAGACACGACTTACCAACTAAACCATCACCACGACTACCAGACATATGTAGGGTGAAGGCACAAATTATGAATGGGTCACAGTGCTGAAGGTCAACTCTGAAGACAACTTATATAACTTTGAGTTCAGTTCTCTCTTCTCTTCCTCACTATCTCTAGTGTTCATCCCACAGAAATTTTATCTAAGTTCATGTTTCAGCTATCCTCTCTACCATAAGGCAAAATCTGTAAGCCTGCTTCCTGAGTTCTAATCAGAAATCACTAACTGCCCCTCAACAGTTTGGACTATGTCACGAGCTTATTCTGTTATCTAGCCAACACATACTTTCTAACCTTTGACCCTAATTTTCTTTTACAGTTACCATTATCTTCCCATGCACATAACCTGGAAACCTCAGCAATTGTAGATTCCTCTTCTGCCCTCCCCAGCCTCATTCAGTGAGTTATCAAGTCTAGTTTATTCGTTCTTTACAATAGTGAATGTCTCTTTTCCTCTCTTTTCCTTCCTCTATTCAAGGTTGAGTTTTACTTTTTGATAAACACTTAATTGCTCTCCTTGTCTCAAACCTTTTGCCTTTCAATATAAATGTATCTATTTTGTTGTTGTTCAGTGACTCAGCCATGTCTGACTCTTTGCAACCCCATGGATTGCAGCACTCCAGGCTTCCCTGCCCATCACCATCTCCTGCAGCTTGGTTGGTGATGCCATCCAACCATCTTATCCTCTGTTGTCCCCTTCTCCCCCTGCCTTCAACCTTTCCCAACATCAGGGTCTTTCCTAATGAGTCAGCTCTTTGCATCAGGGGCCAAAGTATTAGAGCTTCAGCCTCAGTCCTTCCAATAAATATTCAGGACTGATTTCCTTTAGGATTGACTGGTTTGAGATCCCTTGCAGTCCAAGGGACTTGCAAGAGTCTTCTCCAACACCACAGTGTTCAGCCTTCTTTATGGTCCAACTCTCACATCCATACATGACTACTGGAAAAACCATAGCTGTTACTATACAGATCTTTGTTGGCAAAGTAATTTCTCTACTTTTTAATATGCTGTCTAGGTTTGTTTATCTCTAATGCCAACAAATATTTAGCCAGTGTCCACTGCTGTTTTAGAAATTAGGGATACAGCAGTGAACAAAAGTGACACAGAGTCCTTGCTTTCATGGATTTGTAACCAGTGAGGGATACAGCAAACAAACACATGTATAATCATATAATGTCACATAGTAATAAATTATATGAAAAAATAAATTATATGGGGATAGGCAATAATGGATTGGGCTTCCCTGTTGGCTCAGTGGTAAAGAATCCACCTGTCAGTGCAAGAATTTCAAATTCGATCTCTGAGTTAGGAAAATTCCCTGGAGAAGGAAGTGGCAACCCACTCCAGTATTCTTGCCTCAGAAATCCCATGGACAGAGGAGACTGGCGGGCTATAGTCTATGGGGTTGCGAAGAGTCAGACACGACTTAGCTACTAAACAACAACAACAATAATGGATTAGAGAGGTATGACTTTTGAAAAAATAATAGTAAGTCTTTCAACATTTAAATTCATATGCAATTCAAGGACACATTACATAGAGTTTCCCAGATTAACTTTCCTGAAACATGTCACATAATGTCTCTTCTCTATTGAAACACATTTAACAGATATTCATCCATAAAACAAGTGGAATAGAGTCCAAGTCTGGGCCCAGGTATTCTTTTTTGCCTTTAGTGTATAAACACAAAACTTGGTTAATTTCCTGGCCTTGGTTAATTTCCTGGCCTTATAATTTGCTATTTAATTGGCGTATTACTATCTTAAGCCTTTCTGAAGCGCCCTTACTCTCTCCTTCCTTCTTCCTGCTCTAGGTCACCCAGTGTGACATAGAATCCACCACCTCGTAATCCACCACCTGTCTCTTTGTGGTTATATTTTATATTCCCAGGTGGATGGCATATTTTTGAAAGATAATTGTCTCATATTACTTTATATTCTTCTTAGTACTTTATAAAGTGGTTGGCATACAAATCCATGTTTGTTAAGTGTTGACCAACCAGCTACATGAATTGACCACAGGCAGTCTCTTGGCTCCAAGTGGCACACTCTTGCATCATCTGCTCTTTTCTCTTGGTGACACTAAGCCTATATCTGAGACAGAATCATCACTTGAATTTTCCATTTGAATATGCCTTTTATTTTCCCCTTAAAAGCAGTATGTCACTGTAATCCATATAGAGCTTACATCATTTTGTTCTAGGGTGAAATGCTTTGCTTCATCAGGGTGTTAGCGTTCTACACTTGCCACAAGGGGGAGCAGCAGTTCTTTTTCAGGAACCAGAATGACTCCACACTTTTCATTCTTCTACAGTTTCCACCCCAACATTCTGCTCTTCCCCACACGTGGTCCCATAAATTTTTCTGTTTTTGCTTTTTCTCCTGCATGCATTTTCCACAGGTGAAAGGAAACTTCTTCACCTTAAAAAATTGAATTAAGATTCCATTTCTCTAGGCATTAATAGTTTAATTTCCATTCAGATTCTTAATTCCTTATTGTTATTGAACTCTTCAACACTTCTGGAAAATAATTATTGTTGGGAACAATTCAAGGGCAAATGAGAAATTATCTTTCAATTGCTATCCAATGTGGACAACAAGTAGCATATATTTTTGTTCCTCAGTTTACCTAAAGTAGGGAGTGTAAATAGGTACTTAGTACTTGCCAAATAGGAAAAGCTCTTAAAACATCTTAAAACTGGATATTTCAGCACTCTACATATATGCAGTTCTAGAGTTAGCAGGAATATTAGAAATAATCTGGACCCAAATCCCATTATAAATAAGGACTTTGAATCACAGGAAAATCAGATAATGAGCTGAACTAGTTCAAGGGCTCATTCAGGTCCAAGACTTTTCCCATGAAGCTCTATTGTCTCTCTTTTGTACCGGCTTGAGGCTCAGATTGACTGAAAGAAATATGATAAATAATAACAAAGAAATTATATCTATGATAATATTATATAGTATGATTTTACATTAAATCTGACCTATAGTTTAAACAGAGGAAAGAAATAGTTCTTTTACAAATCCAACAATATTATGCTAAGGATCATTATAAAAATGTTGCTTTCGGTTCTGAATACTACAAAATACCTTACATACATGCATAGTCCAAATGTTACCTTGCAGTTGTTAAAATTATTCAAGTAGATCTATTTGTACTGGCTTGAGGCTCTGATTGAGTGAAAGAAGCATGATAAATAATAACAACAGTAGAAATTATAGCAAAATAATATTATATAGTATGATTTCTATTTATATAGATAAAACTATATATGTATCAGTATATGCATCAGTAAAGTTCTGTAAGTGTATACAGTCAAAATTGTTAACCTTGACACTTACTCTAGGGAGAAAGAGAGAAGAGAGCAGGTAAATGCCTTTCCGGGAGGCTTTCATTTTGCACTGCATTTATTTCCATAAAATTAGAGATTCTGCAACAAACATGCATAACTTCTGAGTTTATGAGCACTTAAAAGGCAAAAATTAAAAGTATAAAAAGAAACACCACATTATTATAAGAAGAAAATGTCACTTTTATGAAAGGCCATTGAATTTGATTTTAAAAAAACCCAAAAAACAAAGACTTCCTTTATTTTCTCACTGGAAACATAGTCAGTGATTAGCCAGCGTAATAATAAGAGCTCAAAATTCAGTCTTAATGGCGACTCCATACTGAGTTACAACTAACAAAGAATGGACTTGTTTTGCAGGAGTGATTAAAAAATTCTTACGGGTTACTTCCTAGAACATCAGCTACATTAAGTCTACTATGCACCACAGTGAATATCTTGAAGCAGTAAAGACATCTAGGCTTTATTATTGCTCAAAGTTCAGAGTCAGATGTTTTTCACCCTCCGCTAATGCTTGGCCTTTGAGAATGGCCAAGCCCTGGAGAGTTACTTCCAGGTAGCCCTCCATAGACTTCTGGCTAGTGTCTCCTGAGGTTCACTAATCCTCTATCAGCTTTGCTTATTATGTTCATGAGTTTCTTTTATTTAAATTTAGCTCCATGGTTTCTCCTTCCCTAAAATTAGAACATAACATAAATTTTGAGTCTTTTATGTGTTTCTTGCCTTTATATGATTTTGGAATCTTTTACTAAAAGGAAACATGTAGCCATAGCCCTCTCCCCTCTTCAACATTGCATAAAGGAAATGGTACTCAGTCTCAACTCTCTGACTTAGAACTGCATGTTAGAACAAACACTCCTAGTTCTTCTCTCTACGTGGCCATTTCTCTTTTGGATGAAGTAGCAGCTTATTAGAGTGACGAGTTCACTGAGAATCTGAATTTCATCTGTGCCACATTTCCCTATTGGCTGCGATAGTTGATATTTTGAGGCCTTGTCCATGAATGACCCCATCTCTTCTCTATTGTTGTTTTCCTCTTGGAATGTTCTGTTCTCAAGTAACACAAACTTTCCTCCTCCACTTCTTTTGTATCCATTTAGTACCTTTCTATAGGGCAAGTCTGAACTCTCTAGATTTAGGAAATAGAATCCCAGGCAGAGGAAGTCCTACAATATAGTCAATTCCACTATTTTCAGAATCTGCTCTGGACTTTGACCCCCACTTATCACCTTGGGTTAGTTCCAAATTGTTTATAAACCTTGAGGCAGATTTGTAGGCAATCTGTATTCTCTGAGGTCCAGAACTGTATATCCAAGTGTATCTTCTCTTGGGCATCTCAAACTGACCTCAAAATTGACACAGCTAAACTGAGCTCATAATCTTCTTCTTTATGTAAAAATAAATTAACAAAATGCTGGTCTTTTTTTAAGCATCCTATAGCTCAGCAAATGCCATCTTCTCTCTAGTTATACAAGCCAGAAGTCTTCCCTGGTTTCTCTTCTCCATTTCATATGTTTCACATATCCAATTCATCACATTTCTCTCCATCTCTACTTGGAGAAGGACATGGCAACCCACTCCAGTATTCTTGCTTGGAAAATTCCATGGACAGAGGAGCCTGGCAGGCTATGGTCCATGGGGTCTCAAAGAGTCAGACACGACTGAGCGCATACACACACTACCTCTTCTTCCTTACTCTTAAACAACTTCGTCTCTAACTGAACACCTGAACTACTGCCATTGCCTTATAATTGGTCTACCCACTTATCCCCTGGACTCTGTTCATGAGCTCACCAAGTTAGAGCCTGAGGCATTGTTTTCCATGCTGTTGATGGCATTCTATTTTGCTTTCAGTAAAGACAAAAGAACTCTCAGCATAACCTATAATGTGAAAGTTGCTCAGTCGTGTTCAACTCTTTGCAACCCCATGGACTATACAGTCCATGGAATTCTCCAGTCCAGAATACTGGAGTGGGTAGGCTTTCCCTTCTCCAGGGATAACCTATAATAGGGGTTAACAAATTTATTCCTCTAAGGGACTAGATAATAAATATTTTAGGTTTTCCAAGCCACACAGTCTCTGTTGCAACTTTCCAACACTGTTATTAAAATAAAAAAGCAGCCACAAACAATATGCAAAGAAACAGAACTCTGTGTTCCAGTAAGACTTCACATTATAAACAAACAACAGGGTTTGACTGACATGCTCTACTTTGCAAATCCCTGTCCTAAAATATTCTGCGTATGGCACCCCTATTCATCTCTCGACTCTCTTGCAGAATATCCTCCTGCCATTGCTATTCCAGTACTTGCTTCATGCTTTTACACTTAGTCCACCACATGGCCCTCACAAATGTCCTTCTCTCTGCCTGGTTTGTTCTTCCATCTCTTCGCCTGGTTAGCTCTTACTTTTCCTCAGATTTTGACCCAAAGCCGTCTATGGCCTCCCCATCTTTTTACAGTCTCTCAGAGCCACCTAGATCCTTCCTCCAGAGACTTGTTATGGGCAATTCTTATCTCTGCAATTATCCAAGTAATGTCTGCTATCTAAACCTCAGATAACCTCTACTCTCTACCATCCAAGTGTGAGATCCAGAAAGATAAGGATAGTATCTTTCTCTCATTGCATCTCCTGGCCCTGGGGCTAAGCACATAGTTGGCACTCAGGAAATTCTTGTTGGCTGACCAAGTAAATGAAGACATGGATGAATTATTCCTACTCTCATCTTCATCCCACAGTGGGTCTCCTACATCCCACAGTGACCCATGTCTATTTTCTCAAGTTCTTTCTTCATAAATTGTGTCTAGCAATGTTCTTCTCTCTCTCTTTCCATATCAATTTCCCATTTTTCTTCGTGCTTAGAAGAATTTTTATTGCTGTTGTTTTCACCTTTCTGTCCTTTGCATAGATCTGTCTTCTTTGGTAAGTGTTCTTCTAGCTTTTCTTTGGCCCCCAAATGCTCATGCCACAGATTTGTCAAATCTCTGCAGCCAAAACTCTCCCTGAGCACATTTGTAGTATGACAAAGTTGCTTTTATTCACTTGCTATAATGAGAGAGAACATGCACGATGAGAATCCTTAGGGGCATCTCAGTGAAAGGGTGTGAGAAGGAACTTAGAAGATTTGGACACTATATTTGGTGATTTTAGGGAGAGTTCAAGGAAGCAGAGTTTTGCTCTGAAATAATTGCTGCTATCAGAAATTGAGGATAATTCCTTAAATTCTTTGGGCAACTTAATAATTATTTTCTAGGAGGTAAAGAGGAATGCATACAGCTAAGCCTGTAACTGATCAAAAGGCAGTAGTTACTCACATTAGCTAGATTAGGGTAATATCTGGTCTTTTCTACCATTTGGGTAATGTCCTTGTTTTTGTCTGACAACATATGACTACAGGAAGTTCTTATCTCTGTCTTGATCCAACAAAGTCAGTGTGGCCTTGCCTGGTTTGGGCATTCTCTGAAATTATTTCTGTTTAGTAGGAGAATGACATAGCCTAGCTATGAGTGTGGCAGGCCAGCTCCTAGCAGCACAAGGACTTTTAGAGTGCCAGGGAGCTCCCAGCTTTTGGAAACTGCTAATCTTTCTCTCAGAGTGAGTCCTCTGAGAGAGGAGTGAATATACACAAAGGGTGTCCACACACAGCAAGGATCTCTGTGCCCTGTTCTGTGCCTGGTAATCTGCCCAGAAGGCTGACCTTGGCTAGCATGGAGTAGAAGTTGAAGAGTAAATACTTTTGTTTATCACTTTTCACTGTGTCCTAGTTGAAGAGTCACATTAAGTTATGAAGTTAGATAAATAAAATTCCTCACTTAATGAAAAATGTGTGGAATCCTTTGGCCTGTGTTCACTATTATAATCACAGATAAGAATTTGAAAGCACAACAGTCCTCAGTAATCTCCCCCAATACATCATTTTTTAAAAATCTCTTGTGTAATTTTGCAAAGACTCTCCATATGATGTCAACTAAGAAGACAACTGAATTTTAGAAAACAACCAATTCACTAGCACTGATTATTGGCTGTAGCCACTGAATCTTGGTATGACATGTAAAAAGGATTTATGAAAAGAAGCCAAGTGTAAGGTGCAGCCAGGGGAATGTGATAAGGAACAGTCTGCATCTAGAATGTAGAGTTTGAGGTTTCATATTAAAATTAGTTTGTTCAGTGAAATAAGAGTTGCATAAGCTTGCATTGGCTGATCAGAGTAGAAAACACCTGATACACCCAAATCCTTTTGAGATCAGTGAGATACAAATTATGAAAGTTTCTGGAAGTCTCCGTTCAGTACTTATTTCTGGGAGAAGAGCTTTGATGATATCTGAGGCTATGTGAAAGCAGTTATCAAGGCTGAACAGAAGCAAAACACTAAGTCATTGGTTGGACATATAACTTCTTGGCTGGGGGAGGTGGTGTTGAATTTGAAATAAGTTTGAAAATTTTATGAACCACACATATATCATAAATTCATATTATCACATTATTTATCATTCAATAATCTACAGATGTATCGCATTATTTATCATTCAATAATCTACAGATATATCACACTATTTATCATTTAATAATCTACAGATGTAGATATTGGCATATGTGTGATTACCTTGGAAATGTGGGTCCTGAGGGAAAACGAATCCATAAAGTCTGGAAAACTCAAAGGCTGGGGACTGGAATCATCTGAGATCTTGTTCATGCAGAGGTCAATGATGGCTGCAAACTGAGACTTAAGCCAAGGTTCTGGACTGGAGCACTTATGTATGGCCTCTCCATGTGGTCTGGGCTTCTTCACAATAGGGCTTCTGGGCTCTGAAGGCAAGCATCCTGAGAGAGAGCCAAGTGGAAACCTTTTGTGATCTAGCCTTAAATGTCACATAGCATCACTTCTGTTATATTCCATTGATTGGACAGTCACAGGTTCCCTCTTAGACTGACTTACATCAGCCTGCTTTTTGTCACAAAGAAAACTGGTGAGTCAAACTTTTGGGAAACCCAGTGTATTTTTTTCACTGAAGTATTGAAAGAATCCTCTGAAAAAGTTAGAATTGAAACCTAACTTGATGTTATAAGGTGTCATGGGTACCATGAGAGGGAAATGCCATAAAAGCAGTCAGAGCAGGAGAAGGAGAACCCTGAATTCTATATATAAACGTTGCCCAAGTCTCTGGGTGATCCCTGGACTGTGCATGTATGCAGTGGACTGACAGGAGAAGTGAGACCTGAGCTGCTGCCCAGCACAAGTAGAGTTCTCAGTGTGAGTCTAATCAAGTTAATATCCTGATAGCCCATGAGACGCCTTGTTCCTCAGGGGGGTTAGGATAGAATAGAACAGAGTAAAATAGAATAGAATAAGACAGTATAACATAATACAATATAACACAGTATAATACAATACAAATCTGCAATGTTCTCTTTTTTTTCCTTTAAACTATTGAGCTCAAGATCTTCGTTTTTCAAGTCATATATATTTTCAAAATGGAAATCCAGTTTTAGGGTATCAGATTAATGTACAATTTACTATCCAAATTGCTTTGTTAAGAGATGTCTGAAGTTTAAGGAAATCTTTTTTCTAAGATTAAGCTTTTGCCAACACTCTTATCTTTGAGGTAGAAAGTTGTATTTTGCCAAGAAAAACCAGAACTCCAATGTTGGCTTTATTTACATGATCTATAAAGCTGCCATGCTGTGTTCTGCCTTTCGAGTTACACTTCTTTAAAGAAAATCTAAGTTAACAATTGTGTTGTGACATCCTTTACTGTCTAGTAAAATCTTAGTTAGCAAAGCAGTTCTCTATAATTAAACAGTACAGTATATTTTATTCTCAAAGAACTGATAAACCTAAAAAACATGCTCTAATATTTTTTAACCACTTTTAATTTCAAGTAAGGTATTTCATTGGTTTGATAGATTCAAGTCATAATTTATCTTTAGTCCAAAACACGTATGTTTTGGTTTGTGTTTTTACTTTGGAAACCTTTACGCCGTTTAAGAAAACAAAGCATTATTGAGTTTAAAAATGTAATGACATTTACACTGAATATTTTGTGGCAGGCATGGCTGATAAACTAGGATTTCTGATTTCCAGCCATGGGCTACGTCTATGCTTTTCTGGCATCTCCTCTCACTCACTGGCAACCCTGGTTGCTCTGGTTTCCCTACCCTTGTTAAAGGGAATTGGATAACATGACATACCAATTGTGAATTAAGAAGCATTAATATTTTTAAAGCATGGTTGCGAAAATAAACTTCCCAAACCAGGAATGACTACTTATCAAAAATTATGATGATTCCTCCTCAGACATGTTATTTTTTAAACCATATACTTTTGTTTTATTTTCTGGGCTTTCCTCATGGCTCAGCTGGTAAAGAATTCATAGGTTTTATTTCCTACAGGGTATTAATTTGATATTTCAGAAGAAAAGAAGGGATGATTAACTGCAAATTTCAAATGCAAAACTTGAAACTTTGCCTATATTCTTAACTACAACTGTATCATGAAACAAAAATAATATTTTCCAAAGAAAATTAAATGAGAGTTTAAAAGTAATAACTACAATGGCAACCTTTCGTTGCATCACATAAGTACATGCCTCACTAAGAGCTATTTTAGATCCTTTTTTTCCATCCACGAGACAAAAATATTTAATAACTATGAGAATACGTACTTCATTGTTTAAGACTTACTGAATCATCACAAGCAGATGTATTAATAAGGCACTGGAATCACACAAGGACCTGAATCACTTTGTCTTTAAATTTAAGAAAAGATTAGTTTCTTATCCAAAGAAATAAATATTTATAGTTTTTATATACAAGACATATTGTGTATATATATATATATTTGAATTTCTGTATAGCATAGAAATATGCTATATATATATATATATATATATATATATATATATCTCCTGCATGGAAACATATAGTAATCATAGAGTATAAAATAGAATATAAAAACTGTTACCAGAAACAAAGAACATTTTATCATGGCAGAAAGAGCTAAAAACTGGAAGGAAATAAACTATTTACATTTTTGAATGCTAAAAATGCAGAAAGAATTTTTCCTCTTCTTAAGTGTTTCCCATGTTTCCATATTTTCTAGACTCAGCTGGGTATTACTTTTAAATCTTAAAAAATTCTGCCACAAAAAAAGGCAAGTAATTATTTGACAGGATTCACAGGTAAAAATAGGAAATGTAACTCCTGTATGATCTAGAAATCGTAACCTTTGTAATTTCAAGTTTAATAATTAGTTTAGCATTAAAATGACATTAGTCATTTTAGCATCTTAGTATCATAAATAATAAAGTTGCAGAGCCTTTAGTGAAATATTTCTATCAAATTCAAAAATGTATCAAATGATGTCTCAAATGACACACTAATGAATCACTGACGTATTGCACCATTTATATATTTGATGTAACAATAACAAGTAATAACATGTTAATAAAATTTACCTAATCTATGTAAACAATGCACAGACTTGTAATAACATTTAGACCAAATAACTTAACTTATTGACATAAACAATTACAGATATCTTTAGAAAAAAATTGCAGATACTTTAACAAGAATAATTAAAATTAGAGAAGCTAACTTCTGCAAGACTAAAACCCCAAAGTATTTTCCACTTTCACTAAAAATTTTGCTAGGTAACAGAACTTCACTTCTGGGTCAAAATCATATTGCAAATTTTCAGGCCAACAGATTCTGTCACCTTCACTCAAAAACAGCTAGAAAAGGTACATGCATTCTGGAAAAAAAAAGATTATAACTCGATATGTAGATGTGAATATTATTATATCATTACCCATGCATGCTAAGCTTCTCATTCTTGCCTGAGTCTTATGTCAGAGAAGAAAACTATCTTCTGGGTCACTTACTTCCACCAATCTTCCTTCTTTACCCCATAGGAAATCAAGGCTTAAATTTCTTCAACTTTTAAGAAAATGTAGATCTTCAGAGATGGGGAAGACATCTAACAATTTTAAATCATTTTCTTAGAATTCCCAGAAGTTCCATGTGGCCAGACACATTAAAAAAAAAAAAAAAAAGGATTTTGGGAGAAACCAACAAACAAAAAACCACAGGTAGAATCAATGAGTGGGTTAAAAAAAAAAGAGCTATCTGAATTTAGATGGAACATTTCCAGGAATAATAACACAGGCATGCATTCTCATCCTCTTCTTGATCTTCATTCTGATGTGGAGATCTAGATGGAACTTCAACTTTCCAGTTCATCGACTCTAGCCATGGGCTTCTGCCCTCTGAGTAAGGGTATAGGCTCCTAGTGTCTGCATATTGAGGTGATCCTCTCACTTCACTGAGAGCAACTTCATGGGATGGAACAGGATACATTTGATCTCCTTGCCTGTATCTGATTTGGGAAACAGTGAGTTGAGGTACAAGGATTTGCATTGCAAAAGAAAGGCAAAATGGCTTGAAGACGATTTTACCCTCATTGGGGTCTTTTTCTGGGCTCCCTGCAAACTCCTCCTGAAATAGCTCATGCTGACTCACTGGCTTTGGGGACACACTTACTGTAGTCAACATTTTTTATGGCACTTGATTGTGAGATCTTAGATTTAGCCATGTTGCTTGGCAACACATGAACATTTTCACTTTGACTTACCTAAATTCAAATTTTAAACTTTCAGAAAGAGCGCAGATGGTTTTAAGATTTAGCATTTTATATTTATAAGGAAAAAATATACTCTCTTCTAATGTATTCGCCTACCAGAAGAAATTCTAAGTTTTGTGCTAAACAACTCCATTTATATCTATTTAAATGTCCCTGCCATTTCCTTCAATTTCCATCCCAGCTGTTCCCATCACTATCCACAGTCCCCAAAAAAGAAATCTATCCTTATACATTTTTAGTCATACTGTCTGCTCTAGAAAGGAATGTGCAGTAATTCAAATAATGCCTCAGTCTATCATCAAACATAATTGGCAAAAGAGAGCATGAAGAAGGTGAGGAAGAAACAAAGAGGGAGAAAGAAGTGGGAGGAGGACGAGCCAGGGATGGAGAGGAAAAGAAAAAAGAAAAAGAAAGAAAGAGGGATGGAGGGAGGAGGAAGGAAGGAAAAAGAAGGAATTTACATATGAACTGCCATTCAAGAAATTACCTTTCTGTATGTGACAAACTATTTTCAAAGGGACTTATATACACAGTAATTATCATTAAGATTCAAACAATGTAATAAGAACAGAATGGACATTTCTTCAAAATTTAGCATATCAACAAATGTTTGTAATGACTCTGAAACACAGATACTCATCACAGCATAATTTAATACAAATTATTTAACACATCCAAAAATGAGGGAATGATGATTTATGATATATTAGCATATCTATGCACTATGGACTTCCCTGGTGGCTCAGATGGTAAACGCCTCTGCCTACAATGTGGGAGACCGGATTCGATCCCTGGGTCGGGAAGATCCCCTGGAAAAGAGAATGGCAGCCCACTCCAGTACTCTTGCCTGGAAAATCCCATCGACGGAGGAGCCTGGTAGGCTATAGTCCATGGGCTCGCAAAGAGTCAGACACGACTGAACGACTTCACTTTCTGTCTATGGAGATATGCTAATATCCTATGTGGACAACAACATTGTGATTATGGGTTATTTAACAATAAGTAAAGATGCTAACAGTATATTAGATTATTAAGCATAAGAGTAGGTTTCAAAACTTTCATGCAGAATATGATTCTAGTTTCTGCAAAAATAAAATGTGTATGTGGACATAGAAAACAAACTTATGGTTACCAAAGGGGAAGGTGTGAGGGAGAGATAAATTATGAGTATGGAATCAACGGATATGTAAAATAGATTAACGACAAAGACTTATATATAATACAGGTAACTATGTTTAATATCTTGAGAAGAATCGAAAAAATAATATATATGTATAAGCAAATAACTTTGCTGTACTCCCAATAACACAATATTGTAGATCAACTATACTTCATTAAAAATTGTGTGTGTTTGCTGCTGCTAAGTTGCTTCCGTCGTGTCTGACTCTGTGCGACCCCATAGACGGCAGCCCACCGGGCTCCCCTGTCCCTGGGATTCTCCAGGCGAGAACACTGGAGTGGGTTGCGATTTCCTTCTCCAATGCATGAAAGTGAAAAGTGAAAGGGAAGTCGCTCAGTCGTGTCCGACTCTAGCGACCCCATGGACTGCAGCCTACCAGGCTCCTCCGTCCATGGGATTTTCCAGGCAAGAGTACTGGAGTGGGGTGCCATTGCCTTCTCTGTGTGTGTGTTTATGTGTGTGTAATAAGGGCAAAAGATATACCAATTTTTTAAATTGTAGGATTATAAGAGACATATTATTTTACCAAGTTTTACTCAATGAGTATGTACTGCTTTTATAATATGGAAAGTAAGCCAATTTAAGTTGCTTTTATACATGTTGTGCAGTAGACAAAATTAACGATCAGTTCTGTGCTGAGCTGAATATTAACATAATGTATATCATCTCCAAACCCATCCTTCTATGCTCCACTCTGTGATACCTAGGTTTCAACTTTGCAAATAATCTGCCTCCTTTCCAGCAAGTTTCCTGTTAGATTCTACCAATGGGGGCACTACAGAGACTATTTGCTCATTTATGTGGGTGTCATCCCAGCAGTGGCCTGTCACATCATGATTTGTTTCACTCGGAAGCTTATGTCAGCACTCCCAGAACAAGGCTCACTGCACCCCCTTGATTCAGTTCAGTTCAGTTCAGTTCAGACGCTCAGTCATGTCTGACTCTCTGTGACCCCATGAATCACAGCACGCCAGGCCTCCCTGTCCATCACCAACTCCTGGAGTTCACTCAGACTCACATCCACCAAGTCAGTGATGCCATCCAGCCATCTCATCCTCTGTCTTCCCCTTCTCCTCCTGCCCTCAATCCCTCCCAGCATCAGGGGCTTTTCCAATGAGTCAACTCTTCGCATGAGGTGGCCAAAGTACTGGAGTTTCAGCTTTAACATCATTCCTTCCAAAGAAATCCCAGGGCTGATCTCCTTCAGAATGGACTGGTTGGATCTCCTTGGTAGTACTAGCATAAACCGGGCAGTGTCCTCTCCCAATTACTAACCCCCCTAACTCAGTCACCCCTAAAACTAATCATGTGTGAGGGGAAGCAAAGCAAGAGAAGGCTCCCCTTCCACATATCAATGCTGAGCTCACACACTCGGCTGCATCCTGAGTGGGCAGTGTGTACCCCAATGGCGGGGCAGGTGGCAGAGGTACAGGGTGGCTGGCAGGCCGATCAGATTGGCAGGCAGTAAATCATCTTATTCAGCAATTCTCTTTAAAAACTGTTATGATACAGCAGACTTCAAGTCCAGGAGTAGAAATGTATAGTAACTGAGGACAAAGGTTGGGACCTCACCCATGGCCTGTTGGAACAGACCCTGTTTGAGCTCTGACTTGATTCTGTCACCTGAATCGAGGAGATTCACTTGATTTTGTCACCTGAATCTGCCAGCTGGGGAGTCACAGGCCAGGGCCAGGAGTTCCATAACTGAGTACACTGGCCTTTTGTGTTGGCCAGGCAAGATAAAAGATCATGATGTCCCAGAGGGAATCACTACTGTCCCATGCAACAGAACTGAAATCAGGGAGCAATAAGAACATTCACATTCCTCTGGCTACAGTGACCCTGAACTATTCTGTTTGTTTTCATGAAGACCATACACAGTCTTGGAAGTTGCACAAGACCTGGCAGCCACTTTTAGACTTCTTAGGGCTCCTGGGACACTTACAGTGATAATTAAAATGCTGTACAATTAGCGAAATCTTTATGCGTTGATTCTCAAATAAAAAAGTATGCATGGGAATATGAACCAGCTAAAATAAGTGAATGCTATAGACTTATTATAAATTTGCTAGACTAATGTTTTTTATTCCTCTTACATTTTTATATGAGTGATTACAGATGATGAAAAGAATGCTGTGGACTAAGTAAAATTTCAGATCTTGTAAAGTAGTTGTTGTTTAGTAGCTCAGTCAGTCAGTTCAGTTCAGTCGCTCAGTCGTGTCCAACTCTTTGAGACTCCATGAATCGCAGCATGCCAGGCCTCCTTGTCCATCACCATCTCCTGGAGTTCACTCAAACTCACGTCCATTGAGTCGGTGATGCCATCCAGCCATCTCATCCTCTGTCGTCCCTTTTCCCTCCTGCCCCCAATCCCTTCCAGCATCAGAGTCTTTTCCAATGAGTCAACTCTTCGCATGAGGTGGCCAAAGTACTGGAGTTTCAGCTTTAGCATCAGTCCTTCCAAAGAAATCCCAGGGCTGATCTCCTTCAGAATTGACTGGTTGGATCTCCTTGCAGTCCAAGGGACTCTCAAGAGTCTTCTCCAACACCACAGTTCAAAAGCATCAATTCTTCAGCTTTCTTCACAGTTCAACTCTCGCATCCATACACAACCACAGGAAAAACCATAGCCTTGACTATACGGACTTTTGTTGGCAAAGTAATGTCTCTGCTTTTCAATATACTATCTAGGTTGGTCATAACTTTTCTTCCAAGGAGTATGCGTCTTTTAATTTCATGGCTTCAGTCACCATCTGCAGTGATTTTGGAGCCCCCCAAAATAAAGTCTGACACTGTTTCCACTGTTTCCCCATCTATTTCCCATGAAGTAGTTCAGTCGTGTCCAATTCTGTGACCCCATGGGTTGCAGCACACCAGGCTTCCCTGTCCTTTACTATCTCCTGGAATTTGCTCAAACTCATGTCCATTGAATCTATGATACTATCCAACCATTTCATACACTGTCACCCCCTTCTCTTCCTGCCTTCAATCTTTCCCAGCATTAGGGTCTTTTCCAATGGATCAGCTCTTCGCATCTGGTGGCCAAAGTACTGGAGCTTCCACTTCAGCACCAAGTCCTTCCAATGAATAGTCAGGGTTGATTTCCTTTAGGATTGACTGATTTGTTCTTTAGGATTGACTGGATTGACTGTAAAGGAGGGGGAAGGGAAAACAAAGGAGAAATAAAATTTTGCACTGATGAACTATGAAATTTACCTGCGTAATGTGGGAAGGTTTTTAAGAGTTTAGAAATAAATTAAGAATGAGCTATGACCAAGAAAAAAAGATATAGAGAGAAAAAAGAAGAGTAATAGAAATGATTAATTTAAAAAAAAGCAAAAGAAGTTTCTGCAGCAAGTCCAGTGGTCCTGCCTGGCCACTTGCAGCCTCACAGTGGCATATTCTAAGATCCTAAGCATTGCGGTAAACAAGGCTGCTGCAGGGAGCCTCTGGAAAACCCCAAGAGGAGGACCACAGTGCAGACCTGTAGGATATGGGAGCAAATGGATGCTCTCTTCGATACATTTTTTTCTTCTTTTGAGAAACAGTTCCTGGAGTGCTTTTGATCCTTAAGAGACTGAACTCCTGACCATGGGACTGTTGACTGAGGAAAAAAAAAACAAAAAGCACAACCTTAAAACTGAGAGTTAAGCTTTATTTGGCAGACAAACTCAGGACTTCATCCCAGGATGCAGCCTCTCAGATTGCTCTGAAGAGATAGGGGGAGAGCCAGGATATACAGGAGTTTTTGCAACAAAGACCAGGTAGTCAGAACTTCCAAAGCCTACCTGTAATTAATCAGAAAAGTAGACATATCAAGTTAATGAATTTGGTGCTTTTCTATGTATGGGAAGGTGCAAAAGTCTGGGTTCATTGAAATCATTCCCTTGATGTGAACTTCAGCTATCTGAGGGCAGCATCCTGTGCTTTTCAGTCCTGAGAGTCCTTAAAGTGGCGTCCTTAGGGTGCACCATTGAGGTTGGCTGTAGCAGCTGATGGCTTGATGGCTGCAATGATCTTTGTTCACTGATATGGCAGGCAACATTTTTTCACTCACAAGACATGAAAATGACCATCCAACCTGTAGTACCCATCATGAATGGGGTATTACATGGTCCACCAAACCAAGAGTTTGGGCAAGTAATTAATCATCAAGTGGATATGTTTTTAAGAGCTCAGGGTAGCTGCAGCCTTCCCTTGTATTTCAATGTCCCTCTTTGAAACCCATCCTACTTTGGTGTCTATTCTTCTCTGATCCAAGGAATTTTCTTATGACAGAGGAAAACAGCTTGAGCTGTTTACACATGGATAGATCCTAAGGCAGGTGGCTCTCACACAATTTAGACTTCAATGCACACCAAAAGTTTCAATAAACTGGAAATTAAAACTATTTTCCTGGTCACTTCAGGCTCCTAATGGGATTGAACTAACACTCAAAAAAAGGAGGTGGCTGCACAGGCTGGGGAAGTTAGTGTCGGTTCTCAAAGAAGACTTGAGTTGCTTCTAAACAGGCATGAGGATGGAGAGCACACTGACTGGATCCTCTGAGCACCTATTAATACTTTCACATCCAATAATAAAAGTTAATAGAAAACTATGGAAACCATAAAAAGGCAGGTTATTGAGGATTCAGATCCTTCAGAAACAGAAATTGAGATGAGTCCCCTAGCAAAGAAACATAGTTAGCTGAGTTTTAATGGAACACACAAAAAAGAAAGCTACAAATATTGACCATCTAATGATTAGTTTTACAAATAAGGACTATAGAAAGTAGACATGCTTTCTTCCTTGCTTATTATATGTATTTAATTTGTATTATTGTGTATTCATTCATTTTTATCTTTTCACCTTTTCTTATTATTTTACTTAAAATTTATTGGGTGGTAGATCTATTACAATTTAGAGTACAGATGAGTCTCCAGGTGAGACTGTAACAGAATTTTAGAAGGTAGTAACATCACCCAGCAATGGATACTGACTCCAGAAATGATTACTGCTGTTAGGACTTTGTGTCTCCCTTTTCCCAGAAAGAGAGGAGAGCAAAGGATGGTCTTTCTAGGCAAAAGAACAGTGTTTGATTTTTGGCAGTTGAAAAATGAATAGACATATGGGTATAATGCAGAGTAGTCCAGGAGTAAATTATGCCAGTCCATTAAGCTATTTCCTTTCACCTCCAGACTTCACTCTGTACTCAGAGCTGAGACTGCAATCAGCATTTCCCCTTGACTTCATTGTGTCTTTCTAGATGAGCAGTAGGAAGCACTAGAGGGAGAAGGGCAGGCATAATGGAGGAAAGACAAGCTCATGCTATGTCCTTACTCTTCCTTCATCATTTCCCTACCAATAGTCTTTTTCCCAGGGTAGTAGCAGGAACAGCCCCTTAAGAGCACACGACAAGCTGAATTCTTCCCCCAGCAGGCTGGGTCTCAGCTCTGCAGATCCTGCTCCCAGTGTTTGGATAACTTACGCCAACACCTTCCCGTTTTCTCCCGCCCTATGGTTATCTGAGGAGACTTTACAAATAGCAGAAGAATGAAGAGAAATGAAAAACAAGGGAGAGAGGGAAAAGTACATCCAATTAAACACAGAGTTCCAAAAAATAGCTAGAAGAGACAAGAAGGACTTCATCAATGAACAGTGCTTAATAATATAAGAAAACAGCAAAGGGGGAAAGACTAAAGATCTCTTCAGGAAAATTGGAAACATCAAGGGAGCATTCCACCCAAAGATGGGCACAATAAAGGATAAAAATGTTAGAGACCTAGCAGATGCTGAAGAGATCAAGAAGAGATGGAAAGAATGCATGAAAGAATTGTATAAAAAAGATCTTAATGAACCAGACTACTATGATGGTGTGATTAGTCACCCAGAACTAGACATTCTAGAGTGCAAAGTCAAGTGGGCCTTAAGAAGCACTGCTGTTAATAAAGCTAGTGAACGCAATGAAATTCCCGAAGAATTATTCAAATCCCTAAAGGATAATGCAATCAATGTTTTGCATTCATTATGTCAGCAAATCTAGAAGACACAGCAGTGGCCCCAGGACTGGAAAAGGTCAATTCTCATCCCAATCCCCAAGAAGAGTAGTACCAAAGAATGTGCTAATCATCGGACAATTGCATTCATCTCCCATGCTAGTAAGGTCATGCTTAAAATCTTGCATGCTAGGCTTCAGCATTATGGGAACCAAGAACTTCCAGATGTTCAAGCTGGGTTTAGAAAAGGAAGAGGAACTAGAGATCAAATTGCCAACATTCACTGGATTATAGAGAAAGCAATTTCAGAAAAACATCTGTCTCTATTGCATCAACTATGGTAAAGCCTTTGACGATGTGGATCATGACAAACTGTGGAAAGCTCTTAGAGAGACGAGAATACCAGATCATTGTACCCGTCTCCTGAGAAACCTGTATGTGGATCAAGAAGTAACAGTTAGAACCCTGTATGGAACAACTGATTGGTTCAAGGGTGAGAAAGGAGTATGACATGGCTGTCTGCTGTCACCCTGTTTGTTTAACCTGTATACCGAGCACATCATGAGAAATGACGGCTGGATGAGTTACAAGCTGGAATCAAGATAGATGTGAGAAACATCAACAATCTCAGATACGCTAATGCAGGTAGTCACCACGTATTGTACAGGGAAACCTGAAGTGCTACAGTCCATGGGGTAACAAAGAGTTGGACACAACTTAGCTACTGAACAACAATGAACAACTGTCCAGAATATACTAGAATTCAGTGTACTGGGGCTAAGGAAAACTAAAAGCTTAATTTAAGCTTTGTTTCTCTTTCCATAGTCCCAAAGGAAATGACTGTCAAAACTTGGATATGAACCCAGATGAGACTAACCCAAATATAGGCCAACTGTTGAACAAACAAATAAAATTTGACCATACAATGGAATATTACTTAGCAATAAAAAAGAATGAAGTATTTATACACAGTACCAACATGAATGAACATTCAAATCATTATGTGAAAAAAGTCAAGCAAAAAGGACAACATATTTTATGAATCCATTTATACAAAATGTTCCCAATAGACAAATCTGTAGAGAGAGAAAATGGACTAGTGCTTGCCAGGGGCTGTGGAGAGATGGAAGTAGAAATGGCTGCTAATGAGTATGGGATTTCTTTTTGGAATGATGAAAATTCTCCAACATTAGATCGTGATGATGAATGTATCCCAAAGCACTGAATCATACACTTGAAAAGTATGCATAGATTTTATGGCATGTAAATTTCATCTCAAGAAAACTGTTCCAAAAATTGTAATTAAAACCAAATAATAAAACATGGGGATGAATAGCTTCATTAGTATTTACTCCAGGAAAGTAATTACTTTATTTTTGTTAATCAGCCTAAAATGTTTTCAAAGAATGGCATTTTGTGTGTAAACAGCTGTTTTGCATGTGTGTGTATGCAGAGGTGGTGGGAACTGTTGGTGCATTTTCCATGAAAGGCTCTCACAAAGAGAGGTCTTAATTGTTCATGGTGTTGCCATGTTGATTTCTGAGACTCTGCAAAGTATTTGTAATCCTGGACTAAAAAAAGAAAACAGGACACCTGAAATGATCACATCATTGTTAACCAGCTATACTCCATATAAAATAAAAAGTTAAACATAGATAAGGAGAGCATTTCACAGAAAAGGAAGTATGATGGCTAATACTATAAAAAGAGATGCTCAACTTCACCTAGAGAATGCAAATGAATTTAACAGGAAGCTATCACCTCACACCATCAGACTGGCAACAC
Organism: Bos indicus; assembly: GCF_029378745.1. Classification (NCBI taxonomy): domain Eukaryota; kingdom Metazoa; phylum Chordata; class Mammalia; order Artiodactyla; family Bovidae; genus Bos; species Bos indicus. The sequence continues at coordinate 49,102,299 of NC_091767.1, read as the reverse complement.
TGGAGTGGTAACAAGTGAGGAAGCGAACTCTCCTACATTACTGGTGGAAATATAAACAGTGATGGCCATTAAGGAAAGCATTCTAGCATTGACATATTAAAATGAATAATCCATACATCCTTTTATTCAGCACTCCTTCTATTCTAATCTATAGAAATGAAAGTACTAGTACATAAGGAATAGTAACAAAGATGTATGTTACAACTTCAGAAACAATTGGGTACCAATTTAATATGCTGCAATAGTTTCATATGATATTAGCCTCAAAAAATGAATTATATATATATATGATATTATATATATCAAAAATGAATTATATATATATATATATATGCCCCTGGTCTATATATATTTCCCTGGAAATATGTTCTTTTTGTTCTTGATATACAGATAAACAAAAACAAAATTCAGAGAAATTTATCACCATTCTATTTACATAAAACAATGTTGCAAAATGTGTTATATATGTGCCCTGTGTTTCAGTATGTATGTGTGTATGGTTCCATATATCTGGGAAAGGTATAGAAAGGTGTAGAAATTACCTACACCAGATAAGTAATTTTTAACTATATGGATATGGGATAAGATGGAAAGGGGAATGTGGAATAGAGGGAGAGGAGATGTCAGTTCATAAAAACAACTGAGCCAGCATGCATTATATTGCCCCATTTATGTCATTTTATATACAGTATAAATATATGTGGGTGCATGAAGCTGCATAAATGAATTTAACCAACGTGCTACAAATGGATATGTGAAAGTAGAAAGATTTCATAGGATATTTTCATTCTTCTCTATAAATTTATGGTACACTTTAAAGTTTTACAAAGGTTATGAGCCATTTACATAATCAGAAAATTTTATAGGACTGTTTTTGATGGGGAAAATAGATAACATAAGCAATATTTTGTTATTGTTATTTTTAAAGTCATTGAACTTGTAATATCTTTGTTAATTTGTAGGTTCAGAAATTAAAATACTTTGGAGAAAAGCTGAAATTGAAGATTACCTTTGCTAGACTGGAAATAAAATATCCAGCTAATCAATATCATAAATCTTACATGAGGAAGAGGTATGTGTAATTAATAGACAGTGGTTTTCAAAATCCCTAACCCTAGTTCCCCTACCCAAGTTGAGGGTGAGGCATTATGAAAATGGGACCACTGAAATCCACTGTGTTCCTTGCTCTAACATTCATGTCTTATGTGGTCTCAGTGCCTTCTCATTTCTGGGCCCAGAGTTTCTGATCTGTTAAGTGGCCCAGACTAGATTAAATGTTATCCAACCTGATGATCAACAGACTCCCCTACCATGAGGCCAGTACCAAGCATAATGAATCTGAATCTCTGATGCTGGAGGTTAGAAGTTTAGAAAGCACTAGTGGTAAAGAATCTGCCTGCCAATGCAGGAAACACAAGAGACATGGATTCGATCCCTGGGTCGGGAAGATCCCCTGGAACAGGAAATGGCAACCTGTTCCAATATTCTTGCCTGGAAAATTCCATGGATAGAGGAGCCTGGTGGGCTACAGCCCATGAGGCTGCAGGGTCAGACACAACTGAGAGACTGAACACACACACACATACACACATATATATATTTTTAATTCACACACTAAAACACCGTCCTTTACCAGGAAGATTGTGTGCATAAAGAAAGAGCATGGTAGATGTCTGTATTTTTAAATGTCCCTCAAATGTGGAAGAATTAAAATCACATTCAAAACCATGTCATATTCAGCCATGATTGTCTTAAATCTCTGCTGCATTTCTTTGCTGCCACACCCTCAAACTGTGGAAAACAACTTATCTCCAACGATCTATTGCTGCTTTGGTGACCGATGCCCATGACTGATTTGCTGCTCCTGATATGCACTGGTTGCAGTGGTTTCACAAGGTCTGGGAAAGGGAGGACAATTAGCTTTTCTTCCTATATTATCTGCAGGTAAGGCTGTTGAGGCTGAGCAGGTACCACCTGGAAATAAGTGAATCCTTTACTTGCCATTATTTCTTTATCTTTGTGGTGAAAACTATGTCTTTCCTTCCAAAGTGATGAACTGGATTTTCTGGATATGCGTAGTATTAGTCGATCTAACTATTATTGAGATTTTTCAATGTACAAATAAAAAGAAAATGGAGTGAAAAATTTTGTTACATAAATTACATTCTGGAACATTTTGTCAAACTAAACCACTTGTGTTAAGAATCTAAAGGATCTAGAAAACTGTGTGTTTCAAAAAGGAAAAATGTGTTTTCTTCTTATTGCTCCATGTATTCTAAATTCCAAATAAGGCATAAGTTCATTATGTATTTCAAATTGGGTGCTTTCTGCTCTTCAATTAGTGGAGAATGCTCACATAATAAATATCTTCTTTGGTTACTTTCTAATTTTCATAGAGTTTAAAATATAATGTAATCAGTTAAATATTCATTACCAGTGATGAACTCATTAGAAAATTTATCTTTTCGTATATTTTACACTTCTATGACATGTTTCAGTGTGTGAAAATGAGGAGTATGTTGTGTGTTAAAAAATTAATTGCTATTATTTCAAAATTACTTTGTTAAAACAAGTGTGATATATGTGAGGTCTTAGTTCTTTCATTTTTTACTTATTAAATATCTTTAATTAAGAGCCTATTATGTCCCAAGTATTTTGCTAGGTGCTGAAAATTCAATGATGAACAAAATATAGTTACCATTTCCCTGTTTCCTAGATGTGGTTGGTACACTGTCATATAAAACAAATAACTGTGATAAAATGTAATGAAATGGCCACAATAAAGGCAAAAAACTTTCACTTTATTTATAACTTCTAATTTTCCCCATTTCCCCTTAATACAATAAAGTATAATGATATATTTAAATGCCCTGATATGTTTATATGCCTTTAGCCATCAAATGATGGCCAAAGATATTTTAATATCTCTATTGATCTTGCTTCCCATTTAAAGGAAAGGTAGCTTATAAAAATGGCATGAGTTGAATGAACTGCCTGTTAATTTTGAAATATTAGTGTTTTTAAATGAAGAATAGCATCTATAGGATCATATGTATATATTTAATAATATGATCAAGGAATCATATTTAATAATATATTATACTTAATAATATAATTATAAATGTCAAATTCCATTGTTTTCTATTGAAAAGACTTTTTAAAAAATGCTCTCTGTGGAATTTTCTCCTTTTTCCTCACTCCTTTCTTTCTCTCCTCAGTGTCAAGAGTCATAGTGTTAAAGCAAGTGAGGTGTTAAATTTAAAAAAATAGATATAATAACAACAATAACAAAAACGGAAAGAAAAGAAAGTCAGAAACACAACATTTAGAAAATGCATATTTAACCAAATCTGGGAGATCAAGCCAGACAGCACTTGGTAAATACTCTTTGAAGACAGTAATGCTCAAAGGTTGTGTTTGCTGTTGTGCTTGAAGTTTGCTTTATGTGGGATCAAAGACACCAGATGACCAGTAATCTCACTTGCCCTTTCTTTTTCTACTCTCTGTGGGCTCCGTACATACCTCCTTTCCCCCGCAACCTTGCCTGCCCCTGGCCATCTCCCAGCTCACTTGTTCTTCTAAAGATGTCTGGGATGGTTAGGATTCAGCAGGTCACACCTTAGCCTGTCAGGACCTGGCGCCTTCTATGCCCAGCATTAGTTCATCGCTTCATTTACCTTCCAAAGGGCCCACTGACAAGTCTGCCTTGTTAGACATAAATCTCAGTGAGCCCAAGGCAGCCAGCAGTCTCCCGTTTGGTTACCTGTCATATCGCCTTATGTTTTGGCAATCGGAGACACCCGTAGTTCTCAAACTCGGCCGGGGCCATGCCAGGGAGGGTGAATGTAGGATAAATGACTCCACTCAAGGGCTTTTAGATTTAATCTGCACAAAGTCACAATTTACAAACTGCATAGGGTTAGACACGAATCCATGGTGAATTTTTCTAAAGTTTTAGTTTAGTTTAATTCAACTCCTCAATTATTTATTAAAATTATGTAAGCTGAGGGAAACTATACATGGTACTTAAGGTTTAAAAAATTAACTTATCACTCAATACCAGTTTAGATCTTTACAGCAACCTTGCAAGATAGGTAGCTAACTATTTCTTCCATTGCACTGAATTCCATTCATTAATTCATCAATTCATTCACTTAACAATTTTTTTTTTAAGAATCTACTCTATCTGGTAGTGCTCTAAAAAGACTTGATGAAATATTGTCCTTACTCTATAAAGACTACCTGTCTTTCAGGAGAGACACAGAATTAGGCACACACTACATAGAGTAAATGCAGTGACAGAGGTAAGCAAAGGACAGTATATCCAATGACGTGAGGTAAGAGGTTGTACACAAGGAGAGTATATCCAATGAGGTGATGTAAGAGGGTATATACAAGGAGAGTATATCCAATGAGGTGATGTAAGATGTTATATACAAGGAGAGTATATCCAATGAGGTGATGTAAGATGTTATATACAAGGAGAGTATATCCAATGAGGTGATGTAAGATGTTATATACAAGGAGAGTATATCCAATGAGGTGATGTAAGATGTTATATACAAGGAGAGTATATCCAATGAGGTGAGGTAAGAGGCTATATACAAGGAGAGTATATCCAATGAGGTGAGGTAAGAGGCTATATACAAGGGCTGGATGCACCAAGGAGGTGGTGCCTGAGGTAAAGCATGAAGAGAAGTACGAGTTTTCCAGGAAAAGAAAAAATGCTGACATGTTTTGCCCCTATTTTGTAATTTCATGAACTCCTCTGAGGTTCATATTCATATTATTTGCCTCTCTTCAGATGTTTTAATTCAGACTTAATGTAGTTATGGGAACTAGGCAAAGTCACTTAGCAAATAATTGGCAGAAATGGGACAAAACAAACTCGTTCTGTCTGATTCACATTTAGTGCTCTTTTCATGAAGCAATGTTATTTCCTTGGAGGAGCTAATTCTATTTTGAAGAAACTATTGATAGTGGATAAGAAGTGAATTATGAGATCACTTTAATCTAATTATAAGCCAGAGAGCCAAAATAAGTTAAAGAATTTTGCCTGAAATACTCCAGTTTTCTAACTCCTCTGTACAAAATAAGTGGACAAAAATTTCCATTTATATTTTAAATTAGGCTTATTATGTGGTATTTTGTATTTTTTGTGAAGCACAGATTACCATTTAAACTTTGCTAAATAAGAACAGAGTTTGAGTTACAGTTTAATTCCACATTGAAGAAGCTTTTTTTTTTTTTAAGACTCATCAGAGAACTCAAAAGCATGCTCTTACTCAGTCAAAGAGAATGTTTAAAATCACTTTCCTGAATAATTAGAGGAAGTGAGTTCAGGTAAAAGAATATAAGTGCATTCCTCTTATAGACTTTTCTGGCAAAACAGCAGGAGGAACTTTACAAAAGGTCACTAAGAATACACAATGGAAAACCACTAGACAAGAAATGCCAGCTCTGCCAAGGTTTGCTGTGTGGCTCTGAGTACATCACTTTACCAAGGTTAGCCCTTTAGCTTTCTTTTGTGTAATGGAGACAATGCTCCTATTTTATTCCAATTTATAAGGTTCCAGTGCATAAATTAAGTGATAAACATATATATGTATGCATATATCATTATATATGTACATATATGATTTATATGATACATTATAAATGATACACATATCATTCGTATATATGCATATGTATTATATATATTATATGTCATATGTATCATTATAAATGATACATATATCATTTAATAATTTGAAACATAAAACACTATACTTAAAGGACTGAGAAGAAGAATGATAGTATTTGTTATTATAAATTAAATATTTTGTGTGTATTAAGAAGAAGGTTTGAATTAATATGTCTTCAAGGTAAAAAAGTTAAATAGACATCTTAGGAAAATCATAAGTCCACTCATGAGTAGATTGTAACAACTCTCATGTTGTTGCTTACAGCTTATTTTAAATCTCAGCATAGATAGGATGATAAACAGGGTATAACTTAACTATAATCTACACAATTAGAATGGATTATTAACATTTAAAGTTTTCTAATCAGGATAATTAGGTAGCTTTTGAAAGATCCTAATCAGTGTTGTATGTCTTTCTGTATCAGTGACTTCTAATGATGACATCCCCAGCTGCAATAGAAAAGAAGAGATATTTACAATACTTTCCCCCATTGGAAAGGTGATTTGAGAACTTGGTGAGCCAGCCCCTGCTATCTATCCTTCAAAGCAGCGCCTTAGTCCTAGGACTCCTATTCTTTCCCAGAGCCCAACAGCAAAATCAAAGTCTCAGTTTCAACCAGATAATTAACTGATCCGCAAAACTACTGTCACACTGCCTCCAAAGAACTTTTCATGCAAAGTCAGTGACTGAAGGTGCTCTGTCACTCAGCGACTCTGAGACCCCATGGACTGTAGCCCTCCAGGCTCCTCTGTCCATGGCATTTTCCAGCAAGAATAGTAGAATGGGTTGCCATTTCCTCCTCCAGGGGATCTTTCTGACCCAGGGATCAAACTCTAGTCTCCTGCAGCTCCTGCAGTGCAGGCGGATTCTTTACCACTGAGCCACCTGGGAAGTCAATGACTGGAGAAGAGAGAGCTAAAATTTCACCTAAAGAAAATGTTGCTAGAATGCCTTTGTACCTTTTTGGTAATACATTCGTTTATGCTGCTTTGTGTCTGTGACTTGATTTTGTTGTAATGTACCACAGGGCAGATTGCAAACTTGTTGAGGAGATTACTTGAAAAACTATAATATGAGTTCTTATTCGAAAGATTCAAAAGAGCTTATTTTTTGAGAACGTTGCTTCCTCTGAAGAATTAATGTGATTCCATCTATTTTAATAAGAGAATCATGCAGCCTACTTTATCTCTTTGTTTCCTTTGGTTTGAAGAAAACTCTAATTTAGGTTTGATATTTGATTGTGTGTCCTCTGGGCTGATCCAAACAGCCTTTATTTTTGTTTTGTTCCTTTATGTAGTTTTGATTTTTTTGAATTTTGGTCAAATTGCTCTATATTTTATTATTCTAATGGATTTTTATTTTATGTTTTGTTATCTGAAGTCCTATATGTATAAAGGATTAAAATTATGGACATACTTACAAATAAATGCATCATATAATATGAATTTATGATATTATAAATCCATAATTTATCATGCAATTATGGACTACTGTAGGAAAATCTTGCAACAGTAAAAAGACTATTTGTTCTCTACAAGCTTATTTTCATAGTAAATAATTGAGAATAGAGAAATTAGTGAACATTGGAAGCAACAGTATAAAAATCAAATTCTTAATGAGCTGTAAATTATGGGAAAATAGAATGCTGTGCACATTTTCAATAAGGAATTTTATTAAGTGCATCTATAATAAATGGCTTTTTCAAACAGTAGAATTAGAATAAAAGTTCTCATTATACATCTTTTAAAATGTCTTTAATAGTATGTTGTAATACTCAGTCTTTATAAATTTTCTAAACTGAGAAAAGTTGCTAAGCAAGTTTTTAAATCAATAAATTATTTTGAAATTGATAAAATACTTTCCTATTGCCATCCTTCTCAGCCCCAAGCTAATGACAAATGAGAATCAAGTGGAGGAAGTGCAAGAAAAGGCTTAATATCACTTTGAAACGGCTGTTCTTTAGGTGTTAAAATTTTTTTTGTAGGAAGTCAGGAACTTGCATTCAAACGGGCTAAAGCGACTGACTGATTATCACTAACTTCCAGTATCCGTGAAGAAGTTAGTGCCCAGTTTTTCCCTTGAACATTTACTTCCTTTGTACCCAACATCTTTGAGGTTTAAAATTAGGATTAATTTCTTAACTTTCATGTTGTGGTCCTTATCATCTCTCTCATTAGTCTAATCTGAGTTAATTAGAATCTGTAGTTACTTCTCAATCTGTGTTATACTAGAACAATTGAAAAGAGAGGCACAGACACAATTATGTTGTTTTATTGTCTAGAGGAGACAGAAAGCCAGTGGGGCTTCTCTTATTAGGTTAATATCTACCTGACTTCAAAATGTTCCAATGATACAAATAGCAATGGGAGCCATTGCACTTCCAAATTCCATCCCTTTTCCCCTCGCCCTACCCTTTGCAATCCAATTAATTCAAAGGTGATGGAAGAAGAGAAATGTTCTACATGTCAAAATGACAATGCCCATTACATGATTTGCAGAATGAGTAGTATGTGTGATAGTCTGGGGTGAATTCATGTTTTGGCTTTTAAAATAAATTCCCATTTTTGTCATGTTTTGTTAAATCCATTCCTTTCAAATCAATATGGATGAAGTATGTGTCTAAATAATCTCTTTTGATGACCACAATGGTTTGATAAATAAGAGATTGAAATAAATATGAAACTTTGTGAGTCCATTACCTCCAATTCCTAGATAACCTTACAGTTGTGGTGTGGCTTGATACTCCAAAATAAAACTTTGCTTTTGAGTATAGCTTATGAGGCCAACTTTTATTCTAAAGGTTAGATACCCAGTTCTTCAAAATCTATGTGGCTTAAATCTGATCTGAATGTCAATGAACAAACATGCTATTTTCAAAAACATCAAAAGAAAGGCATACTATTTGATATAATTAAATATACATGCCAGTTACTGTAATCAAGTAACCTATAAGCCTCCAATCCAATGACTGAAAATTAGTATGAAGAATATAATCAATATGAATGATTCATTAACGTTTAACAAATAAAGGTTTTATTTTTAAAATACATAGGTACAAACAATATTCATTGTAAATGTAGAAAGATCTTAAATTTCACTCCTTAAGAAAATTCTAGTTGAAAATCACCAGGAGCCATTAGAACATGAATAAATGCAAAACAAATGAAAAACAGATTTTAAGGTACCAAGATCAGGTGGTAGGAAACAAAATAAATGTCAGCTACTTAAGAAATCTACATTGAATAAGAAACTACTAATACTCTTCCAAAAGGGATATTAAGGAATTATCTTAAAGATATTCTCCTCAGAGCCCTCTAGATTCATAAAAGCACTAGCTAAGTTGTTTTTTCCTTATGTTTAAATAACATATATAGAGTGAAAACAGTGTTTATTATTAACTAAAAATAGATTTTAATTGATTATAATGTAAAGTTGTTTCTCAAAGGAAGCTGTTATTTTCCAGAATATTTTCAAAGGAGAATTTTTTCCATAGGCCCATTTAGGTAAATTGTACAGAACAAAAATCCTAACAAATATATTAGATATTGGAAACTACATAGCCACTAGTTTTCCTACTCTTTTAAAACATATAAATTATATAACAAAACATGATTAAATATTTTTATTAAAAACCAAAATTTGCATTGGTTTTTAGAAGCTGAAAACATGGTCATATTATTTCCTTTTATTATAATCTGTTTTTAGCTGATATATGTTACATTAACTTTCAGTTGCAATGTTTCTGTCTATTGGGTTGCTTCACAAATTATGAGTTATAATTTTACTTGCAAAGCAAAAATATGGTAATTCTGTGCTCTATTCCAGTCCAAAGAGGAAATTCAATCCCATTTTATTGATCATCAAATGAGGGCAATACTTGCTTAACTTATCTCCTAGTATTATTGTAAGAATACTGATAAAATATATGTGAAAGTTGGAAGACAAATAAAACCTTTGGAAAATGAAAAGTGATACCAGAATTTTTACTATCTATCATGTAGAAAGATCAATGCACTCTATCTGGATGATCTGAGCAGAAAATAATGTTCCAAGCATGCTTTTTATAATATTGCAATATTACACCTTGATGCAAATATGCAGAATTAGCTAGCCCGTATGCTGTTTTTGTGCCAGTTAGAAAAAAAGAACCTCATCCTCCAGATAAAAGAATACCCTTGCCAGGACAATGACTGGTAAGTGGAGTACAGGTTGGGTTAACTTAGGCACACTTGTGTTGTACACAACCTTTATAACTATACACTGTGACTCAGCAAATATGCTTTAATTTAAAAACTCAGGTTTTCACTAAAATATCAATTGAATATGCTAACAACTCACACGGTCTCACAACCAAGTAAAAACTTATGTCCCATGTGGTTAGATTAACTGTGGCTATATGGGATGAATATGCTCTAAAACAGGTGTAGTAATAATGGCCACAAATTTCCTGAAGTGCAAAACTTAAGCTTTAATGTCTATTGCTATTACAGTGAAAATATATTCAAGCTCTATTTGTCACTTACAATTGCCTAGAAGTCACATTAAAAATACTAAAACAAGTAAATCTAAAAATTTTCAGTATTATATTTTATATAACCCAATATATCCAAAATATTATTAATCTAACATGTAAAAAATAGAAAATTTATTATTTTTGTTTTTCTCCTTTATTTCTCACATTGTATTATTAATAATCATCAGACATGCTTTGAAATTTTTTTAATATATGGCACCAACAAATGTAACAATTTTTTAAAATAATACTCAAAGACATAAACTATTAACCAAATTCCAAAAAGTAATATTTTAACAAAATACATAGGTATATATAAAAGATTTTGCAGAGTAATAAATGTCTACTTCATTGAAATATTAATTTCCTATACTTGTTTATTAACTAATGTTGTTGATTGTCATCTTTCTTCATAAAATGACTTTATATTTGTAATAGTCATATTCATAATTTTCTGTTTAAAAATTAACTCAAATGTTACCTCATATAAACTAGTATCTCCTCCTATGATCTTCTAACTTGATTGAACTTTGTATTATTTAATTTCAAGAAAGGAAGAGGAAAACTCAATTTATTTCTTTGTTAGAATAACCTTTCAATACAGAAGGAGTTGGAGAATGTGTTTGATGCTTTATATTACTATTTTTTTAAGTTGCAACTTGGAAAATGAAATTATGAACAAAATTCTCAGTGTTGACACTCAACTACTCACAACCCTAGTCCCTGGGATAATGCAAGAATTGTAAAGATCTACCAGGCATTAAAAAATTAATGTTTACTGAAAGTTTTATTGCACAAGTTTTTCTACTTTTATATACTTCTTATATGTTCTAGCGGAGAAGGCAATGGCACCCCACTCCAATACTTTTGCCTGGAAAATCCCATGGACGGAAGAGCCTGGTAAGCCGCAGTCCATGGGGTCGCCAAGAGTCGGATACGACTGAGCGACTTCACTTTCACTTTTCACTTACATGCATTGGAGAAGGAAATGGCAACCCACTCCACTGTTCTTGCCTGGAGAATCCCAGGGACAGCGGAGCCTGGTGGGCTGCCGTCTATGGGGTCACAGAGTCGGACACAACTGAAGTGACTTAGTAGTAGTAGTAGTAGTATATGTTCTAGAGAATGTCCACTTTTTAGAGATAAGCTTTATTATTTTGATGGAGAAAAGATTCTTGAGGATTTATTCTATTCTATTATTCTGTACAACTGTAGTCACTATCAAGTAATGAGATGAAAATTCTGAATAGATGTTCTCTACAGGAAAGCAAATTTGAATGTAATAACCTTCCCCTCTCCAAGTAAATGACCAAATACCGTTCCGACTTTTTATATGTTTCTGCTTAACTGACCTTGGAAGTTTTCATTATGTCCATTGTAAAGTATATATGTGTAATATATGTGAACACTTGATAAACATTTCAGAAATTAAATATTTTCATTTTCCATAATTCTATTTATTGAAAATATGTATACCTCGGTTTCTAAAAACATCTTGAATTAATTTTTTTGTGTATGATATTTTGATAAGATGAAAAAGATGGAAATTTTATAATAGACAATTGCATAAAATCATTTTCCTCAAAAATGGTTACATTGTCTTAAAATTACATACTAAAAAGATCATACAGCAACACTTCATTGTTTTATATGGATATACCACCCAAAACCAGTCAGTGAGAAAGTGTCCAAAATATTGGGAGCAATTAATCATTAAAATTTTATCCTTTACTGAATCTTTTCAGTTTGCAAAATCTATTCAGTTGTATAAACAACTTTGTATCTGGACTTGACTTGGTATGAACTCAAATGACTTTTACTGGTAAATGACACAACCTGGTTCTAGGTTCACAAATTGTTCTTCCTTCTACTGAAAATTAAAAAGAGTGCTCATGGAATTTATTTCAGAGAAAGCAATTGTCTTGTTATGTTCCTCTTCATGAAGTCCTCTGAGTAGGGAAGCATTGTAAGATTTATTTCAGCAATGTAATTCATGCTACTATAAATATGCTGAATCTTCTAGTAACTCCATGAAGAGGCGATGAATTGCAGTGATAAAGCAGTGTTCTATGCAGAGAACGATGCACAAATAAGAAAAGCATGCAGCCTCATCTCTTTAAAGGAAACTAGCTTTTACAAGACAAATCTCATTGCAGATAGTCTGTTAATACACCTGACAGTTTTTACACGGACATTGTATTGTGTATAACGCAGGTTGTAATCAGTAATACAACAGTTAGCGTATAGAAAACCATACTATTTTACATATTTTTATTTTAATATAAATAGTTACTGTGGAATTTGAGTTCCAGCATATAGAAGGAAACTACATCTTTGCAAATTTATGAATTAACTAAATCTTTTTCGTATTTTGGTGTTCCTACTGGAAAATGTTTTTCATCAATGCCTAATGCCATATTTAGCCATATAAATTCAATATTTATTCACATGCATCACAAAGAACATGTCCACTTCTGTTGAAGTGTAAAAAAATATTCTAGTTAAAACATAATATTTCCTTATAGTCTTAAGAAATACATCCAGCCTTCTTGTTCTTTTCTGAACATAAAGCTGTTGAGAGTTGTCACTTTGTATGTAAGGAAAGATCTATCTATTTCTACCAGTAGAATGGCTGCTGGTCAGTTTCACCCATTTATATTTATGTATCATTTTGGATTTTTGAGCCTCAGGATATAGTACAGGCAAGGGCAATTGCTGGAGAACACAGCAATACTTGAAATTTTGTGAAACATTCTTTATTTTTCCCCTAAACTACTTTGGGTTCTTTGCTTACAATGCTGGGCTTGTCTCTTTGTTGATGAAACGAAGAGACTGAAACTATTGGGAGCTGGATACAAACCTGTGCTTCTTTCTCCTTCCTTTCCTGCCTCCATGCCCATTAAAGCACACCACTCTTGCAGTGTCATCTAAGACCATCCCATGCTCTGCCATGCTGCATTTCATTGTTCACCCATGCTTCCCTCCTAAGTAAAGAGAAAGATTAGGAGATGTGTGTATTGCAGTGGTCCTTGCAGCCTGTGCCCTGCTAGAAGAGTAAGAAATACCTGGGAACTTGGTAGGAAATGCAAATTCTTGGGCCTCACCCCAACCTACTAACTTAGAAGCTCAGGGGGTCAGACACACCAACTTGTGTTTTGACAAATCCTCCAAGTGATTCTGAATTTTAAGGACCATTGGAATAGTGAAAGGCAATACACAATAGTCCAAAGTCACATAGCCAGTGGTAGAAGAACCTGTGGTAGAAGAACCGAGAAAGCCTGTGCTCCTACCCCAGTTCAGATCCACTTGCCCAAGACTCAATGCATGTATAAACATCAGGTTCTTCTTGTACTTGTATTTAAGGATGATTCAGATATTTTTGAAACAGAACTATTCCAGGACTTTAATTGAAGGAATTAATTACAGCACAGGTTTTTATATTTTAATACTGCAAAAATAAGTGAAAATATAATGAATAATGACTATTTTTATTAAATATTACTCTACTTTGACAGTCTTATTGGAGATAATGGCTCTCTGATCAAATTCAACTGTTTCTAGAAAAATGCTCATATAAGGGGAAACCGAATATTTCAAAGTGCTTAACAAAATCTTTGTGAAGTCTGCTTCGACTCATCTGTTTGAGAAGTGAATCTCTTGCAGGACAACACTGATGTATTAAACCACATTGATGTGCTCAAACACCTTTCTTTTCTTCATCTTGGTATCAGAAAATCCACTAAAACACACCAGGAAAATGGTGTTCAGTTCTCTTGGTACTTTCAGACATTCTATGCTTTAGAACTATTTGTAAACACATAAATGAACTATGGGCCTCATCATAATTGTTTTACTGTTTGCAGCTAAGATTTACTCTGCATCCCTCTACTCATAAAACAGCTTGTTTTTTTTTTTTCAATTCTTCTGATAATATCCATGTATTTGCATTTTACATATTTTAAAATGTTAACATGGTGGTCCATCTTACCCTTCAAAATACTTAGGGATTTAACAAACTCCATTATTTTGGAGAAAAATGAGTCATCTTTCCTCTCAAAGTTAATCTTTCACAAATGATCACAGTTTGGTATGAGCATGAAGTTTTCAAATGGGGCTCTGTTTTGTTTTCATTGTAATACAGCTTTAAATACACTGTGTGGTAAAATTAGGAGTTGTGGAAAGAAGACAAGTTATCAGGGGTGATTATTAACAGGTTTGGTTCCCCTACACCTCAGATATTCCCACCCACCCTCTCAAGGGAGACTTTGTGTTATATACAATGAAATTATCATCACTCAGGGGCTTGCACTGCCAAACGTAATCCAGGTAAAACACATTTGTATGATGCAGCCAAGTGTATGACTTAGCGTGCTTATGATGGAATTCCTTTTGGTCTGTAAATTGATAGGCACAGCCAGAGGGATTATGTAAATAATCAAGGGAATGAAATGCAATGCAGAGGGTGTAATTCTATCCCAGGCTGCAAAGCAAGAGGCAGCATGTACCTGGCAATATGCTGGTCTCAAGCGAGGTATCTAAAAATGGAAGCAGTTACTTTTTATAGTCCTGCTCCTCATGGGGACCAGTCTCCCCACACTTCTGATGCTACCTGGGAGATTCTAAATCATTCAGTAATTTGCTGCCCACAGGTCTCTTGGCAAACTTTAGGCTTCTAAATTTAGTGTGCTGTCTTCATAATAATTAAAAAAAAAACCTATTATGTGCCTAGTATACAAAAGGAATGGTTTCTTACATCACTACCCCTCTTTCCAGGATCAAGATAAATATTTATTTATGTAATTAATAATTACTTATTGAATATACCAACTTTAAGCCATGTGTTGCACTAGTGTCTGGGGCACAGTGTTAGCAAAACACAGCCATGTCACATCCAAGTGGATCTGAGAGAGTCATAGACACCCTAGTGTGGTAAATTCTATGGTTAAATATGGTTAAAAAGCACTGTGTGTGTAAGAGCTCAGGTAGTCTTAAGGATGGGGGAAGGTTTCCCAGAATACAGACCCAGTAATACCAAGACCTGAAGTAGTAGTTAATCAAATAGAGAGATGGAAGAGAGATTATTATGGAAACAAAACTTAGAGAACAATTTCATAATTATATGCAACAAATCACTAAGTTCATTAGGTCTAATTGCTTCCTACCAAACACACCAGTGCCTTAAAAGTCCAGAACATTTACTAGCCATTATTTGTCTAGTATTTTGCCAGTCCCCTGAGTGGACATTTTCCTGCGTTTTTTGCCTTTATAAATAAGCATAGTCTCTGGAATATTGTAGATCCTCAATAACTATCTGATGAAGTACTATTTAAAATAATCTCCCCTTGTATCATGTAGTCTAAATAGAGGAAAACAATCAAATCTTTTTTCTAGAAAATGTCTGCACATATCTTTAGCTTTCTCTTAAGAGCAGAAAGCTTTCTTTAGAAATATCAGTCACACCAGTGATATCCTATCTCTGAGTATTCAACCCCAGGATGTTGGGGTGTGGGGGAGGAAGTCTTTTAAAGAGTAACTTTTATCTTAACTATGAACTTTAGCTTCAAACTAGTTTAATCCCAATCATCATATAATGACCAAGCACTTTGAGCATGGCCTTTCCCAGTGTTATACAAGAGAAAGTGTTTCACCATTAAGCAATTATTCTTTATTATCATATTCTACCACATTTATGGAATTGGTCCTCCTCTTTACCTGCCTTAAAATGCAATGTCTTTAATATGACACTTAATTGAAAAAATATATATCTACATATTTACTATGTATGTATCAATTATGTAAAAATCAAGAGGCTATCTGAATCTTGACTTTGAATCCAAGATTGCTTCAGGGAAAGATGAAAGTTGCTTAAACACCAGTTGTTTTCCGTAATTTAAGTTGAAGATTAAGGACTTCAGCAACCTGGAATCTGGTAGGAGGCTGAGGATCTATTTACCTATTTACATTATATCTAATAGAGAAAACTTCGTCAGTTATTCCTGAAACACTTGCATACAAAATACTTTTTATAAGCAGGGAAAACTCAAGTTAATGTTTCATTTGTTCTCTTTAGACACGTAATATGAGTCAGATTATTATCATCCATAGCAAATAAGTACCTTCATGAGCAGCTTTGGAGTACAAAGTGCACAGAGAACTATGCATTATGAAAACTGAAACGCAGGCCTATCTAGTCCAAAGCATTGTTTCCCAGCTGGAGACACAGAGGACTTGAGAGCCCAGGGGCCTGCTCCTGTTCAGGCTCCCACTGCTGATTTTGGAAGGGCAGCACAGGGACCCTGGACTCCCAAGTCAAATCAAGGCTCTCTTCACTTAATCCAGCATCTCAGTTTTTTTGCAAAGATTTCCTCAACTGGAGCGATTACTAGATTGTAAACTGTATCTCAATTCTACTTTAGGATTTTCCAAGTTGGAGTGATTAATACATTGTCAGCTTCCCCAGTGGCTCAGATGGTAAAGAATGCACCTGCAGTGCAGGAGACCCAGGTTCGCTCCCTGAGTCAGGAAGATCCCCTGGAGGAGGAAATGACAAACCACTCCAGTATTCTTGCCTGGAGAAGTCCATGGACAGAGGAGCTTGGTGGGCTACAGTCTATGGGGTCTCAAAGAGTCAGACATGACTGAACGATTAACACTTTCACTTTCAATACATTGTAAGCTTCTGAAGAAAAATTTAAAAGTTATTTGCAAGCAGTATCATTACATTTGGATTACCTGTTATAATCATTGACTTCTGTGGAGGATATTTTAGTTTATTAACCTGTTTCTTTCTTTTTTTTGTTTTTGCTTCCCACTGTCAATAATTACCCAAGATTTCACAAATGCATGGGAATTTGATACATAATTTGTATTCCCTAATAGGTGCATGTGTGCTCAGTCACTTGGCTGTGTTTGACTCTGTGACTCCATGGATTATAACTCCCCAGAATCCTCTGTCCATGAATTTTCCAAGCAAGAATACTAGAGTGGGTTACCATTTCCTACTCCAGGGGATCTTCCTGACCCATAGATCTAACCCGTGACTCTGCATTGGCAGGTGGAATCTTTACCAATGTGCCACCTGAAAAGATATGCATGTGTGCCAAGTTGCTTCAGTCATGTCTGACTCTTTGCAACCCTACGGACTCTAGAAGGTACATATATTCAAATTAATCCTTTTCTGGAAAGATTTTGAGAGTAATTCTTAGAGTAATCATTGACTAGTTTTCACAGTTGTTTGATTACTTAGTAACTCCTGTGATACATTAACCCAGGTAGCCTATTCTGTCATTTCCTTACCCGCACAAGATATCTAAATTAGCGCCGAATTATTTTTTCTCTCAAGACCTTTTTCTCTTACTAGAATGACTTGGTTCAGAACAGGCTCAGGCAATATAATTTATGGTTCACAGTTTTTTAAAATATAGAGCAAAAATTAGGCTGATGAATCTTCTTACATCATATAGGTGCCTGGGGGAAAGATGCATAACAGTACCTCCTCTATTACATCACTATGAAGCACATAGGGAGTAAAAATTGAAAAGGAGTTGTGATTCTGAACTTGGGCCTGAACTTGAAACTATTCCTAAGAAATCATAATTTTAATGAGGACTCTATTAAACACTCTCTCTGTGAGACTGATGGACCCAAAGCATTTCATTATCCAACCATGCCATGACAGCCACTTGTGGAAAGATATCTGAGAAGAGCACCCTGCTAGTGACAACAGAGCCCTGGAATTCATCTTAAAAGTAGGTCTTTAACTTGGTTATGCTGCTTCAAGAGTCTACTATTAGGATACCTATCCCCATGACTGTTATTCACAGGGATGATTTCTTTTAGCAACTTTCATTTTTTTCCCAGCAAATACTTATTGAGCTAATTATGTGACATGATATTTTTATATATTATATTTAATACAGTATGGAATATAATATTTTATATCATATAGTGATAAGTGAAAAAAATTCTTAAAATAATACTGACCCTTACCACATGAAGTACACTCTAATATATTATTTCCTACTGAATTCTATTTTTAAAAATGTCACAGAGAACAAATCTGACACCATATTGGATCTATTCTTTTAGTTCTAACCTTTGGGCTCTATTGACTGTGCTTAGTCATGCTGGCTCTGCACCTTTATAAAAGAATGTTGACTATTGCCTGAAATAAACACGATAGCCCAGTCTCAAGGCCCTGCCTCCCCAGCTTGACCTTTAAAGGTATAACACTTTTCATTCATACAAAGATTTAAAAAATCACAGAACAGAGAATAGCATTTGTCTTGTTAAAAGTTTAGAGGAACATCATGACTGGACCTAAGTGGACAGCTGTGAGAACAAAGGATTCAATTAGTCCCAGGGGGTCTGGCCAACAAGTAGTTTGCTACAACCAGCCACATCCCCTCCCCTTTTAGCATAAAAGAAGCATGAATTCTAACTCAGTTTTGATGGTTCTTTGGGACACTAATCCATCATCTTTTCAGTCTGCTGACTTTCTGAATAAGCCTCTGTTCCTTGCCCCAACACCTCATTTCCCAATTTATTGGCCTATTGTGAGGCTATATGAGCTTGGACTCAGTAGTAAAAATGCTCATTTTAAACCCACTAAATTGATATCATTTACATTTCAGTTGGACAATTAATTTGACTTATTATTTGATTTGTCATTTGAAAAATACTGTTTCAAACCATATTAAAAATTTTAAGCCATTTAAAAATGATTTGTAAGCCCTGTACATAATTTTGGGATTTTGAAACCCTTTAAGAGTTTTTAGCAAAGAAAAAGAGTTATCCTTTTCTATCTTATTTTACTTTGTGCTCAATTAACATTTAATTAAAGGTAACAAATAATAATTAGATGGTATTTTAATTAATTTTCTCACCATATATATAGTCTGATGAAAACTATTGTTAAATCTGATCTAAATATTTCTCCACACAAAAGCAGTGACCTCAAATTACTGTACCTAAGAATAGAAACATCCCCCCATTTTTTCTAGCTTTATTAAAATAGAATTAACATATAACATTGTGTAAATTTAAGTTATATGACATTCATTTGATACATGAATATACTACAAAATGACTATTGCAGTGTTAGCTAACACTTCCATCACATCATATAATGGCCGTTTCTTTTTTGTGGTGAGAGCATTTAAGATCAACTCTTTTAGCAACTTTAAAGTACACAATATTATTAACTGTAGTCATTATGCTGTACATTAGGTCCTCAGAAATTATTCATCTATATAACAGGAAGTTTGTACTCTTTGACAAACATCTCCCCTTTTCCCCACCCCTCCAAACCCCTGGTAAATCATTATAGTCTCTCTTTCTCTTTTTGGTATTTTAGGAGAAAATTCTGGGCTTCCCTGGTGGTCCAGTGATTAAGAATCCCCCACTGAAATGCAGGGGACACTAGTTCTATCCCTGGTTTGGGAAAATCCCACATGCCTTAGGCAACTAAATCCATGCGCCACAACTACTGAGCCCATGCACCACAGCCACTGAAGCCTAAGTGCCCTACAGCCTGTGCTCACAGCAAGAGGTGTCCGAGCACCTCAACTAGAGTAGCCCCACTTGACCCAACTAGAGAAAGCCAGTGCGCAGCAACAAAGACCCAGCACAGTCAAAAATAAAAATTAATTAGTTGATCAATTAATTTAAAATAAGTAAACAATAAGTTCTTTAGGAAAGAAAATTCTGCCTGTGCCATAGAACATGACTTGGAGGGAATGGAGACATCCCAGGTATCAACCATCTGTTCAAGAGCCTGGACCATCACTGAGTCGCAGAAGGGGATCTGTGGCCTCTCCTTGGCATGACTCGGCCCAGATTACCAAGGAACATTTGGAAAGCTGGAGTTTTAGGATGGTGATCTCCACGTGAGCAGTGGTCAGACCAAGGAAATAGGGAACTGAAGCAAGGGGATTATGAAATCAGTCTAGTTGGTTAGAGCCGGATTTTGAAACTTCAGACTATAGAATCTACTTGAATGATAGCCATGTGTTCTTTGTTATACAGATTAGCTTGTATTTTAGTCACTCATGTACTCATTCATTTAAGATGTATAGAACAATTACTATGCATCAAGACTGGATTAGGTGTCAGGAATTTAAAGAAATAACGCAAATTCCTGGTCTTAAAAGAGATCCACATATCTTTCCCCTGAAGAAAACAAATCTTGGGCTTTCTGTAATTATTTCTCTTTTGCTCTTTCTGGGATTGCCTGGTGGCTCAGATGGTAAAATGTCTGCCTGCAATGAGGCAGATCCGGGTTCAATCCCTGGATTGGGAAGATCCCCTGGAGAAGGAAATGGCAACCCACTCCAGTACTCTTGCCTAGAAAACCCCATGGATGGAGGAGCCTTGGAGGCTACAGTCCATGGGGTTGCAGAGAGTCAGACACGACTGAGTGACTCCACTTTCACTTTGCTCTTTCTATGTGCTTAGTAAAACTCTAAAATCTAGCCTGGCTTTGTTGTGCTGAGAGGAATCTATATTATAAGAAAAAACCAGCACAACAGGGAAGTGGAAACTTGAGAGAACAAATCTGGAGTCATTTGGTTCAAAATGAACATCTCTATGGAGGCTTTGCTTCCTGTAAAAAAAATCTTTTCAGGTTCTGGATTCTGTTTTAGAGAGATGGCATTCCCTTAATCCTACATTATAATCTTAGTATAAGCCTTTTTCAAAACACGTTAACTATTAGGGAAATCAATTGTTTATCACAAAGAACTGAAAGATGAATGAATGACACTCTCCATTATTCATCAACACATCTCTCTAAATGTGTTTAAGCTCTCAGGAAGTAATGCTGGCAACAGCTGAAACAGGCTTACAGAATACTAAGGGACATAAGATAAAGATCTGAGCAGTACACAGAACAGAGGTAGAGTTATTCAAAGCACACTTCCCCCCAAACTCCAGCACACACAATAACTCCCTCTGTGAGTAGCAGGCTTCAGTGCAAGATCACAGAACTATCATTTGAGACTATATCAAGAAATCGAGTCATTAAAGAGCCAAAAATGGAGATCAGAATCTTCTTTCAGATTAACTGAGGATATGAAGCAGAAGAAAATGGGCAAAATATCTTTCCAGTGAAGTGAGGAAGAAAAAGTAAAAGAAAAGAAAGCAGTAATATATAGTTCAGAGTAGACCCCTAAAGTATAGGCATCAAATATTGTACGCATTTTGGGTCCCTGTAGACTCTCTCATCCCCCACCAAGTTGCTATTTGTCCCACATTCCTGAAAATTGTAAAAATACTGTAGAAAACTTAAAGTTGTAATTGAGAAACAAGAAAACTCTGAAAACTGCTCAATAATCCTGGTAATTATCACTGCAGGGGGACTAGGTTCAACGGCAAACCATTCCTGGAATCCCACTTGGCCCAAATAATTGGTACTCAGTACTTTCACAGGTAGTCGATGGTACCTAGCAAATAGTTCTTTACTGCACTAACTGGCAAAATAAAATGGTAACATGAAATGCTTTCTAAGGCACTTTCCTGTCTTAAGGCCTTATATGTACAAAGCTTTTGGAAGGATACACCCACTTGATTAGATACATACAAATATAATTAAAGAAAGATTCTGTCGTGGAGAACACGTCTTAACAGTGACATTTCTGATAGATGGCACCATAAAGTGGGTCTTTAGGTTTCTAAGTTTATCTATCTTGATGGATAACTTAATATGCTAAATAAAAGCCCCAACTGGACACAAGACTTATACAACATCTGTTGACAAAGACCACTTCTTTAACCTGATAAAAATGCAGTTTTCCCTGGATTTAATCTATGTGTTAAAGTTTGACCTTTAATTTCTTGCACAATAAGTCAGCATTATTTGGTGCTGCTAAGGAGTGTAAACTAATTTCCACACTTGCTGTTATGTAACCTGTAGCTTTATCTTCCCCCTTAGCATTCTCATAACCTTGTATACAGTCTTTTGTGAAAAAGCACACACCCTGTGTGTACACCTAAGATCTTGTTTATATTTGGTTGCTTTGGTGGTAACCTCAAGAGTACTTTTGTGGTAGGTGTTGCTGTTTGCATCAGAACTCGAATTCACACTTAACTTCTATGCTCCAGAATCTGGTAAACACAGTGAATTCCATGGGAATACATTGTTTTGTATGCAAACACTGTATTCGAACAGTTGACTCATTGGAAAATATCCTGATGCTGGCAAAGGAGAAGAAGGTGGCAGAGGATGAGATGGTTGGATAACATCACCGATTCAAAGGACATAAACTTGGGTGAACTCCAGGAGATGGTGAGGGACAGGGAGGCCTGGTGTGCTGCAGTCCATGGGGTTGCAGAACTGGTCACGTGCTGAGTAACACAGGTTAGCGAATGAACAACAGCAGCACACTGTTTTGTATGTAAACAGTGCCTCTTAGAATTGGATGAATTTTGTACCCTTAATGGAGGTATTCACTTCTTTGGAGAGAGCAAGTTGGGGGGCTTGCTCTGAGAAAGAGGCCACATTGTAAAACATTTCTGAATTGCTTGATGTTAGTAGTTCAAGTCTTGCTAAAACGGTTGACTTCTGTTCTCTAACAATTAATTTGTTGCTAACGTCTTGAAAGAAATCAGAATGTTGGACTTCCCTGGTGGCCCAGTCCCCTGCATGGAGAATGGGTTCAATCTGCTAATCAGGGACCTAAGATCCCACATAATGTGTGGCGTGGCTAAAAGGAAAAAAAAAAAAAGAAATGAGAATGTTATTTAAAGCATATTATTTCATGAACATATAATACCCTACTCTATCTAAAAGGTGTGAGTCTTAAAACAACATTCCCCTTATCAGCAGCTTGAAATATAGAGTATTGGATTAGTAGCCAGGAGATCCAAGTGCAGAAGGAAAAAGTTTTAATATACTGAAATTATTTAGGCCTATAATCTCTTGGATTGTTATATAACATTTCACTCCACTCTTTGGAAATGTTTCCAAACCACAGAAAGTCTTCTGAATTGCAAATAAGTTACTGTGCCAACAGGCTTCTGCCAGTCTTTTGAGCTACATTGTCAGATGAGTTCCCTGAGCACAAATTATTATTTGAGGGACTAGATTCACGTGGTTGGAAACATCAAATTTTCAATAATCTTTAACACAAAAATCAGGGACCTCATTGCATGTATTTATTTGGACATTTGCTAGGAGCTGTAGGACTGGATGTAGTGAAGAGAGTAAAGACAATAAGAAATGGTTCTTGTCCTCAAGCTGCTCAAAGACTAGGATAGAAAACAGATACATAATCACAACCATAAGGCAATATGGTTAAGATCAGTGCAAGGTGTTATAATAATAGCAGGGTTAGCAACAGACTGATGGAGCCTAGAAAGACTTGAACAGGTGAAACTGAAGCTGGAAATTATAGGCAACATTTAAGCTGTTCAGAGAAGAGAAATTAAGACTTTCATGGTAGAGGGTACAACATTATAAATGATAGAAACTTAAAAGATTAAAATCTGTTAAGACTATTAAGGCAATGACAATTTGTATGGCATGGATGATTTAGAACTCGAAATACGTTAGGGGCATATGGAAGATGACAAGGAAGGTAGAATGAATCTTTAGTTTGGTGTACCTAGATGCCAGACAAAAAGGCTGCACTTCATCTCATGAGAAACTAGAAGCCTTTGAAGAATTTTTTGAGCAGGGAGCTAGAGACATAATTATAACTTTATTTTAACAAGATAATTCTGGTGGCCATATTTAATGAACATCTATCAATTTTCAGTTGACTCCACCACCCTTGGTTTCAAATACTGTAACTTCCTCATTCCTTGTGATTCTGGTGGGGTGGCAAACACAGGTCTCCACCTCTCCACCAAACAAGGGTCTCTATCTCTCTACCATGAGGTTGGGCACATGGCACAAGCTTGCTAATCAGACTGGCCTAGGAGTGGACCCTGGCCCAAGATAGCTTTATATAAATCTTTGGGGGTAGGTATGACCACATCTATACTGGTGGTCATAATGCGTTTTCTCTGCATTTTCTATCCAAAAGGCTCATTCATGTAAGCCTGTGGTTCCTTGGCTATCTTTGTCACCACTGTGAACAGAACCTGACCAAGGAGGCCATCAGTGAAAAAAGTAGAGCTGGGGGATAGAAAGAGAAACAGATTTCTGATAGCATATTTGAATACCTGTCTCTAACTATGCTTGAGGCCAACTCTCTTCTTTAGTATTTCTTATTTAATAAAATATTTTTTGTTTATTTCATAAGCATAATTTGAATTTGGTTTCTGGATTTGTAGCTGCAAGTGTTCTTACTAACGTAGAGAATAAAAGTCAGATAAGAGTGGAAGAAGAGAGATGCAATTATAGGAATTAAAATAATATACATGAGTGATGATAAGGGCCTGAACTAAGACAATGGAACTAAAGAAGAGGGGGTATATCAAAATATATGAATCCTGAATGGATACTTATTAGATATGTGAGGGAGGAAGGGGAGAGGAAGAAAGAAGAGTGATGGATGTTATCCATGAAACACTCTCCACCATAACTTCTAGGCAAGTGAAAGGTCCCATTCTTTACTAAACTGAATGATTGAAGAAGCAGGATATACTTTAGTTTTCCTTGGGGTTCAGTCCAAGGAAATGTATACAGTTTATTGCACCCTGGTGAATAGCCAATGTGAAGAAACAGAGGCTATTGTATGCATCTCCTCCTCGATACTCCAGGAGTCAAGTTTCAAGCTTAGTATAATTACACAACATGGCAGTTGATTTTCCTTCATCTAAAAGCTGGGCACTGTCAGATGTGACCTGCCAGCTAAGCTGAGCGCTGGAAAGGATGAGGATGACTCACTGTGCTCTGCTTCTATGCCTGCCACTGCTTTAAATGGGATAGAAACTTAAGCCCTCATCTTTGAAGCTCGTCTTTGCGGGTAACTCTTGAGCAGAGCGGTAATTCAATCTCGAGCTCCCAGAGGTACACGTGATAGTTGTTTCAGAGAGACGATGCCACATCTGTGCCAGAATGCAGCTGGAAAAGGATCTTGTGTGATTTGTCCAATATGATGGAATGAAAAAAAAAAAAAGAAATAGACTGAGCAGGTGCTTAAAATAAATATATGTTAGTACTTTAAAAAAGAAGTCAAATTATATGTCTAAATCTGTAACCTATAAAGAGCACATTCAAATTTTTATGTAAAGCCCCAAGATTTCAATATAAAGAGAATGAGCAGGAGGCCCGCTCATGAAGAGACATGCACAATACACAGACTCTAGGAAACCTATTTAGCCTCATGGGCAATCAAATACATACTATTGAAGCTAAGCCAAAATACCATTGCATTGCTAATAATGAGGAGGCAGGAAATTAAAATGTTAAAGTAAAATTGTCCTTTTGGAATTGAAGATGTCAATATTCAACTTATGGTATTTAAAAGCCATAAAATATCATTACTCTTTCTCAATATTCCTACTTCTAAGATTATATCCTGAGGTTATTATTCAGCAGAAGAAAAAGAATTGTGCATTGTAGCATTCTCTATAATATCAAATATATTAGAAAAGTTTAACTGACCAATAATAGGGAGTGGATAACCAAAAATGCTGCCAAAAGGGATACAGGCACAATGTTTATAACACAGTGTTTTATAAACAGTGTGGAAATATGGAAAATAACTTCTTAAATAAAGCAGTATAGAAAACTGAACATATACTATATGAATAAAAAGTGTACATTTGGATAAAGTCTAAGTTGATTCAAAGAAAACATAAAGGAAGTAATGTATGTATTGAAACTTAATTTATGACTGAGATTAAAAGAAAGACAAAAAAGGAACTACTCAATAAATAGTACTGAATGACATAGATAAAATCAATTCCAGCTAGTTAGAAACTTTAGTGTGAAATGTAAAATTGTCAAACTTTTAGAAGATAGTCTAGGATAATTTTTTCTGGCTTCAGGACAAGGAATAAGTCCTTAAACAAGAAAAGCATTTACCATAAAAATGATACAATTGACCTCATGAAAATAAAAATACTTCTGTTCATCCAAAGACACCCTCAAAACTACAAGCTACAAATTGAAAGGTGATGTATGTAACACATATAACCCACAAAACACATATATCCACAAAGTATACAGACTACAAGATTTAAAAATTGGGTGAAAGTCATGAATATATGCTTCACAAATAAAGAAGTGTGACTAGCCATTAAAGAAACTCATTAATAATTAAGCAATTTTACATGACAATCACAGTGAGATACATTTCATTCTGAGGTTGTTATATACATACAACCCTTTCATGACTGAGTTCCCACTGCTCAACTCCAGGAAGAACGATTCTTATGCACTTAAATACAAGTGTCACCCCCTTGAACCTGTGGAATGCACTGGCTCTGTTTCACAACCACTAAACTGGCAGAAAATCAAAAGTCTGCCATATCAGCAAGGATGTGGAACAATGAGAATCTCAGTCACAGCTTACTGACATGTAAATTGGTTCAACCCCTTTGAAGAACAGCTTGTCATTATCCAGGATGATTAATGGCAGGTTTAGAGGAGGAATGGGAAGAGTGTTAACTAGTGACAAACAGAGAAATAAGCAGATATATTAAAAATAAAACTGTGGAATGGCTCCAATAAGCATACGTTCCCCACCCCCAAGATGTCTCTAGACAAAAGTGAGGAAAGCAGATCAAGACAGGTAAAAAAACCCATCAAGATAGATGGGGTTAAAGCCCAGGAGAGCACAGGTAAAGGTGAAGTTGAAATAATTATCCAGGCTATCAGTGTTAGTATACCGACTAAGTATACACCCGTGCACTATGACCTGTGGACCAAATCCAGCCCAACGACCTATTTTGTAAATAAAATTGTATTAAAACACAGTCAGTCAGTCAGTCAGTTCAGTCGCTCAGTCGTGTCCAACTCTTTGCGACCCCATGAATTGCAGCATGCCAGGCCTCCCTGTCTATCACCAACTCCCGGAGTTCACTCAAACTCACGTCCATCGAGTCAGTGATGCCATCCAGCCATCTCATCCTCTGTCATCCCCTTCTCCTCCTGCCCTCAATCCCTCCCAGCATCAGAGTCTTTTCCAATGAGTCAACTCTTGGCATGAGGTGGCCAAAGTACTGGAGTTTCAGCTTTAGCATCATTCCTTCCAAAGAAATCCCAGAGCTGATCTCTTTCAGAATGGACTGGTTGGATCTCCTTGCAGTCCAAGGGACGCTCAAGAGCCTTCTCCAACACCACAGTTCAAAAGCATCAATTCTTCAGCACTCAGCTTTCTTCACAGTCCAACTCTCACATCCATACAGGACCACTGGAAAAACCATAGCCTTGACTAGACGGACCTTTGCTGGCAAAGTAATGTCTCTGCTTTTGAATATGCTATCTAGGTTGGTCATAACTTTCCTTCCAAGGGGTAAGCATTTTTTAATTTCATGGCTGCAGTCACCATCTGCAGTGATTTTGGAGCCCCCAAAAATAAAATCTGACACTGTTTCCCCATCTATTTCCCATGAAGTGATGGGACCAGATGCCATGATCTTGGCTTTAAGCCAACTTTTTCACTCTCCTCTTTCACTTTCATCAAGAGGCTTTTTAGTTCCTCTTCACTTTCTGCCATAAGGGTGGTGTCATCTGCATATCTGAGGTTATTGATATTTCTCCCGGCAATCTTGATACCAGCTTGTGCTCCTTCCAGCCCAGCGTTTCTCATGATGTACTTTGCATAGAAGTTAAAACACAGTCATATCCTTCCATTTCTGTATACTCTATAAGCTGCTTTGCTCTACAACAGTGAAGATGAATAGCTGTGCAGAAACCTATGGCCTCTTAAGCCTAAAATATTTACTATCTCATCCTTACAGAAACATTTTGCTGACCCTGGACCAAAATATTAGGGAAAGTTAAAAAAAAAAAGAAAAAAGAATTAGAATGCTTGGTAAAATTTTTAAAATATATTTTAGTGAAACAATGAAAATATTTTTTATTTCTATCATGGACGAGAATTACAATATTCATGTATATAAAGTCAAAGCTAAACTGAAAGATAACAAGGTCCAAAGTGTGTTCATGCCAGTGATTGCCAATCTGATATCCAGTTGAAACTAAATCTAGCAGACTTTTTGATCTCTAGTAAGCATAGTGGAGGGAATCCCACATGGTACGGTGGTAAAGAACCTGCCTGCCATTGCAGGAGATGTGGGTTTGACCCCTGGGTTGAGAAGTTCCCCTAGAGAAGGAAATGGCAACCCACTCCAGTATTCTTTCCTAGAAAATCCCATGGACAGAGGAGGCTGGAGGGCTACAATCCATGGGGTTGCAAAGAGTCAGACATAACTGAGCATGCAAGCATAGTGGAAAATCTGGAATAGAAGGCCAAATACAGCTGTAGGTATAACTGACCCAATTAAAATAATCAAAAAATAAATAGTGAGAGATTGAGTTTTGCTTCTAGATTGCCTGTGTATTCAATTGGTTTTTATGACTCCTGCAGTTACAACAATAGTTTACAATGGGGGTATCCACTCACAGATGTATTTGTCAAGGTAAGACTAAACAATCATAAATTATTTCCAAAAATCAAGATTAAAAGCTGTCTTGATGTCCAAGTGTGCTGGTTGGGAACTCTGGTTTTTAACTATAATATGAATATTTTACCTGTGGCAACTCGAGATGAAACATTGCTTGGGTAACCTGGAAGCAAAAATCGTTAACTGTTCAGAAGATGGATACAAAAATCTAAGTACTTCTCTAACATCAATATCAACAATTTACAAAACTTTACAATGATTATGAAATATTTTATGTGCAAGGCAAGCTTCCCAGGTGGTCCTAGTGGTAAAGAATCTGCCTGACAATGCAGGAGACATAATAGACGAGGGTTCAACCCCTGAGTCGGGAAGA
Organism: Bos indicus; assembly: GCF_029378745.1. NCBI lineage: Eukaryota > Metazoa > Chordata > Mammalia > Artiodactyla > Bovidae > Bos > Bos indicus. Next base: position 49,073,207 of record NC_091767.1, on the reverse strand, counting down.
TCCCCTGGAGGAGGGCATGGCAATGCACTCCAGTATTCTTGCCTGGATAATCCCATGGACAAGGGAGCCTGGCAGGCTACAGTCCGTAGGGTTACAAAGAGTCAAACACAACTGAAGCAACTTAGCACAGCACATATGTGCAAGACACTCCCCTCTGAGTCCAATTTGGTACGAAGCTGAGTGAAATAGGCCATTTTCTCAATGTATAAGCTGCTGGAAAGTGAGCAAAGGTATATATGGGAGCAAGATCAAGGTGTTAACACATTTCTATAGGAGGTGGCAAGTCATAGGAGGTTGGGACTATATTGATTTGGATAGTAGGTTGGGAAGGATTGGGAAGACAACAGGATTCTGAGGATACTTCTGACCTCACCAAACCTTGGTTTTTCCATCTGTACAATGGGGGAAATAGTTGTATTTTCAATCTAGATTTATAAAGCACTTAGAATAGAATTAGATTCATAATAACTTCAGCTGTCATTGTTACTCTTTATTTTTGGCTAATGTAGTTTTTTGAAAGTTTGATTTTGAATCATGAACAGAACTCCAATAGTTCAAAATGGTTGTGTGTAGAATCCCAGGCAGATGCAATGGAATCAACTACTGGATACTTCATTGGTATGAATTCAGAATGTAACAGGATTTACTGGGGAAAATGCCTTTTTAAGCCAGATGCCTAAAACAGTCTTTGAAACACCAAGGTTTTGGAGTCCTTGAGTCTATATTTACTCAGTTTTATGAATTTCCTATTTTACACTCTTGAAGGAGAATGCCACTAGTTGCCACTAGTCGTTTTCTGTATGTTGACTGGGGTAAAAGAACTTATCCATGCACATATCAGTGATAGCCCAGATTTGGATGCACATAAAAAGTATCTCTAAGGTCAGTCCACACTCAAATGGTGGTTGAAATTAAAAGCGTGACATAATGTTAATTCTGATACCCTGTAATGTTGTTTTGGGGTCAACTGGTAAGGAATGAATAACTTGCAATTCTACAGAGCAGTGTGGAATATGTGTATATAGGTATTTCTAAAAATCCAAAGAACTAAAGAGCCTCTTGATGAAAGTGAAAGAGGAGAGTGAAAGAGTTGGCTTAAAGCTCAACATTCAGAAAATTAAGATCATGGCATCCGGTCCCATCACTTTATGGCAAACAGACAGGGAAACAACGGAAACAGGGGCTGACTTTATTTTGGGGGGCTCCAAAGTCACTGCAGATGGTGACTGCAGCCATGAAATTAAAAGACGCTTACTCCTTGGAAGGAAAGTTATGACCAACCTAGACAGCATATTGAAAAACCAGAGACATTACCTTGTCAACAAAGGTTCATCTAGTCAAGGCTATGATTTTTCCAGTAGTCATGTATGGATGTGAGAGTCAGACTATAAAGAAAGCTGAGTGCTGAAGAGTTGATGCTTTTGAACTGTGGTGTTGGAGAAGACTCTTGAGAGTCCCTTGGACTGCAAGGAGATCCAACCACTCCATCCTAATGGAGACCAGTCCTGAGTGTTCATTGGAAGGACTGTTGTTTATGCTGAAACTCCAATACTTTGGCCACCTAATGCGAAGAACTGATTCATTTGAAAAGACCCTGGTGCTGGGAGAGATTGAAGGTGGGAGGAGGAGAGGAAGACAGAGGATGAGATGGCTGGATGGCATCACCGACTCAATGAACATGGGTTTGGGTGAACTCTGGGAGTTGGTGATGGACAGGGAGGCCTGGTGTGCTACAGTAAATGGGGTCGCAAAGAGTCAGACACAACTGAGTGACTAAACTGAACTGAAAAATCCAAGAAATAACTTTTGGCATTAGCTGTGTGCTTCTAGAAATTTTGCAGTTTGCAAACTGCATTGGAAACCTAATTTCATATTTGGGAGGCAAAATCTCTTAGAAAATCAACTAGTTAATGCACAATAAACTTTCCAGTGTTCTTCTAGGCCTTTGGACTTTTGAAGTTCTTTTTTTTTTTGAAAAACAGTTTGGATCACCCACAGATAATGTTGGGAGATTATAAGTGTTTATAGAGTTCATGACCCTCATTTAAAAAACTAGTCTTCATATAGGAACATTAGGAAGAGAAAAGTGCCATTGCTTTTTTTTTTGTTTAGGAAAGTTGTATCCTGGGAGAAACACTCCCCAATGATTTAGAGGGAGGCTTTGAAATCTGGGCTCAGGACAAATGATACTATTGCCTGAGGGAAACCATTTCCTATGTTCACAAACCGCTTGTTTCTAAATGTTTAAATTCCATGTTCTAAATTGTTATTCAGTGCTTTCAAGTCATAGTAGTCTGACTTCAGAGAGAAAAGAACTCTGGACTCTCAGGTTGCTATACAACCCTTTTCAAAACTAACCACAGCAACTTCGAAAAGATCTTGGATTAATACCTACTTTTGTTTTGTTCTTTGAAGGAGGGGAAACTTGGACAAATCATTCTTTATCCATCAGAAAACACAGAAAAGATACACAAATTTATCCTTTTAGCATATTCTTGAAGTGTTATCCAATACATGCTAATCATTATTTATGTTGTCACAATACGTAAGAATTGAGACTAAAACAATAGGCCACGGGAGCAAAATATTTTAAATGGCATGAACCTCATATTTCCCGAGGGCAGCCATTTCTGGGTCAGTTTGAAAGTAATAAAAACAGTTTCTCAGGCTTTTAATATTTATCATATTGCAAGGTCTACAGCCTCATCAAGGAATCATCCATTATTTGATGTAGTCCTTTGGTTGTCACATGTGGTCAGTAATCTTCTATTGGCTTCCTTTTTATATTTTTAAAATAATTTACTGAGGTGAAATTTTTGCAACATGAAATTAACCATTTTAAAGGGAAAAATTCAGTGAAATTCAGTCCATTCACATATGGTGTAGCCACCACCACCCTTTTCTAGTTCCCAAACATTTCCATCACTTCAAAGTAAAACTCCTTCCCCATTAATCAATTTCTCTCCAGGCCCTGGAAACACCAGTTCACATTCTGTCTCATCTGTTTCCCCTTTTGTGATCCATTCCTTTTAGTGAAGGTTCTTACCAGGCTTTTGCTGTCCATAAAGTCATCTGAGAGCACCTGGCTGTAGCCATTTATAGCTAAAGAAAGCTAATCCTAGAGCCAGGGACACAATCACTCTTGGTCTCTAAGCTCCCACTAACAACCTACTGCTGCCTGAATGCTCTCCTTTCTCCTTGGTTGCCCTACCTCCTGGGCATTGCATGAGTGCTACATCTCTGCTGCCATGACTGACCCAATGGAGTCTTCAAAAATACCAGTGATAATTTATCTTCTGGGTTCCTTAATGTACCAAAGCCACTGTGGGGAGAATCTTTCACTCTTCACTCCTGTATTTCATATCATGTGAGTAATGGATATAAACCAAATACTACTGGAGTTTCTTTGTGTCAGGGGGAGAATGACTTTTCATCAATTAAGAGTTTTTTATTAATTATTTTCAGCCTACTCTCACCTTACATTATGATGAAAACCCACATTTGGGAAAAGGTGTGCTGACCTAGCAAATCTCAGTAGCAAATGGCAAACTGTGATTAGATTCAACCATCTCTGACAGTCGAAGCATTACTATGGACCTCAGTTGTTTGTGTGTGTATGCTTAGTTGCTCAGTCATGTCTGACTCTTTGTGACCCCATGGACTGTAGCCCACCAGGTTCCTCTGTCCATGGGGATTCTCCAGACAAGAATACTGGAGTGGGTTGCCATGCCCTTCACCAGGCGATCTTCCCAACCCAGGGACTGAACCCAGGTCTCCCGCATTGCAGGCGGATTCTTTACCATCTGAGCCATCAGGGAAGCCTCTCCAGTGCTATCTTCACTTAGAGTTATTCCCAGGAAGATCTTAGCCCTTCAGTTAAAAAGTGCTCCCAATGGATCAACATGATCAGTACTCTGGACACATTTAGAAATCTGAACACTGGTAAATTTTAAACCTTGAGTTTAGGTTCAACCTGGAACTCTAAGTACAAGTATTAAACTTAGTATTGGAGCAATAACAAACTTGCATGATTTTATAACTTTAATAGGAATTGACAATAAATTTCTATAAAAGGGAAAAATGAAAAAAAAAAGGGGGGCCTCCAAAAAAAAATAATAGTACTCCAGATCAGGAGTTTTCTAGGTTTCTATACACATACACCTTTATGCATGTGAGTAATAATAAATAATATATAACATATATTATAAGAGAGTATGAATATTTTGATATTGATCACCATTTATTTAAAAAGTCTCAAAAATATGTGCAAACAAAAAGTGAACAAGCATAAAAATGTGGTAGTCTTATGAAACTAGTTTTTTTTTTTTAATGGTTGTGTTCTTTTTAGAAAAATCATTTCCATTTCACTCATTATAGCAGGCCAGATCATGTGGAAATTCTCCTAAAATACAACAAAAATGTGAGATAAAAATATAATAAGTAAGAGTTAAATGCACACTTGGCTCAACAAGAAAAAAAAAGAAAATCCAGGAGCCAAAAGAACAAAGAGGAAACTTATAACTGAGAAGTAAACAGTTCCTGCCCTTGATAATGTGCTGCACTGATAGCCAAAGGGCTTAATAACACAGTAAGGAGAGCAGTCAAGGTTGCATGAAAAGGAGATAGGACTAAGACCTCACATCATTGAATGGCTGACATTCACTAAAGAATAATAGAAAAATATGCCCTTTGAATCACTGGATGGGGAGGCAACAGCATTACCAGCAGCTCCTTAGTCTAGGCTGTGGGTATAAAATTAATCTTCCTTCCTTGAAATTTCATCAACAATGGCGTTTACTCCTCCTCTGTGTTACAACACTTAGACTTGAAACTGTAGTCCCTCCCAAATGCTAATGAAAGGAATATCAGAAAGATAATAATAAAATGTTTCTTCTTTCTGTATAATACAGAGGAACAGATACAATTTCTTGTCTTAAATTTAGTTCTGATAAAGTGGTAAATTGAGAAGATTTATGAAAACATCTCGAATAATTCTCTTTCCCAGGATGGAGATTTGAATAAAAATGAATAATCGTGCTCTATTTCATAACACATTCTTGGAAGTGTTATTTATACAACTGAGCCTTTTAAGACATTCAGATTCTGGAGGTTGCTCTGCTGGGTTTGTGAAATGCAACGTCAATGAACTATGTATTTTCTCAAGTAATATTATTTGAATTGACAAATTATTTGAGGTTTTGTTGTTAGTTCAGAAGAACTTTAAACCACTTTTTACCATTTATTTGTAAAGACAAAATATATCTGTGATTCTGTTGAATTCTTTGGTTAAATAAAGATTTGAGATTATTCATCTTATTTAAATCAACACAACATAGTACAAAAAAATTTATAATTTTTAAAAGAATCAAATAAAACTCTAGAAAGAAAAAACAGTGTCATTGAAATTAAAAGCTCAATTAACGCTCTAACAACAGGTTAGAAATAACTGAATAGAGAATAAGTAAAACAGATTATGGATTTGAGGAGATTATGTTATGATGTATCACAGGGACAAGGTATGGGGATTATGAAACGGAGTGTCCAAGACACAGAGAGAAGAGAAGGTCCAATATGCGTCTAATAAAAATAAATGCTATAGCAAATACACATGCTCTTTAGAAGAAGATAAGATCATCATAAGCCTTCAAAATTTTTAAATTCAATGCCTAATACATATCTAGGATAGTCAGAAGAAGAAAAGACAGCATGAACAAAAGCCAAAAGGAACTGCATTTTCTCAAGGCAGAGACTTAGGATATTTGAATGATCAGACACAGACTTTAAAAGATCTATATTTAAAAGATGAAACTAATCAATGAAAAAGTTCCCTGAAAACTCAACATTCAGAAAACTAATCATGGCATTCGGTCCCATCACTTCATGGCAGATAGATGAGGAAACAATGGATACAGTGAGAGACTTTACTTTTTGGGGCTCCAAAATCACTGCAGATGGTGACTGCAGCCATGAAATTAAAAGACAATTGCTCCTTGGAAGAAAAGCTATGATCAACTTAGTTCAGTTCAGTCGCTCAGTCGTGCCTGACTCTTTGTGACCCCATGAACCCCAGTACACCAGGCCTCCCTGTCCATCATCAACTTCTGGAGTTTACCCAAACTCATGTCCATTGAGTCAGTGATGCCATCCAACCATCTCATCCTCTGTTGCCCCCTTTTCCTCCTGCCCTCAATCTTTCCTAGCATCAGGGTCTTTACAAATGAGGCAGCTCTTCGCCTCAGTTGGCCAAAGTATTGGAGTTTCAACTTCAACATCAGTCCTTCCAATGAACACCCAGGACTGATCTCCTTTAGGATGGACTAGTTGGATCTCCTTGAAGTCCAAGGGACTCTCAAGAGTCTTCTCCAGCACCACAGTTCAAAAGCATCAAATCTTCAGCACTCAGCTTTCTTTATAGTCCAACTCTCACATCCATACATGACTACTGGAAAAACCATAGCCTTGACTAGCCAGAACTTTGTTAACAAAGTAATGTCTCTGCTTTTGAATATGCTGTCTCATTTGGTCATAACTTTCCTTCCAAGGAGTAAGCGTCTTTTAATTTCATGGCTGCATCACCATCTGCAGTGATTTTGGAGCCCAGAAAAATAAAGTCTCACACTATTTCCATTGTTTCCCCATCTATTTGCCATGAGGTGATGGGACCAGATGCCATAATCTTAGTTTTCTGAACGTTGAGCTTTAAGCCAACTTTTTCATTCTCCTCTTTCACTTTCATCAAGAGGCTTTTTGGTTCCTCTTCACTTTCTGGCATAAGGGTGGTGTCATCTGCATATCTGAGGTTATTGATATTTCTCCCGGCAATCTTGATTCCAGCTTGTGCTTCTTCCAGCCCAGCATTTCTCATGATGTACTCTGCATATAAGTTAAATAAGCCGGGTGACAATATACAGCCCTGACGTACTCCTTTTCCTATTTGGAACCAGTCTACTGCTCCATGTCCAGTTCGAACTGTTGCTTCCTGACCTGCATACAGGTTTCTGAAGCCATGAAATTAAAAGATACTTGCTCCTTGGAAGAAAAGCTATGACCAACCTAGACAGCATATTAAAAAGCAGAGACATTACTTTGCCAACAGAGGTCCATCTAGTCAAAGCTATGGTTTTTCCAGTAGTCATGTATGGATGTGAGAGTTGGAAATAGCTTATTATAAAGCTGCTGCTGCTACTGCTGCTAAGTCGCTTCAGTCATGTCCGACTCTATGCGACCCCATAGACGGCAGCCCACCAGGCTCCCCTGTCCCTGGGATTCTCCAGGCAAGAACGCTGGAGTGGGTTGCCATTTCCTTCTCCAATGCATAAAAGTGAAAAGTGAAAGTGAAGTCACTCAGTCATGTCCGACTCCTAGCGACCCCATGGACTGCAGCCTACCAGGCTCTTCCATCCATGGGATACTCCAGGCAAAAGTACTGGAGTGGGGTGCCATTGCCTCCTCCATTATAAAGCTATACATACTAATATATACTAATTTTAGTATTCTAAATTTAATACTTTTAGTATTTTAATATTACTGTATTATATATACTAATATATGCTATTTGAGACAATATGATGTTGGTAGTTGGATGGACAAAATGACCAGAGATATAAAATAAAGACACCCTGCCCCAACACACATATTTATATGAAATTTTATTCTATGACAAGGTAGCACATTAAGTTATTGAAGAAAAGCAAGATGTTCAATGAAAGGTACTTGAAAAAGCGCTTATCCACATAAAGAAGATTATCAAAGCTATGCTGGGAAACCAACTGTCTAAAAACAAAATAAAACAAAAAAGCCCCGATTTGCACTGGTCTGTAGCATTTGACAATTCCCATAATACAAATACTCCACCCATGATTGAGTTTAATGGTTTTTCCAGTAGTCATGTATGGATGTGAGAGTTGGACTATAAAGAAAGTTGAGTGCTAAAGAATTGATGCTTTTGAACTGTGGTGTTGGAGAAGACTCTTGAGAGTCCTTTGGACGGCAAGGAGATCAAACCACTACATCCTAACGGAGATCAGTCCTGAGTGTTCATCGGAAGGACTGTTGTTTATGCTGAAACTCCAATACTTTGGCCACCTGATGCAAAGAACTGACTCATTTGAAAAGACCCTGGTGCTGGGAGAGATTGAAGGTGGGAGGAGGAGAGGAAGACAGAGGATGAGATGGCTGGATGGCATCACCAGCTCAATGGACATGAGTTTGAGTAGGCTCTGGGAGATAGTGAAGGACAGGGAAGCCTGGCGTGCTGCAGTCCATTGTGTTGCAAAGAGCTGGACATGACTGAGTGACTGAACAACAACAACCAACGTAAAGTCATCTGACTCAAATTCCTGAAAGGTTAACAATCACGTTTCCTGAGCTAGTATGAGTGCTGTAGCGCACCACTGACTTTCCTTCATACCCTGAAAAATGACAATGCTAGTTAGTCAGTTGTGTCCAAATTTTTTTGACCCTATGGACTGTAGCTCACCAGGATCCTCTGTCCATGGAGTTGTCCAGGAAAGAATACTGGAGTTGGTTGCCATTCCCTTCTCCCGTGGATCTTCCTCTCCTACATTACAGGCAGATTTTTTACCGTTTGAGCCACCAGGGAAGCCCACTTCACACTATTCACAAGAATCATTTCCATATAAGCTTCAAAGGGAAAAATAGAATTTTAATGTTCTTAGTAGGAAAAGATATCAGCATATCTTTAGTCTATGATATTTGGATAGTTTTCTTTTAAAAAGCACAACAAATATTGATTGTAAAAATAAAAGATTGATAAATTTAAATGTATTAAAATTAAGAACACTTTGATCATTAAAAATATACTGTGTATAAAGTAAAATTGAGAGATTTATAAATTTAGAGATTTATAACTGACATTAATAATGTGATTAATGATCAGAATTGTGTATATTTTTAAATATTACAAAAGTACTTAAAATATGCATTCTAATAAAACAGCGCAAATCATGTAAACACACTTTTACAAAAACAAAACTGACCAATAACATATGATGAAGTACTCAAGATATTTAGTAACCAAGGAAGAACAAATAAAGATCCCAATGTGATACCATCTTGTATCACTTTATTAAAAATTAAAAAGCCTGAGACTCAAATGCTAAAGAATATGGATCCATAGGGTCATTTTTCCATTGAAGACAGAAGTACAAATTGATATAATCACTGTGGCATTGTTTACCAAAGCTTAACATTCCTTTTCCTTAAGAAATATCAGATTTGATTCTAGATATATAGCCAGTAGAAATATACGTGAATATGTTCATACAAGTCCCCCAAAACCCATGATCAATTCTATTATCAGAAAAGTTTATTACCCAGCAGTCAAAATAAAAAACTATAGTCATGTACATTACTATGGATGAATCATATCACTATAACATCCAAGTAAGAAAAAGAAAAAAAGAGTCCATTTTTATAAAGTTAGAAATAATTAACATGTATACACTTACACATACACACAAGCATATACATACCATTTTCTGGAATATATAGAGATACAATGGAAGTCAATCAAGAGAATAATGAACACAGGTTTCCTAATTTTCTTGTCCAAGAAGGAGAGAAGGGACAGAGCAATGGACTGTAGGACCTACAAGTGTACATGTAGGTTATCTTCAAAGTACTTTGTTTTGTGTAGAGGTTTGGTAGTGCTTATTGTGTTATTATACATAACCAATTATACAAACAAATTATACAATTAAACAAAACAAAAAGATGTATCTAAAATTCTAAAGGGATAATACCAGGGTCACAGGAAAAACAGAAGGTACACCTGGCTGGAGTTTTGAAAATGATGTAACGAAGGAATTCCTTACAGAAAGGTGGACAACCCACAAAGGTACTGGATAACCCAGAGCTTACCCAGGTGAAAAGCAGTGACCACTGCTGAAAGATTGAGGAGACGGGAAAAGTAAATGGTGTTTTCAGAGCCCAGTGAATAAAGCCAGTACTTTACAGTGAGTAACACTCAATAAGGCCGGCAGTTATACAGAAGGACTCAGCCCTCTGAGAACCCTGCCAGAATGCCACTCAGTCAGGAGAGAAGCAAGGGAGTAAGTGGCCTGGCCTTTCCCTCTTGCTGCACTCAATTTTCCTGTCAGCATCTCCCTCCCTTTCTTGCTGGTTGTGCCAAACCAGAAGCCAGAGGGCAAAAAGAGCTGTGCCATGAGAAAGAGATTAAATGAACCTGGAGTGGAAAATAGATTATCTAATAACATTAACATGCATACAAATATACATATATTTTTAATTTATTTGGCTGTATTGGATCTTACACGTGACACTCAGGCTCTCTAGTTGTGGCACACAGGCTCTGGAGCATGTGGGCTCAGTGGTTCCTATGCCGCCGTGAGAGGGCTTGGCTGTTCTGCAACATGTGGGAATCTTAGTTTTTTGACCAGGGATCGAACCCACGTCCCCTGCATTACAAGGCAGATTGTTAACCATTGGACCACCAGGAAGTTCCCACACAAATATTCAAAGAAACATCCACCAACAATAACATGTCATGGGAAGAGATGTAAAGGAGTTTAAAATGTTCTAAGTAAGATTAGCCAAGGAAAAGAGTAAAGGTACAAATTAATTTTAGACTTTAATAAGTGAAAAAATATACATAATATTTGAAAAACTATTAAAATAATAAAAATAGTATAAAATTCCCCAAATTACATAGAGAATAAATAATTAATTTTTAAATTAATTTACATGAATGTACATTAAATGTAAAATTAACATTTAGTTTAATTTTAAAACTAAAAATTTTAAATCAATTTTTAAAAAAGAAAAGAAAAATAAAGCAAGTAACATAAAAGTATTTAGTAAGACAATAGATTTTAAACATAAATTTATAAATACATTATATTATATGTCAATAAAATAAGTGATCTAATTAGAGAAAATCTGTTAAGCTGTATAAGTAAATAAAACCCAATAGTGGACCATTTAATGTGTTTAGTTGCTCAGTCATGTCCAACTCTTTGCAACCCCATGGACTGTGGTCTTCCAGGCTCCTCTGTCCACGAGGATTCTCCAAGCAAGAATACTGGAGTGGGTTGCCAAACCCAAGGGATCTTCCCAACCCAGGGATCAAACTCAGGTCTCCTGCATTGTAGGTGGATTCTTTACCATCTGAGCCACCAGGGAAGCCCAAACAGACATGTAATACATACAGACACAGAGATTCTAAGTAAGAAGATGGAAGAATATATATTATAAAAATTCCAACCCAAAGAAAAGCTACTGTGGCTATAATTTATCAGATGAAGGCAAAAAGCATAGACATGAATAGGGACGTCTTATATGTGAAGTCAAGTGGGCCTTAGAAAGTATCACTACGAACAAAGCTAGTGGAGGTGATGGAATTCCAGTGGAGCTCTTTCAAATCCTGAAAGATGATGCTGAGAAAGTGCTGCACTCAATATGCCAGCACATTTGGAAAACTCAGCAGTGGCCACAGGACTGGAAAAGGTCAGTTTTCATTCCAATCCCAAAGAAAGGCAATGCCAAAGAAGGCTCAAACTACCGCACAATTGCACTCATCTCACATGCTAGTAAAGTAATGCTCAAAATTCTCCAAGCCAGGCTTCAGCAATACATGAACCGTGAACTTCCAGATGTTCAAGCTGGTTTTAGGAAAGGCAGAGGAACCAGAGACCAAATTGCCAACATCCGCTGGATCATGGAAAAAGCAAGCGAGTTCCAGAAAAACATCTATTTCTGCTTTATTGACTATGCCAAAGCCTTTAACTGTGGATCACAATAAACTGTGGACAATTCTGAAAGAGATGGGAATACCAGACCACCTGACCTGCCTCTTGAGAAATTTGTATGCAGGTCAGGAAGCAACAGTTAGAACTGGACATGGAGCAGTAGACTGGTTCCAAATAGGAAAAGGAGTACATCAAGGCTGTATATTGTCACCCTGCTTATTTAACTTATATGCAGAGTACATCATGAGAAATGCTGGGCTGGAAGAAGCACAAGCTGGAATCAAGATTGCCGGGAGAAATATCAATAACCTCAGACATGCAGAAGACACCACTCTTGTGGCAGAAGTGAAGAGGAACTAAAAATCCTCTTGATGAAGGTGAAAGAGAAGAATGAAAAAGTTGGCTTAAAACTCAACATTCAGAAAATGAAGATCATGGCTTCTGGTCCCATCACTTCATGGGAAATAGATGGGGAAACAGTGGAAACAGTATCAGACTTTATTTTTTTAAGCTCCAAAATCACTGCAGATGGTGACTGCAGCCATGAAATTAAAAGACGCTTATTCCTTGGAAGGAAAGTTATGACCAACCTAGATAGCATATTCAAAAGCAGAGACATTACTTTGCCAACAAAGGTTCATCTAGTCAAGGCTATGGTTTTTCCAGTGGTCCTGTATGGATGTGAGAGTTGGACTGTGAACAAAGCTAAGCGCTGAAGAATTGATGCTTTTGAACTGTGGTGTTGGAGAAGGCTCTTGAGAGTCCCTTGGACTGCAAGGAGATCCAACCAGTCCATTCTGAAGGAGATCAGCCCTGGGATTTCTTTGGAAGGACTGATGCTAAAGCTGAAACTCCAGTACTTTGGCCACCTCATGCCAAGAGTTGACTCATTGGAAAAGACTCTGATGCTGGGAGGGATTGGGGGCAGGAGGAGAAGGGGACGACAGAGGATGAGATGGCTGGATGGCATTGCTGACTCAATGGACGTGAGTCTGAGTGAACTCTGGGAGTTGGTGATAGACAGGGAGGCCTGGCATGCTGTGATTCATGGGGTCGCAAAAAGTTGGACACAACTGAGCGACTGAACTGAACTGAATAGTGATAACAAGTTCAATTCACAAGTAAGATAAAGCAATGTTAAATTGGCAAGTACATAATAGCCTTAGTAATGTAAGATAACCAACCAATAGAAAAATTAAGAAATGCACACCAAAATAAACTATAAGTCAAAGAAGGTATCACAATGAAAATTAGAAACTCTTTTTAATTGACTGAAAAAATAAAACTACTGTATTCAAACTTGTTGTTTAGTCGCTAAATTCATGTCCAACTCTTTGCAACCCAATGGACAGAAGCCTGTCAGGCTTCTCTATCCATGGGATTTCCCAGGCAAAAATGGAGTTACCATTTCCTTCTCTAGGGGATCTTGCTGACCCAGAGATTGAAATGGCATCTCTTGCATCTCCTGCATTGGCAGGTGGATTCTTTATTGCTGAGCACCCAGGGAAGCCCTATCCAAACTTGTAGATGTTGCTAAAGACATGCTTAGAAGGAAATTTATATCCTTAAATGAAGTGCATTAAAATTTATAGTTTGACAAATAAAAATATGTATTTCTTCTAAACAAGAAAAGAAGTGAAAATGGAGGAATAAAGAAATTGTACTCCACACCAGAGAAGAGAGATAAGAAGAAAAAGAGTATGCAGTTACCTCTGCAATAGTCCTCCCTTCTTAATATTACAATTACTGATTTTGACCCATGAGCCTGGCTGCCCAGAAAAAAGTGTACAGTCTTTATTTTTCCTTATAGTTAAGTGTGTTTATGTGACTAAACTCTGATCACTGAGGGTCCTCTAGTCTTTTGTCATTTTTCCTCCCCTTTCTCCATTTGAATCCTGGAATATGAATGTAATGGTTGGAATTCTGGCAGCCTTCTCTTATCAGGAGGCCAAGAGTCATAGTTCAGGGATGCTGGGGCAGTGAGCTGAAAGGAGCCTCTGTATCTCTCAACTCTGCTACCACGCCTACCCTGGATGAGCAGTTTATAATATCTGTTTATGTGAAAGAGAAATCCATTTCCATTTTGAGTATTTATTCTGGATTTTTCATGATGGGCACCAAACCTAATCCTAACTGATATAAGGACAAACAGAGCATAAAGTACATGAGTCATCGCAATAGAAGTAGAAATGTACTAAATATATGTGTTTAACAAAGACTCTTGTAATCAGAAACTCTTAGATTGGATTAAAAATATGAGAGTGATTTGCTCTTTAAAATCCAGACCTACAATGTCAGGACACTAGACAGTTGAAGGTAATAATTACTTCAATAAATAAAATTAATAGTTTTACAGGGAAAAGGCAAGGAGTCACAGATGCCTGAAATTTGGCCAGTGTTGTTTTGTCATAATCAGAAGGGGGAAATTCAAGAAAAAAGTTTGATTTTGAGAAAGGATAGTGAGTTCAATTGTGTGTGTGTGCATGCTCTGTCACTTAGTCGGGTCCACCTCTTTCTGACCCTCTGGACTGTATTCTGCCAGTTCCTCTGCCCATGGGATTATCCAGATCCAGGCAAGAATACTGGAGTGGGTTGTCATCTCCTCCTCTGCCTGACCCAGGGATTGAACTGAGTGTCCTGTATCTCCTGCACTGGTAAGCAGATTCTTTATCCACTGAGCCAGTGAGTTCAATCAGGGGGTCTTAAAATATGAACTAAGAGACTAGGTAGTTAACTTAATTGAGTGAAAATAGGCTGAACTAAATATTAGAGATAGGTTGGGTCTATGTTTAGTGCTGTGGTGCTCAAACTTGACTTTAACTCTGAATCACCTGATGGGTTCCTTAAAGCACAGATTATTGGGCCCTATCTCCAAAGATTCTGATTCAGTTGGTCTGAGATGGAACCTGAGAATTTGCATTTCTAAAAGTTTTCCAGGTGATGTGCATGTCTCTCCAACTCTGAACAACATGAGGAAATAGAGTTAGAGATGCTTCAGTGGTTCTGACAGCTGACCACACATTACAATTACCTGAGAAACTTTAAATGCATACCAATAGCTGGGCTCACGGAGAAGGCCACGGCACCCCACTCCAGTACTCTTGCCTGGAAAATCCCATGGGCAGAGGAGCCTGGTTGGCTGCAGTCCATGGGGTCGCTAAGAGTCGGACATGACTGGGCGACTTCACTTTCACTGTTCACTTTCATGCACTGGAGAAGGAAATGGCAACCCACTCCAGTGTTCTTGCCTGGAGAATCCCAGGGATGGGGGAGCCTGGTGGGCTGCCATCTATGGGGTTGCATGACTGAAGCGACTTAACAGCTGGGCTCAAACCCCTGTTATTGAATCAGAATCTCTTTTGTTTTGTTTTGAACTCCCTAGTTGATTCCAATGGGTAGGCAGGCTAAAATACTCTTTGAGTCTTCCGATGTTCAAGTTAAAATTTGTTTTTTTACGTAAATGTTTCTTTTCTTTTTTTTTCAATCATACTGCATGGTCCACATAAAACAAATATGCAGGCTCTCCATTTTCAAACCCAGCTATTTGACTAGATGTGACATGTAGCTCAGGTAACCAACAAGCAGCTGGAATGTATAGCCTGAAAGTTAAGTTGGGATTTTGGTTATAGATCTGGGTACATATAACTTTAAAATGTGGGAACGAATTAAAGGAAGCAAATTCAAACCAGGTTTGATGTTGTCCAGCTAAAATAATCATTTAAAAAATTAATGGCTTTCATAAACAGCATTATCTATTGCATTTTACTTTTGCAATTGAATGAATATACATTTATACTGAAACTGAAACTGAAAAGTTTTCAAGATGTCAAGCACCTGAGAAGTTTCTACGCCAAGGTCAGATGGGAGGGAGGCTTTCCTTTATTTGAATAGGAATATTTAGATTTTAACAATAAACCAGAACAACATGCAGAACACGTGATCAGTAACAGCTTGCACTATTTAGCAACCCTGAACTCGTGCTTACATTGATTATATATTGGGTTCCCATGACTGATGTAACAAATTACCATAAACTTTGTGGTTTAACACAGCACACTTTATTCTCTTAAAACTCTAGAGGTCAGAGTACTGAAATCAGTTTCACTGGTCAAGGTCAGAGGGATGGGTTGAGCCAGCACCCTCCAGAGATTCTGGAGAAAAATCCACTTCCCTGTATTTTCCAGTTTCTAGAACTGCATTCCTTGCATTCCCTGGCTCCTGGCCCCTTACTTGTCAAAGCTAGCAGCTTCAGTGACCAAACCACCTCCTGTTTCTGTGGTCAAATTGCCGTTGCCTCTTCCTTCTAAGGATACTTGGGATTGCATCTAAGACTCACCCTGACAATCCAAAATAAATAATTGCTCAAGATCCTTAATTAAATTACAGTTGTTACATTTCTCTTACCGTATAAAGTGACTTTCACAGCTTCCAGAGATATCTTTAGAAGTCATTATTCTGTCTGGGAAATTATATAAAATATAACAAAAAGAAATCACATGTTTCTTTTTATCATGCATAAATTGAGAATGGCAGAAATGACAGTAAAGTCAAAATTCAGCTATTTAGCTTTCCAAACACTGAGGCAAAAGTCAAAGGCAAATTGCAGATTTCAGCCAAATACTAAAAGTAAAGCACAATTTCTCAGCATACCTACAGATAGTACACAGGATTATAACCTGTTAACCTGTTTTTTAAAAAAATAATTTATAGCATAACACAAAAATTCCCCAAGTATTTGTTTACTTTTTTCACTAACCCAGGATTTATCTAAACCATTTAGTATTTTAAATTTTATATTATTCTAAAGATACTGATTGATAATTTAGACATATTTGATTGTTTCCTTAAAATAAATTTCTAGACATAGAATAAGGGTTGAGTATTTTTATAATTTAGTGCAGTTTGCCAAGCATTATTAAGCTCTGAGAAACTCTATAGGAAAAGGGTCATTTCTCTGCACCCTTCCATGTGCCAGGATTGGGAGTAAAAAAAAAAATACCCTTGACTTAAAAACGCTAACTTGTTGCTGTGCATTTTGCACTTATAATTTATATTTATTGGACGACATTTGAGTGGAGAGTACTCCCTGAGAAACTTTCTTTACCTACAACCATGATTTAACTCACTTCCCAGATTAACTTGCACCTCTGAATTTCCTTTGTAAGAATATTTTGACTGTATAATTTGTTTACAAATTCAAAACCAGGGAGAAAAGAACGTGTGGCATTAGAAGTTAAGTTACTGGTCATCTGGGGTGAGGAAGAAGGACATAGTGACAGAAAGGATGTACAAAGTAGACTCTGAGGTTCTAATATTCTTTATTTGACCCCAGTGGTGATTATTTTGTTTTGTTTCTTTCATGATTTTTGTTGAGATGTTACTACGAAAATGTTATGATTTTTGCAGCTTTCTATACATGTTATGGGCTTCCCAGGTGGCACTAGTGGTAAAGAACCGACCTGCCAGTGCTGGAGATATAAACGACATGAGTTTGATCTCTGGATCAGGAAGATCCCTTGGAGGAGGGCATGGCAACCCACTCCAGTATTCTTGCCTGGAGAATCTCCTGGACAGAGGAGCCTGGCGGGCTATGGTCCATAGGGTCTCAAAGAGTCAGACACGACAGAAGTGACTTAGCATGCATGTACACATATATGGCATATTTGACTCTAAAAAATTTTTAATAAAAATAAATTAAAAGAGAAAAAAATATGTAGACTCATGTCTACATACACTCAGTTTTGGAAACAATCTTCTCTGCTTACCAGTAGTCAAATCTCTTTGCTCCAAATTCTTATCATTCATGTGAACCTAGTATTTCAACAGCATGGTTGAATTAAATGTTATTTAAGTTGCTGATTTATTAGGAGGAAAGGGCAATTGATTTCTATGAAAACAAAACTGAGTGTTATGTAAACACTCAATCTTGTCAAATTATGAAACATGCTGGCATACTAACAATCTATACATAAGAAAATTGTAAAAAAAACGAGAAAATGTATAAAACTCTCAAAGTAGTCTGCATGCAGATTGCCTCAAAGATGTCTTTAATGGCTTTAAACTTCTTTCTGCATTTTGAGGAAACAAAAACAATGTGAACACTATTCGTGCAAGGTTATTTCAAGCTCGAGCAGCAGACCCAGCTCTAAGAAATGGATTTGGCCTGTGAAGTTCAGCAAAAATCTACTTAAACTAAAACAGTCTTATAAAGGCTTTAATCTAATGTTTCTTTTAGTTACCCTTCTAATTAGTTAGTGTCCTGGTTGTATCAGGTAAGAGGGGCATCTGCCATTTTAGTAACACAAGACAAAGAGAAAACAGTTGATAGGATATATGAGGAGCAGGAGAAATCAAAGGTTAAAAAATAAAACCTTGCTAATGGGCAAAGGATGTCAGATGAACAGAAATTAGCCCACAAAAAGATATGTTCACACACTCTAATGCTTCTTCCACCTCCCTTTATAATACCAACTTGCCAGTCAAGCACAGATTCTCTCATCACATAACAAGAGCCACTTTTTTTCCAAATTATTAAAAGCCAAACAGGCATGTGAACCCATGTGGTGTCTGTTGAAACTGCAGTGATCAAAAGCAAAGGGACATATCCATCGCTGGGTTAACCACCCAGCGGACTCACCCTGTGATGCTGAAGGCGACACTGAAGAGTCAGGGACAGCAGATGTCACTAAGCAAAGCAAGTTCAGCTCCAACAGATCGATTCTGGATTTTGAAATCAGAAAATGTGAAGATCAGCAATTTTTTATTTCACCATTTATAACCAATGTGTGGTTATTTCACCACATATAACCATTATGTGTGTTAAATGTGCATGTTTTTTATTTCAGTTACTCATGTGACTGCGAGAAGCTTAGGCCCCAATAGCTTTTCAGCGACTAAGGCTTGAGTTTTAGAGGAGTTTTAGAGAGATTCCTTATACTATGAGATAGCAGTTTCAGCCATGGTTGGAGACCTAGTCTGTATGGTTCTTGGGATAATGACAGTTTTCACCAAGGACTAAAAGAAGTCAGATTTAAAAGAAAATTAAATTATGCTCCTCTTCCCACCCCTTCACAGGTGTGTGTGTGTAATTTAACTTGCCCCTAAGAAGGAAAGGATGATTAAACATACTTCATCTATGACTCCCAAGTTTAATTTCCAGCCCATCCTGTGCTGCATAAGCCTGCTAAAATATACAATATATATTGTACATAAAAATATACAAGCTTTGACCCAGTCTTGAAGTGGGGCTTCCTTGTCCCTGAGTTTTCACCAAAGCCATTTTCCCTTTGTAAAGGAGGGAAATGATCTCCTCAGCCTTTCACCCATGCAAACACTCCTAAGAACATACTATTCTACAAGACAAATTCTAGGAGATGGGTGATATAAATACTTATTTCAGAAGCAGAGATCTCAGGCTCTGTGGTTTCTGGATAAGAAAGATCTGCCCTTCAAGAAAGATTAAGGTGGGAGAGTTCCTGATCCTCTAATCACAATTCTTTTCTCATAGAAGATACTCGGTAAATATTTGTAAAAATTTAATGGGCAGGTGTGGTAACCTGTTTCATAGCTGTTCCTTTTACCTACATTCTGTAATATCTGGCATAAAGGGACCTATTCTTATGCAATTATTCAATAAAATATGATTAAGAATGAGCATATAAATAGTGAGATGACACAGCAAGTGTGCTGTGAAGCACTGAGCTTTGACTGCCTGGACAAGTGTTTGACTCCACAAACAACTGCAAAGCTGAGAGCAGAAGAAAGTAGCAAAACACAGCTGTCTGGGCCTGGCCAGAGCACCACTCTGTGAGTTATGTAACAGCTGTTGTGTAATTGTGCATTTAATTCAAAACACATTTTTAAGAGAGAAAACAATTAGATTTTTCAAAAAGAATGAAATTGTGAGTGAGGGGGATAGGGAGAGAGAGAAAAAAACAATGAAACAGCACAGAAGTTTCTGTCTAGTCTTCAAGCAGAGGCACAGTGGAGGCAAGGACCTCAGGGATGGTTGTCTTAGCATCTAGGGGCCTGACCTATGAACTGAATCTGTTTTTGTAAATAAAATTGTATTGCAAAGTGTATTATGGTATTGGTTGACTGTAGAGTTGAGTAAATCAAAACAGAAACTATGTGGCCTAGAAAACAATCTTTCTCTCTTTACAGAAAAAAAGTTTGCTGACCCCCATCTTAGACAAATAAAAGGCTACGCTTGAGGGCCTGTGAGGGTGACGACTCAGAGAACAAAACAGCCGACTCTCGAGCCCATCTGGGAACGCTCTTATGGAGAGGAGGACAAGGAGAATAAATTAGAATAAGAACCAAGGTTTTGGTGTCACACTGGCCTGAAATGAAATTTTGCTTTTGTACTTATAAGATTGGTGTTCGTAAACAAGCTATTTTATGTCTGTAAAGTGGGGAACCCAGTGAGGGCGGAAAGAGAAAGTACGGTTCCTGCCCCTGATTAGGAGTAACTATTCAACAAACCTTAGCTTCCCTACTTAAATCCCATATTTGGAAAAGCTGGCGCTTTTCACTGGAAGAAATAATTATTACTCTTAATTCTTGGTAATTGATTAAAAGCACCCAACGTTTTCCATCTTGTTCTGACTGTAACTTTTGCTAGACTTTTGATAAAATAAACTTTTATACTTAAAAATGGGAGTAGTACAGTTAAAATTTGTCCTTTTTGAATGTTCCCAACTTGAAACATTAATCTCATTTTAAGAACCTATATTACTCAAGAGTCCTGTTTAAATTCACTCTTGGTACAATTGCCTGCGTCAGTGATTGATAAATACCAGCCAACTTCCAAAACCAGAGGTTACTTTCATTTTAAGCAAGTTTTAGCAGACGATATTGCCATTTGCTATTGTGGTGAGTGTGTGACAGCACAGTCTGAGTTCCCTAAAAAATCCTGCTGACATTTCTGTTCCCACATATAAAAGATAATTTAGATAAAGACCATTTAAATAAAGATAAAGATAATTTAAATAAAGATAATTTAGAGTTCCTGAAATCCTAGTAGGTCTGCTTACCAAGCACTGAACTACATTTGATGGGTATGATTCTTTTATAGTGGCCTTGGGGTAGGGTCTCTAGAGGGGACCTAACGAAAAGCACCCTGCTTTTCTGGGACATGGACAGATTAGCCGATAGCACTGTCCTAAAGACACCTGGCCAGGATCCTTCCCTCACTCGCCTCTGCAAAGAACAAGTGCCCTTTGAGATTCCTTTTCAATCCTCGAATTCTCTGATTCCAAGTCTGTCAGAACACAGAAAGTTTCACAGTAACATAAAAAGCACGAAAAGCCAAAAAAATAATAACTGGCCTTAGTGGCCAGAGCAGCTGTGCTTCCTACACTTATCACAGGTTTCGGCTTTGTAAATTAATTCGTCTGCAAATAGTGCCCTGACTCCGGACGCAGCTTCAATACTGGAGCACTGGTTTCTTAAGGATTTAAGTTTAAAGTCAAGGGCTTCCTGCTCTAGGTGTTACAAATAAGTAGTGTCGTTTTCTTTTTGCTCAGAGTTTGTTCATCCAATCATATCCCAGTATGCAAATAAACCTTAGCCCAAGCAGATAAAAAGGAACAAATAAAGCCAAGTGCTCTATCAGAACCAAATCGCTGAGCCTGTCACCTGTGTTCCAGGAGCGGAACCAGCAATGTCGTCCTCAGCCATGCCAGACGTACCTGCCCCACTCACCAATTTGCAGTTTAAATATACTAAGGTTAGTACAACTTCTGCTTGCTGCTTTGCCTCAGCTTTATAAAAACTACATTTATTTAAAGCACAAAAGGTCAATTTAAGTAAACTGGTGTAGAGAGCCCTTTGCAAATATAAAAATAAAAGGCTTGCAAAATGCAGGTCTGGGTTTAGTGTCTTGATCACATAATGAATTCTAAATTGTATCAGGCAACTTTTCAGAAATTTATTTCTTAAAATATTTCTAAGTAAAAGGAATGCTCTTCACTGTAATAGGTTCTTGTGCCAGGATTCAGTGGACTTTACTAAGCAGTTCTATTAACTTTAGGCAGAGTACCCAGCATATACAAGAGAGGCAAATACTTACTAGAGAAACTTACTGGAAACAGGCAAACAAATGGGAAATCATTTTTTTTTTTAAAGGAAAATAAAAAAGAGAGAGAGAAACAGAGTATAGTGAAGTAAAACAGAGCATACTGAAGTAACATGATTTTTATATATGTCAAATGAGTGTTGAAATTGAAAGACCTGAATCTGATAATTGGATGAAGGAAAACTCCAGTTACAAAAAACTACATGGTCCTTGCATTATTTAGCATATTTGGGAAAAGAAAGCCTTCTTATTTATTTCTCAGCCAAATTTGTTGCCATTGGAGCCGGCATGTAATTGTTAGCTAATAAATATTTAGAGAAAAAAGAGCAGGAGCCAGACCCAGACTTAAAAATCCACAGTTAGGGAGAAGGAGGAAATGGATCCTATTTAAGTCAATCAAGAGTATCTCTGAACTTCGCCAGTTTCACACTATTACATTCCTGCTTTTTAGTCAGAGCCTAGAACTTTCAGAGAAACAAATAACAAAACCAATCTAACCAAGATCATTTAAGAAGTGAGCTTTATGGTGTGGTGCAGAAAGGAAAGTAAGAAAGGAACTATTCCCACTCAGGGAGAGCCACTTTGCTGTCTGACTTAACCAAGGAAATTCCAAGAGCACTGTAAGTTAATGATAAAGTCCTGCTATTATTGTTTCCTTACTTGTAACCATGGATGGTTTTGAAATTCTCGTCTGTTAAATTTTCATTTTCATAAGCACAACAAATGAGGAAGTTGTTCAGCTGACTGGCTCTTTTCCATAGAAAAGTGTCTGCAGAGATCAGATTGTGCCTTTAACATGGTTGACCAACAGTTATAAAGTGTATTAAAGTATTAGTTTTACAAGGTTTTATTAAAAGGGAAAATATTTTTTTGTCCGTTTGATTTTATTCCAAATGGGAACATGAAAAATGTGATGAGACTATACCCTCCAAAGATTTTGCACTTGGCAAAAGCACGCCTAACAGATAACAAGACTCCAGTTTTCCCAACTTTCTGTTTGTCACTTGCAAGATATTTCAGTCCAAAGTAAATACATTTAAAAATGCATTCGTTTTATAAAGATCAAAACCACTGGCAATGATTGAGTTATCTATCCCCTTACTATTATAACATAGTTTTGTTTTGTTTTTCCCCATGATACTGGGAAGATATTTTGATAGTCTGAATGTCACATTTTCTGGTAGTCTGAATGTCACATCTTTTAAAAATTTGGTTTGCAAAAGTTTGAAGTCTTCCTTGTCTGTGAATTTCCAGCAAACTCTAACATGAAATATTCTTTCTACTGAACTAAGCTTCATTAAGTAGTTATTAATTAAACATGTGAGAAACAGTAGTGGACAAATGAGATAGTCCTCAAAATATAGATACAAACACAGATCTAGTGATTCTTTAACATATAGAGATGATTTTAAGATTAATATAGCCTGTTCATTTAAAAGTCATTACACAAGAACACCCTCTAGGGAAACTAACTGACCTAAGTGCTCAAAAGGAGGCAAGATTCCAAGAGCAGGAATTTGCTCTTGCATATAAGAACTTTTCTGGGTAAAAATACCCAATGCAAGCAAGTCAGTGAATTTCGATTGCTCACACATCTTCTCTATAAATCTGTTCTGCTCAGATAGCATTTTATTGTCTGATTTATTGGTTACAGCATTTTCACACTTGGGAGGACACCAGTTATGTATGTAATTAAATCTAAATGGGTGAGCTTTTTCAAATGCCTTTGCATTTTCTTTTTACTGTGCCTAACTGAAGAACTGTATTGGATTTGCACTTGCAAGAGGAGTTGGAAAAAGATGGTTATTAGCTAACTTTCCTGCTTGCAAACAAAATAAGGGATTTTATAGTGTCTGAGAAATTACCTTCTATAGCAAGCCCCTAAACTACGTTATTTTTCTTGCACTATTTTAGTGTTCATGTTTATTATCATTAGAATATGTTGGTTGTTGGAGCAAGGTGGAGGAAAGAGACAAGCAAGACTGAGTAACAAAAAACTATTGCAACTACAGTAGAAGATCTATACATGCTCTCAAGCTTGAGACTGCTTCTAGTCCAAACAAAAGATCTCATTGATGCCTAACTTTCATGACTTTACAGTCTACTTTGTTTTTTAAGGTGCATAAAACAGAGATCCCAGTTTAAGAAATACTTTATAAAATGATACCAAAGTTTTTGGAATTTAAAATCTCAGTAACATCAGTATAAGTGCACTCAAACTCAGAGTCTGTCCCTATCCTCATATCCGTGCCCTGCCCCCCACCCCATTTCCAGTTCTAAACAAACTCTCTCTCTGCCAGCTCTCTGCTCATCCTTTTAAAGGATGAGGTTCTTCGGAAATTGTGTGATCTTTGGGAAAACTACATTACCTCTCTCTGCCTTGGTTTCCTTACATGTGAAATGGGAATTCTTAAGGTTGAAGTAAGCATTACATGCATTTAATGTATATGAAGTCCTTTAAATAGTACCTGACACATGGGAAGTGATTGATTAACATTAGCCATCTTAGTCCGATTTATTTTTCTGAATTCTATCCAATTTTCCAGGACCTTCTTTTACTCAGCCTTTCCTAGATCTGTTTCCCACAAGGGTTCTTCTCACTTCATTGTCATCCCCTAGCTTTTCTGTCACTCTTTCTTGCACAGTCATGCCCCACCTGACAAGGATTTCATTGGAACTAAGTTCCAAGGGTTTATCCTGGATTTCAGGGATCAAGAACTTTCTCTTACAGGATTTGGTATCTTTGTTTTCCATTCTCCCTTTACAACACTATTTTCTACCTTAAAGACAAATAGAAAATTCAAGAAGAAAGCTTTCTCAGACAGGAATCAAACCCCCAAATATTTAGTTTGACTCTTAAATGTAACTCATTCAATAATGAATGACTTATTCATGCTAGAAAAGATCTTCATTGGCTAATGACATTTCACATACCCACACAGACACTCACACAGACAGGAAATATAGTTAAGTTTCATTGTGTTTACTCTGTGCCAATGACTGTTTTAGTTATTTATGATGGTTTTATTTTCTCTTTATAATAACCCTATGAGGATGTTACTATTCCTGCTTTGTATTTGAGGAGACTGAAGAATAGAGTGGCAAAGTAACTTTCCTTAAGTTACACAGCCAGTAAATGACAAAGCTAGACTTGGAATGCTGGCAGCTTCAGCCCTCACCCCAAGTGACTCGTCTAAGACCAGTATCACTACTTTGGGACATGGAGTTGCTGGCATCCTAGTCTATCTTTATTCTGACTTTCATTTGTCCAGTCCTGATTACTGGAGGGGACATGCCTATGAGCCTTTCCAGCTGTTGCTCAGCTGTTTCCAGGCCAACAGGAGGAAGTTTGCCACCAATTTAGAAAAAGTGGAGAACAATAAGAAAGGTTGGAAACAAACAGACTTTCCAATTTGATTGAAAAGGTGGGGTTTGAGCTGGGAGAGGCTGTGATGTAGAAGACTATGACACAGGTGTGCAATTCCTGTGAGAACTGTATTTCTTCAACTCCTAGGGAATAATAAAATTATAAATTTGTTTTTATAATAAAATAATAAATTTTGGAGGAGGCTATATTTCCCCAGCTTTCTGGTATTATCACTTAACCCATGTAGGTTAAATATATGTTTTTGATAAAGAAGGTTTATGAATCATTGAATACTATGTGCTAGGCACAATTTAAAGTGTGTGTGTGTGTGTCTGTGTGTGTCTGTGTGTGTGTGTGTTTCATCATCATCTCCCTTTAAATTCTTAAAACAAACAAATTCAGGCCACATGCATTTCCAAATATCCCATTCTTTTCACTCGTTTCTCCTTTTTTCCCTTCCTCTCTCTCTCATTTTATATCCCTTTATTTACCAAATCATCGAATTGTTCTTATGATAGTTCTTATGATATCAGAAAGCAAGAATGATTCTTGCCTCGTGGAGCTTGTATTCCTGGAGGGGGTAGGAAGAAAACTAAAAAGAAGAAAACTGAAAGCTGAGACAATATGAGGAGAAGAGCTTTCTTTGGATGAGGTGTCAGGGAAAGGCTCTTTAGGAAGGGGACAGTTAAGGGAAGTCTGAGGGAGGCAGACATAAGGTGGCCATGGAATTGAGGAAACAAAGACCCAGGGTAAGAACAGCAGCAGGGACATCTGTGGACAAGGGCATCGTATATTCAAGGAACTATCCAAAGGCGACCATGGTTGGAATGAAGTGAGGAAGAGAGAGCATGGATAAGGCTGGAGATGAGGCTGCTGCCAGACTGCCTGATGGGTTTCATTGGAGCAAACCACTGAGGGGTGCTTAGAACAGGACAGGACCTAGGTTCAAGACAAAGACGACTGTGCTGTGCCACTGCTTTCATTTGGGAGATCGTTTAGCTCCCCTCTGACTGACGGAATATTTTGTTTGCTCTTGGCTGGGAAGCAGTTGAATACACAGCGGGATGGCTGCAAGGTGAGGTAGCTTAACAAGATAAGTCCGGCTTCGATTTCCAGCTCTTCTACTTATTTAATGATATGACCTTGGCCAAGCTTCTAAGCTCCTTGACTTTCAGTTCCTTTGTCTGTAAATTAGGAATAATAATGACTACCTTGGAAAGTGGCTGTGAGAATTAGGGTAATTTGTGGAAAGTGCCTGGCACTTACTTATTAGTTCCTTGGTCCAGGCTCTTTTTAACCCTCTCCTTCCCAAGATGATTCCTAGAATTCTAAAAACTTTCAGTTGCCAATGTAAGCAAATCAAATGCTCGCACTGCTTGTCACAGTTCAAAACTACATTCATCTGTTGGTCTCATTTGAAGTTCATAATTAACTGTCAGGAAGGAGATAGGGAAGATGTCTCATTTTAAGGCTGAGGAACCTGAGCTTAGATAGCTTAAGTGACTTGTTCAAGGTCACACAGCTTTTAAGAGGCAAAGACAGAATGAGCTGAATCTTCTCATTTCAGATCTGATTCTTTTCCACGAGAGTTCATTTTTTCCCCTCAACACTGAAAATAGCAGTATTTAATATTTGAATCTCATTAGATTGTCTCTAACAAGTGCTTTTGCACCTGTTACTTAATTTGTATCATTCATTCCTTACTCTGACTGAGAGAATGGCAATTTGGATGATAAGAGAAGAGAGATGATTTGGACATCAGATCCCTAAACAGGTGGACTGGTAGAAAGAAGATACTCCAGAGCAGTATAATCTCAAATTTAATTATGTAAGTGACACTTACAGACCATATTGAAATGCAAATTCCAATGCTGTAGGTCTGAGGTGAGATCTGGTATTCTGGATTTCTAATAGACTTCTAGGATTTGTTGATGCTACTTAAAGCATGGTTTATTGACCAGCAGCAATTGTCGAAAAGCATTGAGTCAGCGTTATAACTTTGCCTACACGGTGGTCACCATTGAATTAGGGACCTGACGTGCTGTTTCTCCCAGAAAGTGGCTGTCACACTTTCTGGGAGAAATAGGAAAGTCCACTCACACCCAGCCAGGTCAGAAGTATTTATTTTCTCCTTCAGAAAGTGCCAAGTCCTGCAAGAACTAGATCATGGCCACGAGCCAGTGATGGAACCAACTTTGATTTTTTTCCTGGGATATAAACCTTCTTTAAGAATGTAATATTTAACTCATCTCTGAAGACTGTGTCTTGGCAAACTGTTTTGTTCTCAGACACCTGATTAGCTTTAAGAAAATCTTATCAACAAAATCCTAAAGTAAATAGCACATTGCCTAAAAGAGGATGTTATTCCCATTTCGTAAGAGCTCTCAGAACCAGTGTTCACAGGGTTTCCTTAAACTGGACTTCACATATTTGTCATTAACTACTTGCCAGAATAAGGGGGTGGGGTGAGAAAAACTCTTGAAGAGTATGAGAAACAACTCATTTGAAGAGCAACCCAAAGTTAGATTAGTATCTCTAAAATGGCCTGGGTAATCTATGGGATGATATAACACAGAGCAGCATAAAAGAACCCTCCTGGGAATACTAGCATTGATAAAATGGCCATGCACTTCTCTTAAAGTGGCAATTATCTAGCATAGAGTGGTGGTGGTTTGGGTATTCATGATGCTATTATAATTGTGGCCAAATGCGTTATACGTTTATTAGATTGAAGTGGCCATATTGAGCCCTGTTCCAAAAAATATGAGCAATAATTACTTCATTATTAAACATTTAATTAAGAGCCACTGCTAATAAGCAAATCAGAAAAGTAAATTTTTGTGTAAACTGTATTTCATCATAGTGATACATTTTGAGTATATATGTGCGCGAGTAT
Organism: Bos indicus; assembly: GCF_029378745.1. Lineage (NCBI taxonomy): Eukaryota > Metazoa > Chordata > Mammalia > Artiodactyla > Bovidae > Bos > Bos indicus. The sequence continues at coordinate 49,045,137 of NC_091767.1, read as the reverse complement.
GTAAGTGTGTGTGAGTCTGTCTGTCAAAAGTTCCCACAAATACCAGCATTGCTTGCAAGGTGTGTAAAATGTTGCTAATATTTGACTTTCTGATATTATAATATCTATACCTGATGCCTTTATTGTAATGTTGGAATTATTAATGTGAATTTCTTGACTGGGCGTTTGCATAAACATCACACTTCTTAAAATTTTATCTGAACAACTCTCTCCCTCACCTTGAGTCCATTAACTGACCACTTCCACTGCTCTCCGAATACTTTTTCAGAAGTCAAAGAAATGTAAATATCAAACGGCTGAATTATGCTCTACATTTGGCACTTTCTTTAGAAGGAAGGTATATATGCAAGCAATTATATTTTGGGTCTTAGTATTGTTAAGTATTAAATATTTACAGAACTTTCTAGTGCTTCTGCAGCTTACTTCTGATATAGGGTATACATAATGTATGGAAATTATTGATGAGTATTTTTGTCAGCTGTGGGACAAAATGATGATGTGGCTCAAATCAGAAAAGCTTCAGCATCTTTTCTTTTTCCCTGATTGAGTTGAAAAGGATGAAAAGGCTCTTCCAAAGACAAGTAAGAAAAGAGTATACACTTATGTTACTGAACTCAGAGTATAATATAAAACAGAAATGAAAAGGAAAAACTTTATTTCTCCTACTTTTGTTTTGGCCACCCTCTCATTTTATTTTCATTCTTTTGACTGCAGTTAAGCATTTTCCTCCCATCTGTTATTTCCTTCTTAATTTCCTTTTGGATTTTTTTTTTTTTTTTTTTTAACTTTGAGTCTCAACATTTTGCTTTGCTGCCTCAGGGTTTGGGTTAAAAATAATTGCCAGAAGATCTAGCTTTGTTACTTTAAAATGTTTAACACCCCCACCTGACTTTTGCTTAGTCTCTCTCTCTCATTAGCTCCCATCTTGGTTCTTTCTCCCTGCCCCACTCCCCACCCTCCGGGTCTTTGGTACATTTTTGTTTCCTAATGCGGGGGAAAAGTTAACACATTTACAACATGCAGCACTTCCTATACATTTTCAACTGTACCCATTATTCCACGTGGCCGAGACTCAGGGTGTCCGGTTTGGAATTTCACACAGGTGACATAAAATGGAGAATCCCTTCACCCTTCCTCACTCTTGGCATGACTTAAAAGAGATTCTTTGTGCGTTGAAAATGTGATCTGTTAAAATCTCTCTGCCACCAAGACAGCGCTGGCTTCTCTTACTGCATCCAGAGCTGCTGGCCCAGTTGCAGTCCTGCATAGATCAGATGAATTTGGGGCACCCCAAGAGACTTCTGGAGGGAATCAGGGCTTCTCTTTTAAGCCAATGGATTTCAAAATCTCAGCAGATAAGGCTAATAGGTTTTATTTGCCTATTAGACAAATCTAACTTCATCTAAACCAGTCATATTTTGAGGAAAGTGCCTATTTATTTAGAATTGTAGCTTTATACCAAACACACTAAGATATACGAACTTTTCCTCAGGAAAGGCTTTCTTTCATTCAAAATTATGACTTATTCTTGGACACTAAACTACATTCAGGAAACAGCCATTTTCTTTTTTTAAATCAAACTTTATATAATGTATCTCTTACAATCTGACATATCTAAAATTTAAAGAGTAAAAATCAATTATTAAGTTGCCTCAACATTTCCATTGATTGTTTCCCCAAGTAAGAAGCACTTGAAGTTTAAGAGTATGCCTAGGCATCTATAATTTCCCATCAGTATTGTGAACTTGGAGTCTACTGCACATATATATTATTCAAAAGTATCCTGAGTCCAAACTTCATAATTAGAATATAGTTAATATAGTGGTTAAATAGGATCCAGTAATTGTTTTTTACTTTTATAGCATGATCCCTTTCCCTCCAAACTTGCTAAAGGCAAATAGCAAATGGAAAATGAAGTTGTAATCAGGATAGATCATTTCAACAGACCTAAAATGGTTTTATAATCATTTTAGTAAACATCTATTAACCTATACATCTCCATATAACCATTTTATATAACTATAGGAAGGATGATTATTCAAAAACATTCAGCTACACAGTTGGCTGTAAGGCATATATAAACTGAATAAAATTAAAACAGAGAACAAGATGATCAAGATAGTGCCTACCAATAAATTCTCCACAGCTAAGGGGAAGAAAAGGATAGTACAATGCCAGATTCTTTCATCTCATTATCTGTGCCGAATTTTGTTTTCATACTCAAAGGCTTGCTGTTTGGGGGAGAATGTATATCACTGATAATTTACAGACTATGTTGATACATCACTCTTCTCTAAAGCCCTAAGACCTCATGCCTGGAATGTTTAAATGGTGTCTAGGCTAATCCCTTGGACTCTGTTGTTGTTGTTGTTGTTGTTTAGTCACTAAGTCTATCTTGTCGGAAACTTTTGTGACCCTGTGGACCATAGTCCGTGAGGCCTCTCTGTCCATGTGATTTCCCAGATAAGAATACTAGAGTGGGTTCTTATTTCCTTCTCCAAGGGATCTTCCCAGACCAGGGATTGAACCTGTGTCTCCTGCACTGGCAGGCAGATTCTTTACTGTTGAGCCACCAGAGAAGCCTGACTGTTTGCTCTATCTCAAATCCATTTTTGGTACGTTAAAATCAGTATTTCTAAAACATCCATATGATCCTGTCACTGTCTTATAACATCCAGGATAAAGTAACTTGGGTGTCAAAATCCATCACTAACTGGTTTCATTTTCACTGTTGGAATTTATCTAAGACTTGTTTCCATTGGAATTCTCTGCTTGGGGCTGATTTCTTGACTGTCCAAATATCCCAAGAGGGTTCCCTCTCTCTGCTCCTTGTTTTCCTTCTTTCTACCAATTCAGTCCAAATTTTCAAGGTTGGATTCTTCCAGGCCATGCTCCTTTCTTCTATGAGTTTCTCTGTGCAACTTACTAATTAAAGCACTGCTTTGGTCATTGTACTCTACAATCTTCAATTCTTTACTGACTGATCATGATATAAATATACTCTCCTTTTAGATCATAGTCACTTGGAAGCAGGGCCATAGCTCACTAATCTTCCATGTTTCCCTATTACCAACAGAGTATTTCTCAGGCGTCTACTCATTATTTGACTAACACTTTTCTGATAAAACAAAAATAATGATTTTGTGTCATATGAGTATAAGCACAAATTCGAACAAAAATTAAGTTCACTGTATTCCCCTATATTAAAGATGGAAACTGAATAATGCAGAGTAATTGCTGGTAATTTGAGATCATCTGCCACTGATCTCTTTAGTAGCCTGGAGGAGGATAGATAAACTTCTGTTCTTACTTTAATGTTCACTTACAAAATATTCACTGACTTTAGTCTGAAAAGGGAGTTTTATGTACAGTTTAAATACAAGAGTCTGATAATGAAAATAGATAGTACATACATATTATAATGGTTCTTTCACCAAAGAGAATGTATGAAGGGATTAAAATAATTTGTAATACACTGGGATGACCCTGAAGGATGGGATAGGGAGGGAGATGAGAGGAGGGTTCAGGATGGGGAACACATGTACACCCATGGCTGATTCATGTCAATGTATGGCAAAAACCACTACAATACTGTAAAGTAATTAGCCTCCAATTAAAATAAATTTAAAAAAAGTAAGTTGTAATATATTGAGAGCATATTATTGAAGAGTTGAAACCACAAATTATCAGTGTAAGAGGACTTAGGTGAGAGATGATAAGCTTCACCACGGGCCTAACAAAATATAATACATTCTGTACCTTCTTTTTATTAGAGTTTTGGTGAAATTGCACTGTGGAAGGGTGGAACTCTGGGCATATTTCTGACAGGGGGAGACTTTGTGCTCTCTTAGTTTAGAGATACAAAATTGGAGGAGGTCATACTATCTTTAGAGCAGAGAAAATGCAGAATTAGAAGTTTGCAAGGCTGGCTAAAGAATATAGGACAAATAACATGATGTCTTTAGTTTCTGTTTGTTAGCTGATGAGCTGATGTGTAGATAGCTAGCTTTAATTCAAAACAAAACATAATAAGTAATTTATTAGTAGGATATTAAAATGCTATGTTAGGAAACAGGGAAAAAAGAGGTTAAATCCAACTGGACCAACTAGTGAAATCCTCAGGAGGAAATGACATTTTAAAAGAGCTTGAAGTATGAGGAGAAGAAAATAATGAAACTCCAGTCTGATAAACAGTGTAGAATGAGGCTGAAACAAAGGGGAAAGAGTGGGAAAAAGGTTGGAAAATGATCTTGGGGCCAAGTGGTGAGACACCTCGAACACCATGCTGAGGAGTTTGAGAAGGGAGAACAACCCACATGTTCTGAGAAGGTGACACAATTTGAACTGGTTTTTCTTGGGAAGATTATAACAAGATGAAAAATCAATTAGGCAGAGACAGGGGGCAGGGAGAATAGGGAAAGTTTTTTTGTTTTTTTTTTTGCAAGATAGTATAGAGTGAGTAAGTGAGCGAAAGTCACTCAGTCATGTCCAACTGTTTGCGAGCCCACGGACTATACAGTCCACGGAATTCTCCAGGCCAGAATACTGGAGTGGGTAGACTTTCCCTTCTCCGGATAGCATAGAACACAGTGATAAAAAAGGATGAGTAGGGGTTCTGTGTGTCTTTAACAGAAGAGGGAAGGGGTGTGTGTGTGTGAGAGAGAGAGAATGCAAGAACAAGTTTTAGAACCTTAGTTTGAAGTGAGAGCAGTGTAAAGCTAGAAATGACAACGAGCTGAACTTGGGACAGTTTGATTAAGGTGCTTCCCAGTGATCTCTTGGGGGAAAAATAGGACTAAAGACATAGGAAAGAAAACACTGTAAACTTGAAGAATATGAACTGTAAAGCCTGCAATAACTTCAGGGAAAAAAAGATAACATATAGTGAAGGACTCTTTGGCAAACATATCAAAATTTACACATTCAGCCTAGTAGTCATTTCTTTCAAAGCAGTCAATTTTAGGTATCTACACTTGTTTCAACTATTTGTACGAGATTAAGATTTGTTGTTAGGCCCAAAAAGGAAGAATTTTCCTTCAAATTTGCCTTTAGAACTTAGAACAAATTATTTTTAATATCTTTGTTATCAAAAGGTAATAAATGTTTATCCTTTGAAAGTAGATTTGGTTTTCACAAGTAGGCTAAAATCATTTAAACTTCATCTAGGGTATAAAGTGGGTAAGCAATCAGAGCAAGGCTTCTATGCGCAATTAAGCTGTGACTGTAAGTTGATGGTATTTTCTTGTTCATCATAAATTTCCTCTAACCTTTCAGTATCTAAAGATAAATTTCATTGAATATTTAAATCTTATCTTTACAATAATGGTATAACAGTTTTTTATTTCTCCCTCAGCCATCTTTTAAAAATGAATTTTATCATTAAATAAAATATTGTAAATAAAAAAAAATAATAATAGCTACAATGCTGATTCACTCCAAAAGATGTTGAGCAAGTCAGTAGTTGTAATCTAAATTTATTTTTCTTTAAGTTCAACTAAGAAGTTTATATTTTTTTCCTAGAGGCTAATAGGAATTTTATGGTCTTTGTCTGTATTATATTACCCCATCAGAGAAACAAGGATTTTCTCGATACTTCTATCTTTCTCAAACTTCCATATTTGTGTCTTTGGACATCTAGTCTCTTTATCTGAACTGCTTTGTACCACTTCCCCTTTAATTTACTCATGTCCACATCTTTTTCCTGTCAGTTCCAGGCTAGCACTACAATTCTTTGGAACTCCTCCAAATACATAGGTTACATTGGCATGAGTAGGCAACTAAGGAGACATATCCTTCCTCTTGTTTTTTTACCAAGTCAAAATATCAATGTGGACACATGTGCAGAATATTATAGATCCTACCCATATGTAACTACTGGATTCTAGGTTCTTTGATTCAGTTTTAAGTTATTTAGTAAAGAGTTCTTCACTGAGGTTAAGATCACTTGAGGGCTGGGATTGTGCTGAGCACTTTGACTGGGATTTTTTTGTTCTGAGGATAAATCAGAGAAACGGACACACACTGTCCTTGACCTTATCTTAACTTACAGCTTAAGAGGGAAGGCAGACATTTTACAGTCTTATGGACTCTGTGGGAGAGGGAGAGGGTGGGGAGATTTGGGAGAATGGCATTGAAATATGTATAATATCATGTATGAAACGAGTCGCCAGTCCAGGTTCGATGCATGATACTGGATGCTTGGAGCTGGTGCATTGGGACGACCCAGAGGGAGGGTATGGGGAGGGAGGAGGGAGGAGGGTTCAGGATGGGGAAAACAGGTATACCTGTGGCAGATTCATTTCGATATTTGGCAAAACTAATACAATATTGTAAAGTTTAAAAATAAAAATTAAAAAATAAATAAATAAATAAATAAAAATGAGTTTTTAAAAAAGTGACAAGCTTTATAGTAGACATGTAGGAGAACAGGGAATGCTTTTGTAATAATTTTTTAATTTTGGGGGGTAACAATCTTGTAAATCACAGACTATAGAATTAATCATGTGTAAGCATTTTGTGATATATAGTAATATATATCATTAATTTGACAGAATGTTAAGCTAAATTTGGACACTGCACAGAATAGCTAAGTCAGTGCAAACTCACAGGTTAATTTAAAAGACTACTTTTATTTCAAATATACACAATATAAATAATTAAATCAACAATGTATAATCTTGAGAGTTGTCACTGGGGAATCTTTAATAGTTCAGTAATTTGTATTTAGCATAACAACCAATTTAAACCTTGAGGGGCAGTGTTTCAATACATTCTCCCTCAAAGTTGCACAATTAATAACTTATCTTTAAATATCAAGTTAAGAGGAGGTGTCTGAGTTAAGATATATATTACAGATCCACGGTGTATGTCACCTTTCATTTAAAATTTCATGGGTCAATTACCTGTGGTTTAAAATTAAATAAACTAGTTCATGTTGTAAAAATAATCTAACAGGAAGTCACAATACATAATATTCAACACTGTACTTATGATTTTTTTGTATTTCAATAATGAATAAGAAAGAGAATAAACAAGAAATAATGGGATGAGAGGAGAAAGAAGAAATTCTAGCTTTTGTCAGAAACAAAATATAAACTTTATTCATCACAAAAATAGTACTTCTTAATTTGGCTACGTAAGATATTTTTATTCTGTGAAAAGATGAATGAGATATCAAAGGTATTATAGTTTCCACAAAGAAATGCAAATTCAGCATTGCAAAAATTGAAACTCAGACTTTTTAAATGACGTACTAACACTTCTTAATATTCTTACTCTTTGTGTACACAGAACAAAATGCAGTTATTTTCTGGACCCCCTGTTTCTTTTAACGCAGGTCTCTTTCTCATAGATAGAACTAAGAAGCATTGTACCTGATTTCATCTGAGGACAAATAATTTACTAGACAACCTTTTAAAAAGAAGAATGAAACCCTCATTTCTTTAAAAAGTCGATGAAAAAATGTCACTGATTTTTTCCCTAAGCAATCCTCTTTTAAAATCCTCCCTCAGGCTACTTCTAAGACAGTAAACAAAAGAATCAGAAAATAGTCACTTACCATACCAAATCACCAGTAGCCCAAGATGAGCATGTTCAGAATCTGAAGTGGAAAATAGACAATGATTCATAAAGATCAAGCCCAATTAAGCCTCCACTCTTGCCTCAAATTCATGGTTATTTCAGATAACAGCATTTTTTTCTAAATTGTTTTCTCCAGTCTGTATTTTCTGTTCTTTAAATGACCTCATATCTTAGTGAAATTGTAAAGTATGACTTTATTTTAGTGTGTTATATATGCATGCATGTGTGTGTTTGTGTGTAAAATGTTTTAAACAGTCTAAAAATTCCTGGAGAAGGCAAGTAGCTGAGGGAGGTGAGGTTGTAACATTGGCTTCATTTAGTGCTTTAGTTTAAGTTTATAAAAAGTTTCTGAAATTGGCTGGATATTTAAATGCCTTTTTACTTACCTTCTCTCTGTCTACAGATCTTCATAAACAATGAATGGCATAGTTCAGTGAGTGGTAAGAAATTTCCAGTCTTTAATCCTGCAACTGAGGAGAAACTCTGTGAGGTGGAAGAAGGAGATAAGGTGAGTTTTGTAACACTATTTGCATTTTATGCCAGGTTTCTTTGTTTCTCACCATTCTGAGTGCCTAACCCCTATTCCACCTTCAAATAGTCATGTCATGAAAATATGGTTTCCAGGGCATCTGGGGAAATATTGGTACATAAAGGGTACTCAATAGTCACCTAATAATGATGAGCCTGTTCTTCTGGGTGTGGAGTTTCTTTTCATATTATTTTCCTTGCTTGTTTTTCAATTTAAATAGTATCTATATTTACTGTATGAACAGACTGCGTATGAAGTGAGTGGTCATAGGTTTAAAAAGTGGAGAAATCCTTCATTTATATAAAACATTTTTCTTAAGTGACAAAAGGAAACTAAAAAAAAAATTTTAATACAGGACTTTAGTAACAATACATTGCCAAGTCATTGCATTAACAATCATTGAATTAGCATTAATCAGTACCTAAAAAACTGAATTTTAAAGGATTAAAGTTGAATCACAAATTGTGTTGTTTCTTTTTAGCTAATATAACAAAAAAAGCTAACTTTTGTGGTGATAATTTTTAATACTAATTAAAAAAAATTTAGTGCACAATGCAACCCTATATTACTGCTAGCCACTTTTACAGTTGATGATAGAATAGCAGAAATAAAAGGGTAATTTACTCAAGATGATATTGCTAATATATAATGAGTTCTGACTCCAGAACCTGTGACTGGCAGGGCTACTCTCTTTGTTAATATTATTAAAGTAAGAGAGGGTGATATTAAATAGGTCAGGGAGTGAAGAGATTAAAAGCCTTCAGAATTTTTATCTGAACACATATCTTAAAAAGAATATGGTCTAACTGGAAAAGATTTTTCTGGTCTTTAGTTGTCTAGCTCTTATCAAGATTTTAATTTCTGTCATGTAAGATATAAAGAGGTTAATTATTTTGCTACATGAAAAGACTACTTATTGGAGGATGAAAACTCAGCAAAACTCAAGGATAATACTACTCTCGACACTGTCAGTTCATGGCAGCAGTCATGTCTTCTTGTCCTGTCACCATTCTTTCCTTATCTTCTTCCCAATCAACTAATCTCAAGATATTACACCTAGCAAACCTATTTGAAAACAGTGATATACCTGAAGGGCTCTTTAGGATTTAGGAAAGGCCCTGGATTCAGGTTGCAGTATTATCAGAAGAAATAAGACCCATGCCTTGAGGGGCAAGAATGCAGAGTTTAGACAGAGGAGTCAACAGCTTGAGAAGTAGAAGCAAAATAGAATGGAGACACATGTCATCTGCTTTCAGATTTCACTTTCTATATACCAGAGTTCATCCATGCATAAATTCCTCAAGGGTTTCTCATTGACTCTGGGGAAAAAAATCTTTGCTTCTGGCTTCTATTTTTCCCTATCAGTGTAAGAGTTTCAACCTTTACCATGTCCCGAACATTGCATGTTGGTCACTGCCTCTAGACGATGGCCATGGTACTGTCCTTGGGACCAAGTTCAAGTCATCATCTGTGATAAGAGCACAACAGATCCACAGCTGCATTTATCATTTAACCTTTTGGAGCTTCTATTACTTTTTGTATAAAAGAAGTAGATAGGAAAAACTTGGGAGAGTTTAAGAAAACATGGGGGACTTTCCTGGTGGTCCAGTGGTTAAGACTCCATGCTTTCAATGCATGGGGTGCAGGTTCAATTCCTGGTCAGGAAACTAAGCTCTCACATACCTTGCGGTTGACTGCCCTCCCTGCAAAAGAACTGGGAAAAAAAATAAATAAATAAAACAAATAAGTGAAGTGTTTTAATAGCACCAGGCATACAATGAAGCTTCCATTGTTATAGGTTTCACACTTCTTTAAGCTTTCTCTAACATTTCCAGGTAGAATTGCTCTCTTCTATGTCATTATAGAACACCACATTTATGTATATTCTAAGCCTTGTCTTTTATTGCTTATTGGTTAATTTGTCTGAGACAATATGCTTCTGGTAGAGATAGAAGACATGAGATGAACTTGGTTTAGAGATGAACTTGTAGAGATGAACTACATCTCACCTTTATGCTCATGGTATCTAAGACACTATAAGTAATGAATAAATGAAATAATTTACTCCTTTATCAAGTTTTGTTTCTGTATATTTCATACATCTCAGAAATCTAGTACTAAATTGACTATTGACTAAAGTAGTAATTCTAGAAATTTTGGATGCTTTAGAATTTCCTGGGGGGTGGGGGGCTTGTTAAAACACTGATCCCTGAGCCCCACCTATCCCAAAGTTTGTTTCAATAATTCTAGAGTGAGACCTGAGGACCTGCATTTCTGACAAATTCTTAGCTGAAGCTGATGTTGTTGGGATCAGGATAAGGGAATCTACTTTGAGAACCACTGAACAAATATATTAAATCATAAGTTGGATCTCCCCTCGGGTGTTATTAACATTTAACAGGAGGCAGGGATTCTGACAAGTACGGAAGTTAATGATTGGGAACTGTGCTAAGACAATCAATCTGCATCTCTCTGAAATGGCATAAGACTGAACTAGGGCAAGAAATACTGATGAAGTATTCAGGAAACTCAGAACCCTGGGTCCCATGAGCCATTCCCAGAAATAAGAGAAAAATTGGTTCTTCACATTCAATAAGGAAAAATAGCTTTTAATCAGAGACTCCTAGAGATCTACCCAGCATTCTGTGCGTGCTAAATCACTTCAGTCATGTCGGACTCTTTGCAACCCTGTGGACTGTAGCCCACCAGGCTCAGTGGGATTTTCCTGGCAGGAATACCGGAATGGGTTGCCATTCCCTCCTTCAAGGGATCTTCCTGATCCAGGGATCCAAACTGTATCTCCCACAGCTCCTGTATTGCAGGTGGATTCTTGACCACTGAGCCACCAGGGAAGCTCCCAACCCAGCATTGCTGCTGCTGCTGCTAAGTCGCTTAAGTCGTGTCCAACTCTGTGCGACCCCAGAGACAGCAGCCTACCAGGCTCCCCCGTCCCTGGGATTCTCCAGGCATTACATGACCTCAAATATCCTAGTTACTTGAGTGGCTCTGACAACCCTGAAGAGATGGGAAAAGCAATAACAGGCAAGCTGAGGGCAGAGTTGAGCCCCTGATGGTTGCATACTCTTTCTCTCCAGAGGTGTCCCGGCCTCTCAGGAGGGATACCGCAGAACCGTTTGCAGTTTGCGTTAGCGAAAGAAAAAACATTTCTTAATTCTTTAACTCTGGGGCCTTGGACCTCTCACTTTGCCCCTAGCTTCTGGAATGAGCTTCCTCAGTAAAACAAATCTGTGCCTGGAATTCCAGGTGAAATCTTGTCAGGTCATCTGAGGACTTGGCATCGTTGGTGAGATTTACCCTCTTCTAAAGTGGAGTGAGGGAAAGCTGATGATCACACCTGAAGCTTTAGAAATACCTATTATCCATTTGCTCTCTGCTTATTGACGGTTACTGCTGCTTGTCCAAGAGAAGAACTGTCTGTGCAAATGTAGATTAAAAACATTCATTAACGTCCAACAAAGCTTCAAATCAGGTCACTGTGCTAATGGAGTTGGCTGAATACTTATCTCTCAAGTTAGATTGTTTATGGTATAAACTGTCCATAGCAAGCAACTGTTTGCTTAAGATCCAGTGCTCTCGTCATCATATTCTTTTCTGAAATAATCTACCAGCTTTTGTTTTTAAATAATTATTGCTGTTCTCACAAGTTTGCCGACAAATGTATGGTAACTTCTAACGTTGCTTAGTGAAGGTACAAATCTAGTAAATTACAGGGTCACAGTAAACCTAATATTCTGGAACTGACTCTTTAGATAATGAGCCAAGAGGTTTTAAGGATTTAATTTATGAGTAGAATGGAGCTAACAATGGGCTACATACAGCCTTTCAATGGTATTATAAAGAGAGGAGGAGGGGCAAGAACAAATGGAGGTTACAAAGCAAAGCACAGATGTGGGTGGGAACTGTTTTCTTTTCACTTCAGTGGCTCTTTTAGGCTATATCGCCTAATCCCACAAGCTGCTTTTAATACTACAGCATGACCTAGCAAATAATTGGTGGGGATAAAAGTAAATGTCCATTACAGTAAGTGTCTGTGACAGGTGTAAAACTGGTCTGATAACTATTTTCTCCAAATATGGATGCATGTAATATGGAAATACATGGTCTGGCAGGAATGGATGAGTTCAGTCCTTCCTTAACTTCTTCTGTTCAACTTGTGGTCCCTTACTTTAAAAAAGGAACACTTTAAACACTATCAGGTAAAAGCGCTATTGATGGCAGAAAATTTGAGTTAATGTATCAAATTGTTTTCTAATTATTTAAAATTATGTCTTGGATATGCTAGTCCTGGATTAAAAATCCAAGCAATAATAGTCTTGGGATAATAATAATAATTTTTTAAAAACCTCTATACCTAATAGTTTGATTAATGTAAAAGCTGTGCTATATAATGGAATCAATTAAGATATGAATTATTTTATAAATATCAATATAAGATTATTTATATAAGGACCACCCCTTATATGAAATCAATGTAACATAATGAAAACTCATTATAAGATACATAATAAAATGTTTAAATATTTATTAACTGCCTATCATAGACCCAAAGAGTAAGAAATATTATAGCTTATACTAGAGGTAGCAGTAAATATTCATTGCAAAGGAGATCATTATCAGGATAGCTTTAAAGCTATCCTAAAACTGGATTTTAGAGTCAGATTTGGAATCAAATTTTGGTTCTACTATTGCTACGTCTCATGTCCTATAAAACCAAGTCTGTGATGCTTAACTACAGCAGTAGCATAGTGCCAGGAACTTAGTAAGCTTTTAACTAGTAGCTATTATCAAGCTGGTTTAGTTTGGCAACGGTTTAGGTAGGTTGTGATATTTGAGCTGGGTCTTAAAGAATATCAAGGATTTTGAAAGGAAGGGATGAGCTGGGAGAACATTCTAGGAAGGAAAATTACAAAAGCAAATGTGAGAAATAGAAGGCTACCTAGAGTAGAAAACGTATAAACACAAGTTTGAGTAGGTGACTTAGAGCCGGAAATGCTAGGCCTTGAAAATCAGAAAGAGGAGACTGGCTTCAGGACTGTGGGCAAAAGGGAGCATTTGCAAATACAGGGAAGGGAAAGTGATATGGTCAAATTATTTGAGGAAGATGAGCCTGGTAGGAATAGGCAAGACCACAAAGTGGTGGCACAGTGGTGAAGAATCTACCTGCCAATACAAGAGATGCAGGAGATGCAGGTTTGATCCCTGGGTTGGGAAGATCCCCTGGAAGAGGAAATGTCTACCCACTCTAGTATACTTGCCTGGGAAATCCGATGGACAGAGGAGCCTGGCAGGCTACAGTTCATGGAGTTGCAAAGAGTTGAACACAACTGACTGACTAAGCAATGCAGTAGGCAAACAATCTGAGGAGGCAAGAGAATGGACCTAGGAAAGTTAGCAACAATGCAAGATGATAGCCTAAAATAATACAGGGCAGTGAAAACTGAAAGGAAGGATTAAAATACACTAGAACTGCTGAGAGTTAAGTTTGTTTTGACTCATTCCAACTTCAATAGAACGTACTACCACTTAATGAACATTTAACATAATGTCTGTCACACAGAAAATGTTTCAAATATCACTTTATTTAGTCTTCAACACAACTCCATGAGGTAAATTATGGTGGTGATTTAGTCGCTAAGTGGTGTCCATCTCCTTGCAAGCCCCTGGACAGTAGCCTGCTAAGCTCCTCCATCCATGGAATTTTCCAGGCAAGAATACTGGTGTGGGTTGCCATTTCTTTCTCCAGGAGATCTTCTCAACTAAGGGAATGAGCCCATGTCCTGTTTTGGCAGGCAGATTCTTTACCACTGAGCCACCTGGGAAGCACGTGAGATAAATTATCCCTATTTTAAAGATAAGAAGATACTTCTCTGGTGGTCCAATGGTTACGAATCCTCCTTGCAATGCAAGGGACACAGGTTCAATGCCTGGGTGGGAAACTAAGATCCCACAAGCAGCAGAGCAACTAAGCCCACACGCCACAACCACTAAGATTGTGTGCCACCACTAGGGTATCTGTGTGCCACAACAAAAGATCCCACATGCCACAGCTAAGACCCGACACAGCTTAAATAATCCAAAAATGGAAGGCTAGAGAAGTCATGTAACAATATAGTTCACTTCAGGATGAACTGAACAAATTTCTCATGGTTTGTAATAGAGATGTGATTATGTGGTTGTATGTTTCCCCCATACAATTAGGATTTTCAAAAGGTTGGTCTCTTTACTTCACTATTTTATCATTAGCAACCTGATAAGAATGCTACAGAATAGAATGTTTAGCAAATCTTTAGTGTTGTTTAGCAAATCTTTAGTGTTTAGCAAATCATAAATGGATGAATAGATGGATACTTCAAAACTTACATAGTTAATAGGTGAGGAACCAGAATTCAGATCTGGGTTGTTTTGTTCCAGAGCTATATATTAACTACCATTACTCTATTTCTGTGCCTAAAAGATAAAATATATGAGAAAAGGAGAAGCATGATCCAAGGAACATAACCACAAAACTGTCCTTATTTATAGCAGCATTCTCCACGAACATATTTTCCATATGGCAGAGTTACTTGTCTTGAAGCCAATTATTCCATATCCCTCTGAGAGGCCAGGATGCCTATGATAAGCTGTATTTGGCTAAGGCTGATGATAGAACACTGAGCAGAAGGATCCCAGTGAAAGCTGTGTCATACAGACCTTTTTAAACACAGAGCATGTATTTTATAAGCTGTGGTATCTACAGATCATGCTGGCAATTTCAGATTCTTGCAGTTTGCCTTTAATGTTTTTCAACAGCACTCTTCCAAAATGATTTGGAGAAGGTGAGAACCTATGGCCTAAAACAATGTCTAAATATAAGCAATCAATGTGGTTAACTGAATGCTCAAAATAGGAACTATGTGTGTGTGTGTGTATATATATATATATATATATATGCGTTTCTTAGGAATGGAGAGTAATAATACATGTATTTTATTGTATATAATCGTCATTCCCTCAAAAGTTAAACAGTAATATATACAAGTGTATGATGCTTACAGTGAAAGAATATTTGCTTGTAATCTGTATTGTGATAATATATCACTTAGACCAGATTATGCTTCTAAAATATTTCTCTGGCCCAAGATCATCTTAGCGTGGCAATAAATGTTGTAAAAATAATTTACTTTGCTTGTATTTTAATTTGCAGACTTGTAAGTTTGGGACGATTTCTTTTTTTTTTACTTTTTGGCCACACTACACTAGATCTTAGTTCTTCAAACAGAGATCAAATCTGTGCCCCTTGAAGTGGAAGAGTAAATCTTGGTCACTAGACCACCAGGGAACTTCCAGTTTGGGACTTCTTAACTAAATATAATCAAAGACAGGGAATAGTAATCTGAGATCCATGCCTCCTCAAGGGAAGATACCATTGTTGAATGGGTTCAGTTTAATTTGGGCAACTTAAAAAAATAGAACAATTTTATCTGCAGTTTCTTTCAGGAAACTATCACTCCTACCCAAAAGAAAACACACTGGCCTAAGAGGTACCATGATTTGTGGAGCTTATATAGCTTCACATAGCGACCAGACTGATGTACAAAAGAACACTGGGATGATGTATGTGTTTAAAGTATTTGCAACTGATTTGATGGGGAAAGGAAAAAGGACACATGAAGTAGTAAGGGAAGAGGCAGTGATTTTTGTAGTAGATGGATTCTAAAGGAGCTCATATGGGATCTGAACAAAGATCTATGGGAGTGAGTCGTCAGGGAGAGGATTTAACTGAGGCAGAGTAGGAAAGAACAGGAGGAATAAATCAGTTTAGGAAAAGGTGTGAGTAAAGACACACTAATGAAGGCAAAAAACCTAGATTGAGTGTGAAATTTCTTGATTACTTTTGTTTGAATTAATATAATTAAAGCAGTACCTGAATAGTAAGAAACTGACTTTTTTACCTATTTAGGGATTGAAAGAATCTCTGCACCCAGTTGGGAAATGAGAGGTTGTAATATACTGCCCTTCTTTATATCAGACCCTGCTGCCTCTATACATTTTTCCCTCTGCGCAAGAGGACTGAGGATATGTTTATAATGTTTGCTCTTCAACAGCAAAACACAGTGCCTATTCACCCTTCAGTAGGTTCTTCATGAGACTGCACAGCCCATAAAATCAACAGAGATCCAAGAAGATACTCACTGTTTTAGATCTTGAGTTTCCCTGGAACTTTTGGCAACCCAGTCACCAAAACAGTGAAATGTAGTGGTGAAGAGCGAAGATTCTACCACCAGCTAGGCTCTGTTTAAAAACATAGTTCAGCCACTTTCAGCTACTGAGCTTGAGCAAATCTCAACCTTCTTTTTTGCTTTAGTTTCCTCATCTGTAAAATAGAAAATGTATCTGTCTCATAAAGCTATTGAAAATTAAATGAGTTAATATGTGTAAAGCAATTAGAACATTACCTGATATAAGGTAAACACTCCAATGATAGCAACTATTAAAATATAATATTTCTATTCTAGGAGATCATGCATGTGCTTTGTATATGGCTCTCATCATTCCAAAAAGTAGGCAGCAGATATAATTCTAATATACAGTAGTTGAGTCCAATGTGCTGGAGTTTGAGCTGATGAAGACACAGCTTATGAGGAACTCTAGTCTATTTTATATGGTTATTACCATTGAATTTATGAATATATTTAGCCCACTAATTCGGAGAAGGCAATGGCACCCCACTCCAGTACTCTTGCCTGGAAAATCCCATGGATGGAGGAGCCTGGTGGGCCGCAGTCCATGGGGTCGCTAAGAGTCAGACAAGACTCAGCAATTTCACTTTCACTTTTCTGTTTCATGCATTGGAGAAGGCAGTGGCAACCCATTCCAGTGTTCTTGCCTGGAGAATCCCAGGGATGGGGGAGCCTCGTAGGGTGCCGTCTATGGGGTCGCACAGAGTCGGACACGACTGACGCGACTTAGCAGCAGCAGCAGCAGCAGCCCACTAATTGAATTCACTTTGACTTGCAGGAGGATGTTGACAAAGCAGTGAAGGCTGCAAGACAAGCTTTTCAGATTGGCTCTCCATGGCGTACTATGGATGCTTCAGAGAGAGGACGGCTGTTAAACAAGTTGGCTGACTTAATTGAAAGAGATCATCTGCTCCTGGCGGTGAGTATTAACTGAACTGGGCAGAACTCAAAATCTCTAGAAAGCATTCATAGTTCAGATTGGTAAGTTGTTTTGTGGTTAGTGGTCACTACATACTCTCTAAACAACAATAACAACAATATCCTTTCTAGAAACAAAAGAAAAAACTTCTATCAGCTCTTGTATATGAACCATATCACTGAGCTTATTTTCAGACAGTAAGTACTCTGCACTCGGGTTCTAGATGATGTTAATATCTACTCTCAAAATAGACTTTGCAATCTAAACTTTGGCAGATGCTGAGTTAAAACAGATTAAACAAATTTCTTTCCTTAACTGTAGAATTTCTGAGTCTTTAACAAGGTCATCTGCAGCATGAAGATTCTAGAATAATAGACTAGCTTTCTTGAATTTACTTGACTACTGAACTCTGAGTGAAAAAAATCTCATGGAGTTTCTTTAAGGTGTCCAGAATATTTCTTTAAAATGACTCATTTCTCCAGTCTTAGCCCACCAAAACAGTTAATAAGTGGCCACTTTTTCCCTTCCTGAAATGAACTGATACACATTCACAATGGTCTTGATTAAATTATATTCTTTTTGTAGCTGAGAGAGTAATAAAGAAAAATCCATTCATGTGTTTATAAAAATGTTATTTTTATGTATACTCCTTTTAAAAAAACATTTCAGCAGTTATATGGATCAGCACATAAAATGGGTAGAGGGAGTGTTTCCTTGTTTTCTCCTTGAGAAGCCAATTTAACACAAAGCAACAGCAACAGAAGATTTCAGAGTAAGCTTTTATTAGTTTTAGAACCTTAACTTGCAGTAACAAGAAGGCTTTCTTTTTTAAATGAATATTGTTAGTTATAGTTAATCAAAGTGTTGTTTATTATCCAAAGATTCAGCATAAAATATGCAAAAGTATGGAATTAGAAGTTA
Organism: Bos indicus; assembly: GCF_029378745.1. Lineage (NCBI taxonomy): Eukaryota > Metazoa > Chordata > Mammalia > Artiodactyla > Bovidae > Bos > Bos indicus. The sequence continues at coordinate 49,026,947 of NC_091767.1, read as the reverse complement.
TACACAATATAACATTAACTGAAAATGTCCTACAGGAAGAAAGCAGAACATGTTAAAACTTGGCTTCCTTAATTCATTTAATCTGTGAATTACAGAGACAGAATATTGTACAACAGACAAGGAACTGATTTAAGTGTTTGTCACCTGTACATTCTTGCCTCAGCAGAACATCAGGCCCCAAAGTCTTGGAAGTTCTGCTTAAGAAAAGGAGGAAAATAAGAGTCATCCTAAAACCATTAGGGCACTGGACTAAAAAATGTTGAACTTTACAGCCTAACCATTCAAATAATTATGGTATTAGTAACAAAACTCAGAGTTTCACAATTCAATATTTTGTTGCAGAAAACTCATGGATTAAAAAAAATTTAGAGGTTACTTAAGTTTGTGTGAATTGTGTGAGAATATCCACATGGAATGTAAAAATTAAAAATGATTATTGAGGCATTATTAATGGTCACTGGCAGTAAATAGACACCCACTGTTGTATCATGCAACAAGTAAAATCTTGTTGGAACCCTGATCTGACTAAAGAGACTAAGCACCACTCTCACAAGCTGTGCATATATCAAATTGTGACCAATTCCTGGAAAGTTGGTTCACTAGGGGTGCTCAGAATGAGACAGAAGGGCACTAAAGTTTAGAAACCAGAATCTCAATACCTTTTCTACTCAGATCTTATGTCCTTAAGCAAGTCATTTTAACTCTTTTTTTTAATCTCCTTTTTACAAAGAGGAAGTTATACAAGATTGCTCACAGGATTTCTTCCAGTGTTTTCAAAATTCCCTAGCACATGACTATTCAAAATATTCAGTTCATTTCAGTCACTCAGTCATGTCCAACTCTTTGCAACCCCATGGACTGCAGCATGCCAGGCTTCCCTGTCCATCACCATCTCCCAGAGCTTGCTCAAACTCATGTCCATCAAGTCAGTGATGCCATCCAACCATCTCATCCTATGTCGTTCCCTTCTCCTCCTGCCTTCAATCTTTCCCAGCATCAGGGTCTTTTCAAAAGAGTCAGTTCTTCACATCAGGCGGCCAAAGTATTGGAGTTTCAGCTTCAGCATCAGTCCTTCCAATGAATATCCAGGACTGATTTCTTTTAAGATTGACTGGTTTGATCTCCTTGCAGTTCAAAGGAGTCTCAAGAGTCTTCTCCAACACCACAGTTCAAAAGCATCAATTCTTTGGTGCCCAGCCTTCTTTATGGTCCAACTCTCACATCCATACATGACTACTGGAAAAACCATAGCTAGATGGTCCTTTGTTGGCAAAGTAATGTCTCTGCTTTTTAAAATGCTGTCTAGGTTTGTCATAGCTTTTCTTCCAAGGAGCAAGTGTCTTTTAATTTCATGGCTGCAGTCACCATCTGAATGATTTTGGAGCCCAAGAAAATAAAGTCTGTCACTGTTTCCATTGTTTCCCCATCTGTTTGCCATGAAGTGATGAAATATTGACTATCTTTTTAATCTAAAATTTCTATGGAACTTCAGACTTGGGATGATCTCTTTTTCAGACAATGGAGGCAATGAATGGTGGAAAACTATTTTCCAATGCCTATCTGATGGATTTAGGAGGCTGCATAAAAACACTACGCTACTGTGCAGGCTGGGCTGACAAGATCCAGGGCCGTACAATACCCATGGGTAAGTAACTTTAGGAAACCACCCAGAGTGAGGGTAGGGATGAGGAGAATACTGTAGAGATGAATAATTCCTAACTCTCCCTTTTAAAGATGTCAACCAAGTAGGGGAAAATTATTTTCTTCTTGACTTTGAGACAATGCAGTCTGAACCTGGAAGTTCTGCTAAGATTCATCATATGGATTTTAAAATTGTTCCAGCATAATCATGCAGAAGATAACACTACAGATACTTTAGAAAGTATTAGAGTAAGAACATCTGTATGCCCACAATTACTGATTTAAGCAGTTGTCTCTCTAAGGAAACTTTTCAAAGCTGGCCGCTGAAATTATTTATTTGGATTTTATTCCAACAGTGACATTTACATTCTTCCTATAATGTAATTATTTAAGCCTCTTTGTATGTTCCAGTGTGAGTCAGCTCTGGCCATTCTGTGTGCCTGGTCTAACTCAGTATAGTTAGAGCAGGCTAATTAAACAAACTAATTCACATTGATTTGTTTCAAATAGTTTCAAAGAAAGATGAGCCTGTGTTTATAGCTTAAGAATTTGTCTGAGTGAATATGTTTGCTTTTTAGTATTTTAATACAGTATACACATAATGGGATAAGAATATGAAAAACATCAATTTGGAAAACACCAGGAGCTGAATTTAATTCATATAAACTTACTGACTATGAAAACAAAATATCCTCCAGGACTGGCCCTGATGTGCATTTCCATCTAATTGGAGCAGCCCTCAGCTTAGAAGTGAGCACCAGGAAGTGGAAAGGAGAGAGAGAGACCATGATGGGACCAAGAACTGTGGATATTTTAGAAACTTTTATTTTACCCTTTGACAAAACAGGAGAAGCCATTTAGAGTAAAAATACATCTTGACAAGGGGCCTTCTTGCTATGACAGCCAGGAAACTTTTGTGGGAACTAGAACAGAACAAATCACAAAGCATAGTGCAAACTCAGGATGAGCACATCAAGGTCACATGTGATCATTCATTGAGGCATATGTATCAATCAGATCCAGACTGAAAAGAAATGTCTTCTACTTCTGACATCTTTTTCCTAGATTAACAGAATTTGCTTTTATCATTTGGTAGGCAAAAAAAAAAAAAGAGGACTTTTTAGAACAAGTCAGTGGGAAAAACTTGCCAGTCATAGAGAGCTATTTTTTAATTCTACCATGTTTTAATTTTACTATTTTTTAAATTATATTAGGTACTTTAAAAATTACTGGTAGAACTTAAGAGTCATCAGAAACAGAGCTCTGTTTCTTTCCTATTTACATATCTTTTATTTCCTTTATCATGAAAGAAAGGAAATTTTGAGAATAAGTATGAATTAGAAAGTAGTCCTCTGGGAGGATCAGAGATAGAATAAACATCATTCAGATCTTTTCCAATTGTGCACCTAACTCAGTTTTATGGTTCCTCTTACTTCAAATTACTATTTGAGGGCTCACCCTATTTTAGGATTTTCATTTTGTAAATAATCAGAAATATAAACTCTTTTTAAATTATTGTCTATATCTTCCTCTCACATCAGCCCCAAACCACCATTCTGTGACTGTCAAGCACATTTGTCCATAAATATTTGTGCATTTTATTTTCCAGATGGAAACTTTTTTACATATACAAGAAGTGAGCCTGTTGGTGTGTGTGGCCAAATCATTCCTGTAAGTTGTTCCCTTATGTAACTTTCAGTCTCAAAAGAAATGAGTTCTAATTCTATTTCATTTGGTAATGATGCTTTCTCAGGCACAAATGAATGCTTAGATATTTGCTAAATGTGCAGCAAATATAGTCATTGTTGAACTTAGGTCTCTCTGTGACTATACCCTTTGAATATGAACTAGGTAATCTAAATCCTATCTATACTCTGGTACATCTCTTGAGTGTGTTTCCATAGTACAGTATCACCAAATCTTAACCTTTGACTCTAAGGTTTGTTTTAAAAAGCTATGTTGTAAACTCTTATGATTAACATGTACATAGCAAAGCAGTCATTGTGCAAGACATCAGCCATTTTAATGAAGTATAGTATGGCCAACTGCTCTCCAACACTTCATGTATCTGCATTGGGACTTCTCAGCATGGAGAATAGTAGCAACCAGAGTGTTCAAATTCTTGAATGAAATTTCTTAACTAAATGAAAGAAACCATGCCAGAGGCATTTGAAGCACAGTATGGAATATATTTTATCTTTAGATAAAAGGCTTTGATACTCCATATTCTTCTTTGAGAAAGTACCATATTTAAGCAGAATCATGAAGATTTCCTTCTAAGTCCAACAAATAGGAGACTACCAGTGATTTTCCTTTAAATGACATATTCAAAAAGGCAAAAAAAAAAAAAAAAGCAGATGGTAAAATGCCCTGATGTTCTTAGATGAGGAAGTGGTAATGACTATCTTTTGCTCCAATGAGACTAAAATATACACATACCAACATTTTGAATGAAATTGCTTGTTAGTTCAAAACTCCCAATAATATCCATAAAATTACACAATCCTGAATAGTAGTAATTGCTAATATTTACTGTTTGTGGTGAACCAATCATTGTGTTAAACATTTGGACCACTTTCTATGTGAGTCCTCAGGACAGCGTTCTGAAGTAAAGAGAATTGTTGTCAGCATGTGCAGATGATGAAATCACATATAGAGTGCATATAACTTGTCTGAATTCACATGGCTGCTCAGTGATTGAGCTGAGATTTGAACCAACCTGTCAGTCTCCAGACTTTAGACTTCTGCCTTTAGCAAGCTGTTTTCAGTGGAAGTAAATATTAGTAAATATTATTATTGGGTAAATAGTTGTAATTAAAGACCTATTAAGGAGTGAGGAATAGTTACACTTTTTAAACACAGATAACTTATATTTAATAGTAAGATTTGTTTTCTAAACCATGCAGTGATTTTTTTTCCTGGTAGAAAATAAACTCAAAATAATAGCACTTGATAAAATTTTATGACTTTCTCCTACTCTCTTCCTGTATCTAGTTTATTTGGAGTTTGTTTTGTTGTTGTTGTTGTTGTTTTTAGCATTTATGAGTTGCTTTGAGCAATGAACTTAATTAGGATATAACAGATGGTTAAACAAAACTACTACAATTCTTATTTAACATCTACGGGGAGCATAAAATGTAGAAGTTAGATTAGCAAATGTGGCTTTCAGTAATACAAAGAATCTATTGTTATAAATTGCTTTCTAGTGGAATTTCCCATTGCTCATGTTCCTCTGGAAGATAGGGCCTGCCCTTAGCTGCGGAAACACAGTGGTTGTCAAACCAGCAGAGCAAACCCCTCTGACTGCTCTTCACATGGGATCTTTAATAAAAGAGGTATGTTTGCAAAATCAAAATGTGTGCAAGATCTCAGGAATCCTAATTGATAGTAGGAAGACCTCATCTGGTGCTACTATAAACTACATTATCTGCCAACGGCGCCTATCCAGTGGGGACACATTACACGTGGCTATTGGCAAGGATTTCTGGCAGTCAACCCAAATGAACCTCTGCCCAAAGGGAGACAGGAAGTCAGACTCAAAAGCTTCATGTCAAACTGTCACCTATGAGCTCTTTTTTATTTCTTTTGCCCAACATTCACAAATGCAGATTCATGTTGAAATTGGTATGATTTTTTTCCAGATGTTGAAATGCAAGTTGGTTTATAACTGCTATTAATGACTTGGAAGTTCTGCATATTTATTTAAACTGGCCTATCTGAAGGTTGGAGTCCTCTGAGCTTGTTTGTGGTACTGGGCTATATTATTTCTAAACAATTCACCCGTGAGGGAATAAGTTTGTATTCTCTTTTCTATTACAGTTTCTTTTGCATTTACTTTCTTGCTCAAAAGCTGACAAAAGAACACATAAAATTTATTTTCATTGACTATCCAGGTTGTTTTATTTTTTCTTGTAAACAAGTTCTTGACCTTGTTCCTTCACATCTTACCAATATTTTAAAAATAAGAATTAGTTCTGAGAAATTTAAAATTTAGAAAATCTGGACCCATATCTTAAAAATATTCTGCACTCCAAATTAAAAGTAGGCAAAAGAAATGTAAAAATGAGACTTTTTGATGCAAATAACATGAAATTTTAATGTGCTATTTCATTTGCCACACTGTTTTATACTTGATAATTCTATAATTGGATTGGAATCAATCTGTGATGCTTGATCATGAATGCAGTGACCATTGCATTTTTAACCTAACATTTTTTCTGATTAAATAATGTGGATAGGAATTTGCAAACAAATTAGTATGCCCTGACAATGAACAGGTAAAAGCTAAAAATATTAACATCCCCTTGGCTTCTTATTTTTGCTGAATGGATAATAAAAGACATTATTTTCCTTCCATGTGAATAATTTACCAAACACTTTTACACATACTATCTTGAGTTAGTATTATGAAATTTGAGACAGCCATCACTGGGGTGAAGAACCATGAAAGTCAAATGTGGACTTTAATGCAACCCTTGAGGTTAAGTGAGCTAAGCAGTGAATAAGAAGAAGAAGAAGAAGAAGAAGAAATGATAAAACCACTTAGATAAATCTTAACTTGTAGAGTAACTCCTAAGATTAGCATCAAGAGGGAGCTTTGGCTCCATACTCTCCTCTTTTTCTGTAGAATTAAATGATCAACTCTGTTCTAACTATTTTACTTGTCTTTTAGGCAGGGTTTCCTCCTGGAGTAGTGAATATTGTCCCTGGTTATGGGCCTACTGCAGGGGCAGCCATTTCTTCTCACATGGATGTAGACAAAGTGGCCTTCACAGGATCGACAGAGGTAACATCATTTACTTAGGCCAGTAGTGAAGCAGTCAGAAGCGTGTTTTATGTTACTGCCTTTAAGCCGACGTTTCCTTAAAACAAAAGTTCTTTTAATGATTTGTTCCTTATTCTAGCCTTCAAACATGTTTATAGAACATAAGCAGATGTCATTGAGATGAAACGGAATACCTATTAACAATGTGGGAGGATTGGAGTAGACTGTTTTTAGTATGTTATTACTTTGTGTGATGAGAAATATGACTGATCAGAACTTGTCATATGATTTGTAAGGTTTATGATAGAAGATATAAATTAGGCCACAGTGATGTGTATGAATGAATTGTAGCTTTAACCTGTAGATTAGGAAGATCAAAGAACAGAGCCTCACCCTTAGCTCCTTATTTGGCGCTCTCCCGTGAACATTCCGAAAAGAAGCCAGCAGCTTCGCTTCCTGGATCCTAACTTTTCTGTTTCACTGGCTCCAGCTTGGCTATCCAGAAGGTGAAAGAACAGGATCCCAGCCATAGGCGCTTCAGAGGAGAAGAGAGCTGGTAAATGCTCTCTAAATGCTCTGGGTGTTGAAAATGTTTACTTTTTAAAACTTTGTGGAGAAAGAAACAGGAAGAACATTCCAGATAGTAAGGGAAAGCTAATTTGATTATTTTATACTCCTGATTAGCCACTTCAATATAAAAATTAAGTTTACATAGAGAACTAAAGTAATAGAAAATAAAATTTTATTTTTCTTGATCCTTTTTAAGCTAGATAACTATATACTTTTTCTTGTTGTTTTATAGACATAGAGTAGAAAAAGTTGACATTCTACAAATTCCTAATTGAGATAGGAGAAAACCAATTCTTCATTCAGGAGTCTGGGGATAAAACAATTGGGAATGTTTGAGATAGAGCAATAAACTGAAAAATTATGAAGTCACAGGTTGAAATCATAGCAGAGGAGGTAAAGCGTGAAATTTCAAATTCCTCAGCCTAGTATTGTAGACCATCCTCATCAGGGCCCATGTACTGCTTATGGTCCAAGTCTGGCCCACACACTTCTCTAGCTTGTCTGAGTCAGAGGCTGCTGTTCCCAGATGCCATCTCCACAGCCTGTTGGTCTTAACTCATCCCTGAGATGATATAGCACTTTGGGAGCACTTTATCTGCCCCTCTCCCTCAAAACTTTGATATTAGAAGACCAAGAAACATCTGTGTTCAAATGCTAAGTCTATGCCTCATAGCAGTGTGTCTTCCAAAAGTTAAGTATCCTTGCTAAAGTTGAGTTTCTTTATATGTAAAATGGGAATAATAATATCTACCTTATTGAATTGTATCAAAACTGAATAAGCTAATGAGTGGTAAAACATTTAGCATCCTACGAAGTATCCACTAAATGGCATGATGACTATGTGTTCTATAGTCATTTCCATTCTCTTGTTCCTTCCCTCACTCTTTAATTTTTCACACTAGTTCAGGTGTGAGGGAAGAGGTCCCCTCTCCACATAATACTTCTTCATCACTGCCCCATCATTTTCTGATTGTTCC